>NC_048299.1:121657733-121827014 GCF_013100865.1 Trachemys scripta elegans | reverse complement strand
CCCCCCCCCGAGCTGTCAGGAAGGCTGTCACATGCTCAGGACCTCGTTATCCAGGGTTCAAGGCCTCATAGCCAAGGCACAGGGTTATGGGCCTCTGGAATGACTTCCCTCCTTGGGATTCCAGGGGTAGCCTTGGCTCCAGGCTGGGCCATAGTGATCCAGAATGCTCCTTGCACATATGGCATGCCAAAGGGACAGGGTTTGGTCCTAAGAGTGCAAGGTAGGACCAGTGCAGTGCAGCCTAATCAGTGAAGTACTCTGTGGAAATGAGCATCAAGGAAAGAAAAGAGGAAACACAACATAAAAGCCCCATAGAAATATAAACAAGCTAAGGTGCAAGCTAGGAAAAAGAACATGGTACCAAAGAGAGAGGTTGGCTGGTATGCTGTTTCAATGGAAAAAAATATAAGAATATTTTTTGTTGTTGCTAGAGGAGGCCTGGGGTTGGAGGAGGGGAGTTATCACAAGCTGGCTATCCCCCACCACTAAGGAATGGAGGTCCTGAGAGAGAGAGAGTGTGTAAGTGGGGAGCAAGGTAGCTGATTCATAGGGAGCTGGTAAGTGAGCCCATCTCAAGATAATAAAAGAATTAAATAGTCCAGATCCCAAACTACAGACAGTGGAGTTCAGATAGTCTCATATTTGGGCATTGGCCAATTTTGAAATGATGGTTTAAGAATAGACATAAATTATCACTTTAAACAATAAGCACCCAGAGACAGTCTGTTTCATGCTTAGCAGCCTTTATAACTGGAGGTTTTATAATGGAGTAAGCAGGACAGGGGTTCCCAAAATACATGGAAAGGCAATATTAGTGAAGTATTCTGTGTTCTCTACAATGCTTTTCTCTGTTCCTTTGTTTCCCTGCATATGCTTCTGTCATCTAGACCCCTTCTCCTCCCCGTCTCTGCACGTGTTTCCCTGCCACTTGCTTCTCCTCTCCCCCAAAGCACAGACCATCTGTCTGGTCCTCTGCTGTCCAGTACATACAGTCTGGATGCCTCAATTCCTTCCCCCATGGACATTTCTCTTTCACTTAGCAGCAGTCCTCGGGGACTGGAGCCACATCTCCTTTCCTCCTCTATAGACATCCCTAATACAGGCACCCAAATCTGGCTCCTCGTTTCCAGCTGCTTTTACAGACCTTCAAGGTCTTCTTTGGAATGAAGAGTCTGGACAGCTGTGGAAGTGGATAGAAACAAAGGGGAGGAATCAGTGTCATGTTATTATCTAGCTCTCCTCTAATAAGTTCTCCATGACAGTTAAGGAACAAATACATTAAGAGGTTGAACATCACCCCTGCAAAATGTAAAGTAATAGACCCCAAAAGCCATAATTATTTCAAGTAGTAGCCATCTATGATTTAGCCACTTAAATTATCAATGCCATTGCAGTTGAAGGCTGGAACTGATAGATGCGTGGAGTAAGTGATCAGGTCACTTTGACACCAGAATGCATTCAGACACGAGAGCCTAATCAAGGCAGACAACTTCAGGTGTTTAATCTGTCAAACAAGGGGATGTTGGAAACCCACATGCATTTGAATACTTTGCTATGTGCACTAGTATCTGTAGACTGCTGACATATTTGTACTTTTTTTTTAGGGAGTATATTACAACAGTGCTTTCTGATAAATGGTACTGAAGGCACTTTGAGAGATTAAATTGTGGGAATGTTGATAGGCTGCCAGCATGGTAATCATGCAGCACAGAGGACAGCCTTGATCCTAAAAAGATGTATGCATATGCATAATTTTATCCAACATGAATAGTTTTATTGGTTTCAATGAGACTACTCTCAGTGTGAAAAGTCAAGCATGTGCATGAGTCTTCGCAGGATTAGGACGAGTATTAGCCAGTGTATTTCTGAGTCTTACAGATAAGCAAGCCAAACAACTCAGCTGCTGTAATGAACTCAAAAGTACTGGCTAAAAGGCACCAGTGAGGCTAGTATCATTTAAGGTTAGATAGATTTTCTTTAAAGAAACAAATGAAATCAAAGTGTAGTTTGTTGGAACATGTCCTAATACGAACACTCTCAACATAACAGGCCTTTCTTACTGAAGTGAATTAAACCCACTATTTCAACAAGTTCAGAAAACGAGCTTACTGTTCCACCATATTATTGTCTTTATCTGTTGTTATGTTTCTCTATGCATTTGAGAGGAGCTGGAGATTCCAACATGTTCTTGAAATATTAGCAGTCAGAATATTTTAAGATCATGTTATATCCTCTCATTCTTGGAGCAGAGAACCGATCATTGTGTTAGCAAAAGAAGGCCACTATTTTTTTTTTTTTTAATAAACACCAATTCCCTGGTTCACTGGGGATTAGCAGAATGATCTGGGATGGGAGATTTTATCATCTATTGTATTGTGAATGACTCCAGAATGCATGCTTCCCAGACTGCCAAGATATTTATTTAATTCTTGTGGGAGCACTGGCCAGATTTTCTTCTAGTGGAGCAGATGACATTTGTAATTCTCTTTCAGTTCAACAAAGTGAACTAGTGGCACATTTTCTGCAGATCTTACTAGTGCAAATGGAAAGTGGTTCCCCGTGAAGTTTAAAAATATTTTTAAAAATAATGTTTGTTTTAAAATAGAAGTAGGGAAGATGCTTGAAGGGCTTGAGCCATTGAAATCAATGGGAGTTTTTCCATTGGCATCAGTGGGAGCATGACCAGACCCTAAGGGTACGTCTACACTTACCGGAGGATCCGGCGGCAGGCAATCGATCCCGGATCGATCCCGGAAGTGCTCGCCGTCGACGCCGGTACTCCAGCTCGGTGAGAGGAGTACGCGGCATCGACGGGGGAGCCTCCCTGCCACGTCTGGACCCGCGGTAAGGCATACTAGTGATTATATAAAAACTAACAATATGTTCCACATTCCAAGAACAATTTTTAACCGGTTGATTCTGGGAAACTTTCCCGGGAGAGTGCATCAGCCACTTTGTTAGAAGCTCCCGAAATGTAGCGCAGCATGGTCTGTTTGTAGTTGGAAACGCCGTCCCCAAACATATGGGCGTAGCTTTTCCAGTGCATACACAATGGCGTAGCATTCCTTTTCGCTGATTGACCAGTGGCTTTCCCTCTCAGACAGTTTCTTGCTGAGAAACACAACAGGATGGAATTCTTGATCCGGTCCTTCCTGCATTAAAACTGCTCCCACACCTCGCTCGGACGCATCTGTGGTTACTAGGAACGGTTTCTCAAAGTCTGGGGCCCTTAGCACAGGGTCAGACCAATTCAGCTTGTAAATTCCTTTTACCAGTCGTTTGCTCATTAATTGAACCCTTCTCTTAACAAAGGCTCCTGTTAAAAAAAACTTAACACCTCTGCCTTCAGGCAAGGAGAGATAAGATATGCATCTACCTTCAGCTCTGCTTTCGAAGCAGCTAGAAGGAAAAAAAAATCTTACTGGCTTTTGGGTTTAAAATGAATCCCACCGCTATGCCACCATGTCAAGGCTGTATCCCCACTTTGAACTTTAGGGTACAATGTGGGGGCCTGCATGAAGACTTCTAAGCTTAACTACCAGCTTAGCTCTGGTCCGCTGCCACCATCTCAAAGCTAATTCCCTTCCTTAGGAAGCCCTTGAAACC
Organism: Trachemys scripta elegans; assembly: GCF_013100865.1. NCBI lineage: Eukaryota > Metazoa > Chordata > Testudines > Emydidae > Trachemys > Trachemys scripta. The sequence goes on along the minus strand of NC_048299.1, from coordinate 121,823,408 downwards.
TTTCACCAATTCCCTGGTGAATACAGATCCAAACCCCTTGGATCTTAAAACAAGGAGAAATTAACCATTCCCCTCCTTCCTCCCACCAACTCCTGGTGAATACAGATCCAACCCCCTTGAATCTAAAAACAAGGAAAAATCAATCAGGTTCTTAAAAAGAAGACTTTTAATTAAAGAAAAAGGTAAAAATAATCTCTGTAAAAATCAGGATGGAAAATAACTTTACAGGGTAATCAAACTTAAAGAGCTCAGAGGACTCCCCTCTAGTCTTAGGTTCAAAGTACAGCAAACAAAGATAAACACTCTAGTAAAAGGTACATTTACAAGTTGAGAAAACAAAGTAAAACTAAGACGTCTTGCCTGGTTATTTACTTACAAGTTTGAAATAGGAGAGACTTGTTTAGAAAGATGTGGAGAACCTGGATTGATGTCTGGTCCCTCTCAGTCCCAAGAGCGAATGAAAACCCAAACAAAGAGCACAAACAAAAGCCTTCCCCCCCCCCCCCAAGATTTGAAAGTATCTTGTTCCCTTATTGGTCCTTTAGGTCAGATGCCAGCCAGGTTACCTGAGCTTTTTAACCCTTTACAGGGAAAAGGATTTTGGAGTCTCTGGCCAGGAGGGATTTTATAGTACTGTACACAGGACAGCTGTTACTCTTCCCTTAATGGTTATGACAGGGCCTGAGCCCCTAATCATGTGCCTGTTGTCCCAGACTGCCGCCGGACCAGAGCGAGGCGGTGGGACACCCCACAGCCCAGCTGAGGGCCGAACCTCGGCCCAAACCTACTACAAGGTGTAATTTTATGTACTTAGAAAAGAGTTTGTCAATTTTTTTTTCAATATTCCAAATTTAATAGATTTTTGCCACCACATACCTCTTTGATATCCCCCTTCAATTCCACAGTGCAGCAAATCCCCATGATGGCCCTGTCCCCTAAGTGTGGGTGCATGTCTCCTACTGCTCAATGTCTGTACAGGTACAGCATACCAGGAATGTAAGTTTGCCACCCACTCTGATAAGTAACAATGGGGAAAAGGATGTCTTATAAGGGGTGCACTTTAACTTTTGCAATTCCAAAATTATTTGTGAGGGAGCCAAATTTGTCATGAACAATTTTGGAGTGTCCAGTATTCTTTGGTTTTTTTTACAAAAGGGTACAAACTGATAAAATCATAATTGTGGATTTCTTCCCCGGGTTTAGGTTTGTAATACAGGCAAATAGCATTAGTCCTCCCCCCAATAAGAACATTCTTAGGCATTAGAAGTTGAGTCATTTGGGCTTTGTTTAAGAAATTTGAAGGCTCCCAATCTGTTTCTATCATCACATTCCACTCATGCTCCCTGAGATTTTGACTACATACCCCTTAGATAATCAGTCATGAGCTGTTTCTTGTAATAAAAAAACCTGAAAGTTGTCCCTATTGTAATGTTCTACATTTTTTCACAATAACAAGTGACACAGCCACGGGAAAAACACCCATTACATTCGTAGGCCATACATTCCCTGTCAGTGACAGTGTAACCATCCAGAAAGTAGGGGTCTATACCCATCCTGTAATGCATGCAATATCTGAATATTTTCTTTGTGTGCAGTATACAACAGCCACTGAATAGCTGGAGTCAAATATCTCTTTTTTTGTCTGTAATAGTTGTCTGGAGGGAGAAGTGCTATGGTGTTGGACTGTAAAAAATATAAACCTATATGTAACTGTGCAGACAGATGCCAGTGTTATGTACTGGAAATCATCTATAAACAATTTTACCTTTACACCTCTGAATTTACCAGACCTTTCCCTGCAATATCTCCCACAGGCGCCAACTTTCAAACTGCCGTGGGGTGCTCAACCCCCGACTCTGCCCCAGGCCCTGCTCCCAATCCACCCCTTCCCACAAGGCCCCACCCCACCCCGCCTCTTCCTGCCCCTGCTCCACCCCCACCCGACCTCTTCCCGCCCAGTTCCGCCCCCTCCCCTGAGCGTGCCACATCCCCATTCCTCCCCATCCCTCCCAGCCTCCTTGAATGCCACGAAACAGCTGTTTGCAGCAGGTGGGAGGCACATGGAGGGAGGGGGAATCGCTGATCTGCAGGGCCGCCAATGGGTGGGAGGTGCAGGGAGGAGCGGGAGGCGCTGATTGGGGAGCTGCCGGTGGTTGCTCAGCACTCACCATTTTTCCCCCATAGGTGCTGCAGCCCCGGAGCACCCACAGAGTCGGCGCCTATGATATCTCCCATTTGTCATTTTCATGATTTCTTCTTTGTATAGGCTGCAGATCCATGTCAAAATTTTAACATCCTGCTGACAATAATATACAAGTGCTTTCTGCAAATCAAATGTCTTATATTGGTTGTCCCAGAACTAGTCTAGACATTCTGCTATTTACCCAACATGCTGTCAATGCCATGGTGCCCCACCCGTGACATAGATCCCACATAATTTTGGTTTTTTTAAAGTATTAAAAAAAGATATGGGAAATACCTTCACAACCATCCAACTCCCATCTCCCAGGTGATAAACTTCATAGGCGAAAAGTTTAGAGTCTATGGGTATGTCTACACTACGAAATTAGGTCAATTTTATAGAAGTCAATTTTTAGAAATCAATTTTATACAGTTGATTGCGTATGTCCACACTAAGCGCATTAAGTCGGCGGAATGCATCCTCATTACCGTGGCTAGCATTGACTTACGGAGTGGTATACTGTGGGTAACTATCCCACAGTTCCTGCAGTCTCTGCAGCCCACTGGAATTCTGGGTTAAGCTCCCAAAGCCTGATGGAGCAAAAACATTGTTACGGGTGGTTTTGGGTACATGTCGTCAGTCGCCCCTCCCTACGTGAAAGCAACGGCAGGCAATCGTTTTGCGCCTTTTTTCCTGGGTTACCCGTTCAGACACCATACCATGGCAAGCATGGAGCCCACTCAGTTCACCGTCACCGCTGCTGTTGTGAGCATTGTAAACACCTCGCACATTATCCTGGAGTATATGCAGATCTGGGCTAAGAGACGCCAGCACGAGGAGGATTTTGATGCGGACATGGACACAGACGTTCCTGAAAGCACTGGCTGTGGCAATTGGAACATCATGGCGGCAGTGGGGCTGGTTGATACACTGGTATGCCGATTCTGGGCCAGGCAAACAAGCACAGATTGGTGGGACCGCATAGTGTTGCAGGTATGGAATGATTCACAGTGGCTGCGAAACTTTCCAGTGCGTAAGTCCACTTTCCTGGAACTCTGTGAGTTGCTTTCCCCCACCCTGAAGTGCAGGAATACCAAGATGAGAGCTGCCCTGACAGTTGAGAAGCGAGTGGCGGTAGCCCTGTGGAAGCTTGCAACGCCTGACTGCTACCGGTCAGTCGGGAATCAATTTGGAGTGGGCAAGTCTACTGTGGGGGTTGCTGTGATCCAAGTAGCCAATGCAATCATTGATGTTCTGCTATCAAGGGTAGTGACTCTGGGAAATGTGCAGGTCATACTGGATGGCTTTGCTGCAATGGGTTTCCCTAACTGTGGTGGGGCGATAGACGGAACGCATATCCCCATCTTGGCACCGGACCACCTTGCCAACCAGTACATAAACCACAACGGGTACTTCTCAATGGTGCTGCAAGCACTGGTGGATCACAAGGAATGTTTCACCGACATCAACGTGGGATGGCCAGGAAAGGTGCATGACGCTGGCATATTTAGGAACTCCGGGCTGTTTGAGCAGCTGAAAGAAGGGACTTACTTTCCAGACCAGAAAATTACTGTTGGGGATGTTGAAATGTCAATAGTTATCCTTGGGGAGCCAGCCTACCGCTTGCTCCCATGGCTCATGAAGCCTGGACAGTAGTAAGGAGCAGTTCAACTATAGGCTGAGCAAGTGCAGAATGGTGGTAGAATGTGCCTTTGGATGTTTAAAAGCTTTCTGGCGCTGTTTGCTGAGTAGGTCAGACCTCAGCGCAAGCAACATTCTCATTGTTATTGCTGCTTGCTGTGTGCTCCATAATATCTGTGAGAGTAAGGGGGAGACATTTATGGCGGGGTGGGAGGTTGAGACAAATTGCCTGGTGTCCGATTTTGAACAGCCAGACACCAGGGTGATTGGAAGAGCACAGCAAGGCGCGCTGTACATCAGAGAGGCTTTGAAAACCAGTTTCATGACTGGCCAGGCTTCGGTGTGACAGTTGTGTGTGTTTCTCCTTGATGCAAACCTGTCCCCTTTGTTGATTTTAATTCCCTGTAAGCCAACCACTCTCTCCCCTTCGAAATAAAGTAACTATTGTTTTGAAACCATGAATTCTTCCTTTATTAATTAAAAAAAAAAAAGAGAGAATTGACCAGGTAGCCCGGATGGGATGGGAGAGCAGGGAAGGACAAGGCCACATTGTTTATTGTAGCCACACTAAAAATCAAACTGTTTGAATGACAGCCTTCTGTTGCTTGGTCCATCCTCTGGAGTGGAGTGGCTGGGTGTCCGGAGCCTCCCGCACCGCGTTCTTCGGCGTCTGGGTGAGGAGGATATGGAACTTGGGGAGGATGGCATGCAGTTATACAGTGGATGCAGCCGGGGGCTGTGCTCTTCTTGGCTTTCCTGCAGCTCCAACAGATGCTTCATCATGTCCGTTTGCTTCCCCATTAGCCTCAGCATCGCATCCTGCCTCCATTCTTCGTGCTCACTTAATTCTTTCCTGGCCTCTGCCACTGAATGTCTCCATGCACTAAGCTGTGCCATATCAGTGTGGGAGGACTGCATGAGCTCAGAAAACATGTTATCGTGAGTGTGGTTTTTTTTGCCTTCTAATCTGCGATCTCCTCAGGGACGGAGATGATGGGGGAGCATAGAAACATTTGTACCTGGGGGGAAGATAAAAAGGGTGAATAAAATTTAAGAGGATACATTTCTGAGAACAAAAGGGAGACTCTTTCACAGTGAATCAAGCAATTCACAGCAGACAGCACATGTGCTTTAGGTACAAGGTCACATTTTGCCTTTTATATTGAGCGCTTGCCAGTATGGTGACACATCACACACAGCTGGGCAACAGAATTCAGTTTCCAGGCAGCTATGGTAAGCCAAAGGGTACACGGGTTTGGCTTCTAACGCCTTGATAATATGTGAAAATGTTTTCAAACTTCAGCGCCCTCCTTTCCCAGAGCAAGCAATGGCTTGGGTTTCACATTTAAAAGGAGGGGCTGTGGTTTTCGGGTGGATGTGCAGCACACACTTCCCCCACCCCACCGTGTGGCTACCCTTCCCCCCTGCTGCATGGCTATTCTCTGGGATGATCCCTTCACCCCTCCCCACCACCGCGTGACTATTCTTTGGGATGATCCCTTTTAGCCAAGCGCAAACAGCCCAGCATGAATGGGGTCCTTTTACTATTCCCTTACAAAAATTCCCCTATTTCAACCAGGTGACCATGAATGATATCACTCTACTGAGGCTAACACAGAAAGATATAGACCGAATGTTGCTTGAATGTGACCAAAACCCAGGACCATTCACTGCCATGCTTTGTGCTGCAATGATTCCAGAATACTTGCTACTGGCTTGGTGTGGTAAAGTGTCCCACCATGGAGGATTAAATAAGGCAGCCCTTCCCAGAAACCTTCTGCAGAGGCTTTCAGAGTACCTCCAGGAGAGCTTTATGGAGATGTCCCTGGAGGATTCCTGCTCCATCCCCAGACATGTGAACAGACCTTTCCAGTAGTTGTACTGGCCGCGAATGCATCCCAGTTCTTCAGGGCAAATCAAACATGAAACACCATTGCTTTTAAACCCTGTACTGTAGTTACAAATGTGCACTCACCAGAGGTGCCTTCTCCGGCTTCAGGGTTGGGGATCCCACCTTGGGAGGGTATTGGCTACAGGGTGAAGAAAAGTTCCTGGCTGCCAGGGAGAATGGATTCATCACTTGCCTGCTGCGCATTCTCCTCCTCCTCTTCCTCATCCGCAAAATCCTCCTCCCTGTTGCATAAGATTCCCCCCTTGCAGGTGTCCATGGACAGTGGTTGAATAGTGGTAGGGTCCCCACCTAGAATGCCATGCAGCTGGTCATAGAAGTGGCATGCATTGGGCTCTGATCCAGAGTGACCGTTTGCCTCCTTTGTCTTTTGGTAGGCTTGCTTGAGCTTCTTAACTTTCACATGGCACTGCTGTGTTCTTCTGTTGTAGCCTCTGTCCAACATGTCCTGCGAGATTTTGGCAAATATATTTACATTTCTTCTTTTTGATGGGAGTTCGGCCTGCACAGATGCTTCTCCCCATACAGCAAGCAGATCCAGTGTCTCCCGTTCGCTCCATGCTGGAGCTCGTTTGTGATTCTGGGGGGACTGCATGGTCACCAGTGCTGCCACCACGCTGACCAAACAGGAAATGAAATTCAGAAGTTCCCGGGGCTTTTCCTGTGTACCTGGCTAGTGCATTGGAGGTCAAAGTGCTGCCCAGAGCAGTCACAATGGAGCACTCTGGGATAGCTCCCGGAGGCCAATAATGTCGATTTGTGTCCGCATTACCCTAAATTCGACCCAGCAAGGTCGATTTTAGTGCTATTCCCCTTGCTAGGGAGGAGTACAGAAGTCAATTTTAAGAGCCCTTTTGGTCGAGGGAACGGGGTTGGTTGTGTGGACACAGTAATTTTAAAATCGACCTAACGCGGCTAAATTCGACCTAACTCTGTAGTGTAGTCCAGGCCTATAAAATGAGGACTTTAACTTTCACAAATACTATTTTACCATCATGAGTGATCAGTTCTGCACACATCTTTTCTGTCGGTAATTGTCTAACAACGAAGTGTGCATGTGACAGAATACACTCCTTTATTCACTCCCTACACACTATTGTAATCATCTTTGTACAAAGAATCCTTTTGAGATATTTGAAAATTCATAATTTGCTGATCAGTATTGTCTAAAATCTGTGTGGCAACATTGTATATGAAGTTATAAGATTCCCCTGTATGATGTTATTAACAAATGTTCCAAACCCCACAGCCCAGGCAAAAGGCAAGTCTGTCTTAAACAATGGAAGGAATGTGTGCTTTCCTTAATTTGCATTTAAGCAGTAAACAGAGTCATCAAGCAGGGAGAGAAAACAAAAGAAGCTCAAATAGGCGAGGAAAAATCAGCAGGGAACATCCTTCCCCATGGACGTTTTGTCTCCTGATACCCAGCTGGAAATGTTTTTCAAGAGGGGACTGAAACTATAAACAGGAGGGACCAATATCCCAAGGCACCCCTCCCTCTCCTACCGCCCACCTCATTCTCCACACCTGACAAGACAAAAGGAAACAGCCATTGGACTCTATGGAAGCGGTCCTAACCTGGGAGTTTGGTCAGTAATCTGTTGGAGCATGTGGTGAGAGAGTTTTCTTTGCAACTAATATAATTTGTTAAATAGATAAAAGTAAGCATTTTATCTTTACTTTTCTTGTAACCATTTCTGACTTTTATATCTCATTACTTATATTCACTTTAAAATTTATCTCTTTGTAGTTAATAAACTTGTTTTACTGTTTTATCTAGTCCAGTGTATTTAAACTGAAGTGTCTGGGTAACTTTAAGGAAGTAAGATGGCATATCATTCCCTTAAATTTAAATGAATAACAGTCTTAATATATTTATATTGTCCAGGAGAGTGCTGGGCAGTACAGGACATATATTTCTGGATGTACATTTCTTGAAGATCCAGGGCTGGGGGGGTGTTGGGGTCACCCTGCAGTATAATCAAATCTGGTTAGAGCAAGGGTGTAGCTGACAGGCTGCAGTTACACATAGACACTCAGGGTGTGGCTTGCATACTGGACGGCTATTTGTGAACAGCCCAGGTGGGAGCTACTACAGCAAGACATTGTAAGGCACCCAAGGTTGCAGGGCAGGGGTGACATAGCCCTCCGCTAGTCTGGAATGTGCCCCAGTATGTCACAATGCATCATAGCCTTTTGAGTGCTATGAATGGGTAGTCTTGGAATTTTTTTCCAATAAAGGTCTTAAAAAAGATAGATGTTTTTCTCTCTTAAATTCCCAGAATTTGTCTGGCTTTAGGTACATGCAACCCTGTCTCCTGGATGCATTCAAAATAATAAAATATATACTTTTCTTATAATTCAACCTTTTTAATGTTGTCCATAAAACACAGCTGACTGTCTACATCACCAGAGATCAGGGCCTAATACTGCTTAAAGTGCCTCCATTTGCATTTGTGCCCGGTGTTCATATGAGATGACACTTGGCACCTAAAGTTTAGGACAGGCATTCAACCTAGTTTTCTGATGCCAAGTCTACGTGTCTGTCTAAACACTGCAATACAGTGTTTACCTGCAATACAGCTAGGGCATCTCAGCTGCACATCTGTATTGTCTGCACATGTTGTGATCAAGCAGAGTCAGCACTCAAACTTGCACGTGTGTCTGTGACTATACAACCTGTAGCAAAACCCAATAATTTCTCAAATCAAAAAGCTTTTTTACATCCAGAACCCCAAACTAATGCTCATCATGTAGCAGGCTGAAAAAAATTTCAGGATGCAAACCTGCCATCTCACTTCCTGCGTATAAAGCACCACCTGTATGTTGACCTGTAAATGCTATTCAAACACTGCTACATGGCTAAGCATGACCTTTCTTTTTATTTGATCACCCCAGTTTCTCATGCAGCTTTCTCATTCTCCAGCTGAGGGTTTCCCATCAGATTCAACAGCCAAGACACAGATTATTACTGGTGTTAGGTCTACTAAATACTGTCTCTTTTTATTGATGATTAGACTATTGGGGGTAGAATTTAAAACTCTATGGCCAGCTCCACCCTTGTTTTTTACAGTTGTCACAACAAGGTGTAATATCCCATCAAAATGTCTCTCTATTATACTGTACCAGTTTAAAGGCCTGATTTAAGAAACCTTCAGCAGACAAGTCATCCCTGGTTCTTCTTCAAGTAGTGTCCATATGGGTGCTCCACTGTACAGTAACTCCTCACTTAAAATTGTTTAACAATAGTTAACATTGTTTCATTGTTACGTTGCTGATCAATTAGAGAACATGTTCGTTTAAAGTTGTGCAATGCTCCCTTATAATGTCATTTGGCAGCCGCCTGCTTTGTCCACTGCTTTCAGGAAGAGCAGCCCGTTGGAGCTAGCTGGTAGGGGCTTGGAACCATGGTGGACCGGCAGCCCCCCATCAGCTCCCCTAAGTTCCCTGTGCAGCAGCCACCCAGCAGGCTATCAATTGTTGGGCAGTTCAGCTGTCCCTCCCCCCACTGCTGTGTGCTGCTCCTGCCCTCTGCCTTGGAGTTGCTCTCGGGAGCCTCCTGCTTGCTGTGCAGAACAGGGGAGAAGAGGGGTGCTAATGTCTGGTGTCCCCCTCCCCCCACTCCTGTACCCCATCTCCAAAGAGCGGGGGAGGAGGGGACATGACAGGGCTCAGGATGGAGGGAGCTTGCTGGCAGCAGCTGCTGTCTCAGCTTGCTGATCTACTTAAAAAGGCAGTGTACTTAGAGTGGAGTCAACGTACTTAAAGGGGAAATGCACATTTCTCTCACACACCTAGTGTATGTCTCTGTCTCTCCCTCTCTTTCTCTCTCTCACGCACATGCACACGGTGTGTATCTCTGTCTCTCTCTGCCATGCTGTGTCTCCTTCCGCATTCATGCTGCCTTGTAGAGTGTGAGGCTACATTAACACCAATATGTTAACCCTTGAGCAATGTGTCAGCCAAGTGCTAGTTCATCATTTAGCAGTAAGGCATTCCCTGGGAAATATCCCACCCTCTTCCACCCCCTGACTCCACCACCTCAACCAAGCTGCACAATCATTATTGCAGCGAGGAGTTACTATAGTTGTATGTGCACCCCTGTGCCTCTAATCAGAGATTTTTGGTAGCAGTGTTCGTTGAGCCCACATGTGTACTCTCCCTCCCTCGTGAAACTGCTGAGCTCCAGTTCATTTGCAAATTTGACACCATCAGATCAGGATTAAACAAAGACTGTGAATGGCTATCCAACTACAGAAGCAGTTTCTCCTCCCTTGGTGTTCACACCTCATCTGCCTCGAGGCTGCTACTGCATGGGCGAACCCTCCCTCAGTTCCTCCTCAACAGGCCTTTGACCTCCAAGGGAGCAATTAGTCCTCCCTTCCCTAGCTGCACCATTACCATAAGTAGTAGTTAGAATCATAAACGTTAAGGTCAGAAGGGACCATTATGATCATCTAGTCTGACCTCCTGCACAACACTGGCCACAGAATCTCACCCACCCATTCCTGTAACAAACGCCAACCTATGTCTGAGTTATTGAAGTCTTCAAATCATGGTTTAAAGACCTCAAGGTGCAGAGAATCCTCCAGCAAGTGACCCATGCCCCACGCTGCAGAGGAAGGCGAAAATCTGCCAGGACCTCTGCCAATCTGCCCTGGAGAAAAGTTCCTTCCCGACCCCAAATATGGCAATCACTAAACCCTGAGCATGTGGGCAAGACTCACCAGCCAGCACCCATAAGCTCTGGTACCCTGGAGACCTGTGGCCCCAGGACCTAGGGAAAGACAATTACCATACCATTTCTAAAAGAGACCTGATGGGTGGGGAAGAACTGCAATCCCCATTACTTGGTACCTACACATCCTGGCACCCAAAATCACTCTTGGCACCGGGCCATGTACCACCAATACCCCAGTCAACGCCACTGTTACTCAGTGCTGAGTCTGACAGTGGCCAGGAGGAGGTCATTTTCGTGGCCCCTCATTGTGGCCCACCGTCCATTGAGCGAACCCACGATCATGGTATGGGCCCCCTGGGGTAACTCCACTGCCCATGCCCTCCCACCCCCTATGGCTGTATTGTGATCCTTGGGCGACATACACATCCCACATGTTGCGGCCATCCAGTGTTTCTCAGAGAGAGTCCACCAGATGGTCTCCTACAGCCTAGCTGTCCAGAGCCCCCAAGCCAGGGGAGGAGGAAGCTTTTTCAGAACAGAAAGAAGGGCTCAAAGGGGAAGCTACCCCTTCAGCAAACTTCTCCTCATCTCCACGAGATGAGTCTGTAATGCCTCCCCCCATCACTAGGTGATGATTTTAAGAACTTTCTGGATCTTATCAAGAGGGTGGTAGATAAGCTGCAGATTCCCCTACAGGAGGTGGCAGATACACATCACAAGTGGATGGATATTCTGCACACCTCCTCCTCATTCAGAATTGCCTTCTCAATTAATGAGGTGATTCTAGATCCTACCAAAGTCATCTGGCAGACACCAGCCTCCATTGCACCAACCAGCAAGAGAGCCAAAAAAATACTACATCCCTCCCCAAAAGGCAGACTTCTTGTTTCAACATCCACAACCCAACTTCATCGTAGTGGATGTGGTTAATGCACGAAGCAAGCAACATCATGCCAGGTCGACCCCATATGATCAGGCTTGGCAGGACAGCGTATTTGTCGGCAACATTACAGTTCAGAGCTGTGAATTACCAAACTGTAATGGCCAAATATGATTTTACTAATTATGGGAAACTCAATGCATTTCTGGAACATTTACTGGAGACACAAAAGCAGCAGTTTCAGGCCATTCTCAGAGACGGTCAGTTAATAGCCAGACTTGTGCTAGAGGCAGCACTGGATGTAGCTGATAGAGCGGCCCGCCTGGTCTCCATGACAGTAGTAATGAGTAGTAGCAGGTTTCTTGGCTACACCTTTCTGCAGAAGACTTCCAGTTTGAAGGGCCAAAACTCTTCACGGAGAAGACAGGTTCTTCTCTCCACACTCTGAAGGATTCCCAGGCCACATTGTGCTCCCTAAGGCTATGTCTACACTACCAGGGGATTGACACTGCTGCGATCGATGCACGGGTGTGTATGTGTCGATTTAGCGGGTCTAGTGAATACCCACTAAATCAACGGCAGAGCACTCTCTGTTCGACTCTGGTACTCCACCGGGAACGAGAGGTGTAAGGTAAGTCAACGGGAGAGCTTCTCCCATCGACCCAGTACAGTGTAGACCTAAGCTACATCGACTCCAACTGTATTATTCAGGTAGCTGGAGTAGCATAATTTAGGTCGACTTACCATGGTAGTGTAGATATAGCCTAGGAATCTACACTGCGGGACAGAAGAGAAGATATACCTCTCAGCCACACCACAGGTCACAACCTCCTCAATACCCACTATTTCAGTGCTCTTATGAGCAGCAGCGTGAGAGGACCAGGGCTCAAAAGTGGAAGCAGTCCGCACCTGAATCCGTGACCTCTCAGACCGCCTCTTCTAAGCACTTTTGACGAGTTGGTCGAGGGCCTGAACAATTATTCCTTGCAACATCAGCTGCCATCTACACACCTGTCATGCCCCTTTAACAGGCACCTGGCCCTTTTTCACAGCAGTTGAGAGAATATCACCTCTGACAGATGGATCCTGGAGATTATTTCAAATGGTTACGCCATTCATGTCCCTCCCCAATTCCAACCCTCCTTCCCTGAGTGAGGGGGAATTTGATAGCAGCCTTCAACTACATGATGGGGGGAGGGGTTCCAAAGAGGATGAAGCTAGGCTGTTCTCAGTGGTGGCAACTGACAGAACAAGGAGCAATGGTCTTAAATTGAGGTGGGGGAGGTCTAGGTTGGATATTAGGGAAAACTATTTCACTAAGAGGGTGGTGAAGCACTGGAATGCTTTACCTAGGGAGGTGGTGGAATCTCCATCCTTAGAGGTTTTTAAGGCCTGGCTTGACAAAGCCCTGGCTGAGATGATTTAGTTGGGGTTGGTCCTGCTTTGAGCTGGGGGTTGAACTAGATGACCTTCAGAGGTCTCTTCCAACCCTAATCTTCTATGATTCTGTGACCCTTCTCATGAGAAACTAATTCATCAGGAAATATATCATTTGTTTTGCCTAGGGACTATAGTGTTAGACATGCAATAGAAGTCTCCCTATGGGATGAGGAGCAAGCAGATACCAGGCACAGTGTTGGTATATAATACTCTAAATGCTCTTTACTGATTACAAAACAAACCTTACTCACTCCACATTCACACCCCAAACATACTATACCAGAGTCCAAAGGTCAGAATGGTCCTGATGGCCAGTTGAGATGCCTTCCGATTATAAGAACATAAGATGTGGGGAGCCAGCGAAAACCACATCTATATCCACACGGGACTCTGGATCAATAAACGACTCAAATTTGCAGAAATCATAGGCAACCATTTATAGTACATTCCGTCGTGTCATCAGTTCTTTGCCTTTGTTTACTAGGCCTTCTACCCACACAATTCCAAAGAGACAATCCTGGGCGGGCTGCCATGATCCAAGGCATGCCATTTCCTCCAATCCTTGTACAATTTTATATCAGTCCAGGTGGTGTTTCCTTTTCTGATGATTTTCCGAACAGATGCTCCCAGAATGCTTTGCGTAAGTCAGGAACGTATACCTGACAATTACGCAAAAAAAAAAAAAAAAGCTTATGGAACTTACAGAACTTTTTCCGTAAGTGCAGATTTCCGTAAGTCGAGTTTGCATAACCCGGGGAGCATCTGTATTTTTCTCAGAACATAAGATTGTTTTTGCACAAATAGTTCTAATAGTCCTTGACCTTGAATTCTTGCTTCAGTTGCTAATTTGCAACACACGTATTCATGTCACGCACACGTCATTCATACCAGGCCTCAATTACTTATAACATATTACATGTATATATGAATCACAATGTATATCTATATATATCAACAATAGAACCAGTCCTGGTGCAACTCAGGAGCAAAGGGTTTTCCTCCCATTATTTCCTGATCCCCAAGGTGAAGGGAGGTTGGAGGCTCATTCTAGATCTAAGGGCATTAAACAAATACAGGAAGGTGCAGACGTTCAAGATGGTCACAGCTAGCAGCCATTATTCCAGCTCTAGAGCAAGGAGATTGATTTCTGGTCCTCGACCTACAAAATGTCTACTTCCATATCTCAATACAACCACCACACAGGAGATTCCTACTGTTTACCTTTGGGCTGGACCATTATCAGTACAGACTACTCCTCCCAGGGTATTCTCCAAGGTTCTCTCCATTGTAGCAGTGCACTAACCCCAGTACAGTGATTGGAGTTCATCAGCACCAACCTTGATGCAGTAAAAATGAGAGCGTTCCTCCCGTTACACAAACTCACCACCCTGGGACGGATGAAGAGTCTGAAGAGCTCTAATAGTCTGAAGAGCTCACCTACTCAACCACAAGGTTCAGGGAAAATGGCCTTCCACAGAAGTGACCCTCCATATCACGCTTTTGGAGCTAAGGGCTCTCAGGAACGTCTCTGCACACTTTCTGCCTTTCATCAAGAACACCCACACAAAATGATGGACAGTATGACCTGTATGTTTTATGTAAATCACCAAGGAGTTACCAGATCACCCTCCCTCTGCACGGAAGCACTCAAACTTCGGAATTGGTGCATCCATCACAATCTGCTCATCTCAGCAGTCTATCTACCAGGGATACAGAACGTGACAGCCGACAGTCTCAGTCAGAATTTTTCTCATAACCACGAATGGGAACTGAACTCAGAGATGCTTCTAGATATATTCGCCCTTTGTGGAACCCTGACTATGGATCTCTTCGCTACTTACCGGAACAAGAAATGTCCTCGTTACTGCTCCAGGACCAGCCTGGGGAAACATTCACTGGGAGAAAACCTCATCCTCCCATGGGACGGGGACATCTTGTATGTCTTTTTCCAGTTTCCACTTCTATCCAAGCTCCTGTTGAAATTTCAGCGAGACAAAGACAGAGTTATTCTGTTTGTCCCCTCTTGGCCAAGACAAATCTGTTTCCCTTATCTTACACAGATGGCAGTATGTCCTCCAATTCTTCTTCGGCCCATTCCTCACCTGCTCTCTAAAAACAATGAGCTGATCCTTCACCCCAGCCTGCGTGTCTTCCGCCTCCTGGCTTGGCTCCTTCTTAATTCCAAGGCTTAGAGGCAGAATGCTCTGACGAGCTGAATGACGTGTTGCTACACAGCCAAAAGTTGACCACTCGACATACTTACCTACAAAATGGGAGTGATTCTAAGATTTTTTGTCATTCTAAAGACATAGACCCAACCTCATCTTCTCTCCCTCTGATTTTACACTTCATTTTACACATCAAGAGGTCAAAACTCTCACTCAGCTCCCTTAAGGTATATATCATGGCAAAATGGCTTTCCACTGCCAGGTAGACAGATACTTGGTGTTTGCTCACCTGCTGACATGTAGATTCCTTAACAGCACTGGGAATCTCTTCCTGCATGTGAGACCACTCGCTCCAGCCTGATATCTTAACCTAGTTCTCAGGGCTTTGAGTAGGCCTCCTTTTGAATCCATGGCAACTTGCTTTCTCTTACATCTGTCCAATTTCTAATTGCCATCACTTCAGCTAGGCTCATAGGAGAAATAGCAGCCCTGATGACACACCCAGCATTCATGGTCTTTTTAAAAGACAAAGTAACTCTAAGGCCATATCCTAAGTTTCTCCCTATTTTCTCTGCACTTTCCATATGAATCAACAGATCCATTTCCCTGTTTTTTTCCTAAAACCACATTGTGACAACTGGGAGATGATTCTGCATATAATAGATGATAGAACACTAGCATTCTACTTGGACAGGACTAAAACTAAGAAATCCCCTAGGATCTTCCTTTCTTTCACAGAAAGATCCAAAGGCTCTGTGATATTGACTCAAAGACTATCCAAATGGGTCTCTGGTTGCATTAATTACTGTTATCAAGGGCGCAACCTGCTGCCTCCGTCCAGAGTCCATATGCACTCCACGAGGTCAATTTCTACCTTGGTCACACTCCTTAAAGATATCCCTATCTCAGAAATCTGTAGAGGAGCAACTTGGGCCTCTGCCCACACTTTTACAGAACATTATGCAATCACTGGAGATTCGCCTTCCAACGCCATCTTTGGCTCCACAGTATTCTCTATAGTAACAAGAACAGGAGTACTTGTGGCACCTTAGAGACTAACAAATTTATTAGAGCAAAAGCTTTCGTGGACTACAGCCCACTTCTTCGGATGCGTATAGAGTGGAATAAATATTGAGGAGATATATATACACACATACAGAGAGCATAAACAGGTGGGAGTTGTCTTACCAGCTCTGAGAGGCCAATTAAGTAAGAGGAAAAAAAACTTTTGAAGTGATAATCAAGATAGCCCAGTACAGACAGTTTGATAAGAAGTGTGAGAATACTTACAAGGGGAGATAGATTCAATGTTTGTAATGGCTCAGCCATTCCCAGTCCTTATTCAATCCTGAGCTGATTGTGTCTAGTTTGCATATCAATTCCAGCTGAGCAGTCTCTCGTTGGAGTCTGTTTTTGAAGTTTTTCTGTTGTAAGATAGCCATCCTCAGGTCTGACATTGAATGACCAGACAGGGTTAAAGTGTTCTCCCACTGGTTTTTGAGTATTATGATTCCTGATGTCAGATTTGTGTCTATTAATTCTTTTGCGTAGAAACTGTCCGGTTTGGCCAATGTACATGGCAGAGGGGCATTGCTGGCACATGATGGCATATATCACATTGGTAGATGTGCAGGTGAACGAGCCCCTGATGGTATGGCTGATGTGATTAAGTCCTATAATGATGTCACTTGAATAGATATGTGGACAGAGTTGGCATCAGGCTTTGTTACAAGGATAGGTTCCTGGGTCAGTGGTTTTGTTCAGTGATGTGTGGTTGCTGGTGAGTATTTGCTACCCAAGATCCATAAACCTGGAAATCCTGGACGCCCCATCATCTCAGGCATTGGCACCCTAACATCAGGCTTGTCTGGTTATGTGGACTCTCTCCTCAGACCCTATGCTACCAGCACTCCCAGCTATCTTCGAGACACCACTGACTTCCTGAGGAAACTACAATCCGTCGGTGATCTTCCAGAAAACACCATCCTGGCCACTATGGACGTAGAAGCCCTCTACACCAATATTCCACACAAAGATGGACTACAAGCTATCAGGAACAGTATCCCCGATAATGTCACAGCTAACCTGGTGGCTGAACTTTGTGACTTTGTCCTCACAACCAACTATTTCACATTTGGGGACAATATATACCTTCAAGTCAGTGGCACTGCTATGGGTACCCGCATGGCCCCACAATATGCCAACATTTTTATAGCTGACTTAGAACAACGCTTCCTTAGCTCTCGTCCCCTAATGCCCCTACTCTACTTGCGCTACATTGATGACATCTTCATCATCTGGACCCATGGAAAAGAAGCCCTTGAGGAATTTCACCATGATTTCAATAATTTCCATCCCACCATCAACCTCAGCCTAGATCAATCCACACAAGCGGTCCATTTCCTGGACACTACTGTGCTAATAAGTGATGGTCACATAAATACCACCCTATACCGGAAACCTACTGACCACTACACTTACCTACATGCCTCCAGCTTCCATCCAGGACACACCACACGATCCATTGTCTACAGCCAAGCTCTAAGATATAACCGCATTTGTTCCAATCCCTCAGATAGAGACAAGCACCTACAAGATCTCTATCAAGCATTCTTAAAACTACAATACCCAGGGGTTTTCTCCCTCGCCTCCCTCCCTCCCTTCCATGCAGAGTGTGGCTGCTGATTGGGCAGCTAGGCCGATTGACCCACTCCCATTGGCCTCCAGCAGCCAGAGCCCTCCCCTGCTCCCCCCTCCCTCTCTCTGTAGTCCTGTGTAACACACAAACTGACCCACCGGGCAGTGTGTTTTGCAAACACGTGGAGCCAGAATGGTAAGAGGAGTCCGGGGTGGGGGGCAGTTAGGGAGCGGGGGAGTGTTGGATGGGTCCCCAGCTTCCACCTGCCATCCCTCCTCTGCGCATCCCCCCTCCGTGGGTCCCCCCTCCCTGTCTGCCTCTTCCTTGTCTGCGTGTACTGCCAGAGCCAGCAGCAACTGCTGTCTGCTGCCCCCGGGTCCTAGTGCCCCCATCCACTAATGGGAAGACAGGCTGCCCTTACCCTGCCCTTCCACCCTAGCCCTGAGCCTCTCCAACACCCCAAACCCCCCAGCCCCAGCCCTCATCCCCACACACCCTAATCCTCTGCTCCATCGCTGAGCCCCCTCCTGCATCATGAACCCCTCATCCCCAGACCCACAGCCCTCAGCCCTGCATCCCCTCCTATCCCCAAACTCCCTCCCAATCCCCCTCCCCCCTTCCCACACACCCCCTCCTGCCCTCAAACTTCCTCCCAAAGCCTGCACCCCCTCCCTTTGCACCGCCTCTCACCCCCAAACTCCATCCCAGAGCCTGCACCCCTCACCCCCTCCTGCACACCCACCCCCTGCCCCAGCCCGGAGCCTGCACCCAGCACCCAAACTCTATCCCAGAACCTGCACCCCTCCTGCACCCTAATCCCCAGCCCAGGACCTGCACCCCAGACCTCCTCCCCCCACCCAACCCCCCTCCCAGAGCCTTAGGCAGGTGGGGTGGGGGGTTCTGGGCACCACCAAAATTTCTACAACCCTGCCACCCATGCGAGTGGATAAGGGTCAGGGCAGTCAGGGGACAGATAGGGTCCTGGGGGGGGCAGTTAGGGTAGGGGGTTCTCAGCAGGGGGCAGTCAGGGGACAAGAAGCAGGGGGGGTTGGGGTTCTGAGGGGAGCAGTCAGGGGGTGGGAACTGGGAGGGAGTGGATGGGGCGGGGCGGGGCTAGGGCGGGGCTTCCCCCCCCCAGTGTCCTCTTTTTTGTTTGTGGAAATATGGTAACCCTAGTTAACTCCCTTTTGTTTTCCTAGCAACTGTTCTGCAACCCTGTTCTTACCCCTGACATAACCCTCTGTCAAACCCTGCACATTCCCCTTTTACACCCCTTTGTCTGTGCAATCTTGCTATCTATGCCTAGTCATATTTGTTTAGGCTACAGGTTAACCCTTGAAAAACGTTCACATATTTTTAATGTCTTATGTATGCCTTTTGCCCTCTGGAGATCCGGTGTTGCAGCTACCAAGACAAAACCATCTATCACCCCTCTCTTCAAAGAATGATAATATTCACAAAGAGCTTTAACAAATCTGTCACTGTTTCTGAAGAAATACCAGATTTCACCAACAGTCTCAAACATTTCACATGAAAACATTTTTGTAGTATAAACTTTCAGTCCCTGTTTTTTTATCCACAATCTCTAAAGCACATGCTCTGGGTTTGTGAATCTTTGTGTTTTCACTCAGTTTTCTCAGGGCTTAGTGGGGTGTTGACCACTGAAGAACTGGAGGTTTGTTTGCACTGTTGCTTGTTATCACTGTTTTTTGTTTTGTCTTTTGGCTTGATGTATCTTAGCATTGACTGTCTTGATCCTTTGCCTGTGCTCTTCTGCTGCTTTGTGGTGGCATTGTTGTTACATTTAACTCTATAATTTCTCTTTCTTACTAAAATACATACATGCCTATGTATTTGCTTAAAAACAAAATCCGTTAAATGACGAAACAAATAATTTAAATGTATTTACTGGGGTTCAACCTAGTAAGCTGTTGATGCTAGAGCATTTTTCTTTTCAGCTATCTCTTTCTTGTTTCTTTTGAGCTTGTTTACATGATAGTCTCCTGATAACATTATTACAAAACTATCACATTCTGGGGTGAAACCCAGACCAGTGAGGGGTTGTGTGGCCATCCGCCCTGTTACCTTGGGTGCCTCGCAATGATTTGCTGTTGTAGTGCTCAACCTGGGCTGCTTAGAACCAGTATGCAGGTCACACCCTCAGTGTCTGTTTGTTAGCCAGCCCTGGGTCAGCAGCTCTGACCCCAGCAGCGTGTCGACAGCCGCAGTCTGGCTTCCACCAACCTTGATTATGGCTTGCAGGGTGACTGCAACACACTCCCAGTCCTGAATTTTCCCCAAACCATGTGCTCTGCAATGTCCAGCCCTCTCCTGGACAGTTCAGAGAAATAATGTGTTCGCTTGCTCCTTTAAGGAGACAAAACACAGTAGTTCGACACATTAACTGGAGTTGATATTTGCTTTAGTATGACCACAGCACTGTTGGTTTAGATTAAAATAAAACAAGTTTATTAGCAAAAGATAATAGGATTTTAAGTGAGCTCAAGTCTGAGAGATAAAGTTAGAAATGGTTATAAGCAAATAAAAGTGAAAAAGCATCTAAAAGTATAAAACTTAATCGCACAAATTTTGGTTCAATGCTTTGTTCCAGATGCTCTTTTTCAACCACAGTCTTCCACCAAGACAGTGACTGATCCGCTCCTCAGTCAGGATCTCTCCCAGAAGCCCAAAGGTGCAGGTGCCTTTGTCTTTTTAGGTGAAAGGGATAACTTGGAGCTTTCCGCCCCTTTCTTTTGTGGTCCAGTGAACCTTGGAAGTGGATTCTTCTAAAGTTTACCTCTCAAAGTAAAGTTTATTCAAGAAGGGAGGAAGGTGACATGGAGTCTGGTGGTGAAGGAGACTCAATGCTCTTTCTTTCCCCACTTGTGTTTGCTGAAATGCCAATTGTTCTGTTTTCCTGCCATCTCCTCCCTCTGCTATTTTGAGGATGCTGTTTACTACTTATATACAAACTGAGGTAAACACTCATTCCTTTGTTTAGGACAGGCCTGTTTAACAACTTTTGCCTAAGCAGGGCTGTCTGGTTTTGAACAAGTAACATCACACGGGGGGAATTCATAACTTTAGATATAATGTTGCTACATACTTTCACCGTATTATTGACCAATGAGTTAATAGTTTTCAAATGATACCGCACAAGGCATATTTTGAACAAAGATTATTACAATGGTGTGTAGGGTGTGAATACAAGGATGCTTTGGGTCACAAAACCCTATCACACCATCTTGTGACATTCTAAAATATTAATGAGGGTGTTTTTTCTACAGTTTAAAACCAGATAAAAGACAATACTTTATTAATTCCATTTCAGGCTGTAATTCTCTCCCAGCATTTTGGGGGTTTCTTTCTACTAGCAATGTTTCTCCTGACAGGGATTTTTAACATTAGCACATGTTTCACCATGCTCCCTTGTCATAATTATGCTAATAACACCCCGCACACTCTCCGCCTCCTGCCAACATAGCGCTGTGCACCCTACCAGATATATGCTGGTGAAACTTTTGTCACTAAGGGCTGTTTTTTTTTCACACCCTCGAACGACATAAGTTTTGCCGACATAAGTGGTAGTGTAGACATGGGCTAAACTAATAGATGTGTGGAATTTATGCACTCATAAGAATGACCATACTGGGTCAGACCAATGGTCCATTCACCCCAGAATCCTATCTTCCAACAGTGGCCAATGCCAGGTGTTTCAGAAGATATGAACAGAACAGGTAATCACCAAGTGATCCATCCCCTGTCACCCATTCCCAGCTTCTGGCAAACAGATGCTAGGGACACCATCCCTGCCCATCCTGGCTAATAGCCATTGATGGACCTATTCTCCATGAACTTATCTAGTTCTTTTTTAACCCTGTTATAGTCTTGACCTTCACAACATCCTCTGGCAAAGAGTTCCACAGGTTGACTGTGCAGTGTATGAAGAAATACTTCCTTTTGTTTGTTTTAAACCTGCTGCCTATTAATTTCATTTGGTGACCCCTAGATCTTTTGTTATGAGAAGGAGTAAATAACACTTCCTTATTTACTTTTTCCACACCAGTCATGATTTTATAGACCTCTATCATATCCCCCCCTTAGTCGTCTCTTTCCCAAGCTGAAAAGTCGTATTAATCTCTCCTCATATAGAAGCTGCTGAATAACCCTAATAATTTTTGTTGGCCTTTTCTGAACCTTTTCCAATTCCAATATATCTTTTTTGAGTTGGGGCGACCACATTTGCATGCAGTATTCAAGATGTGGGCGTACCATGGATTTATATAGAGGCAATATGATATTTTCTGTCTTATTATCTATCCCTTTCTTAATTATTCCCAACATTCTGTTAGGTTTTTTGACTGTCACTGCACATTGAGGCCTGGTCTACACTGGAGGGGGTGGGTGTCGATCTAAATTATGCAACTTCAGCTATGTGAATAATGTAGCTGAAGTCGACGTACTTAGATCTACTTACCGTGGTGTCTTCACTGCGGTAAGCCGACGGCTGACGCTCTCCCATCGACTCCACCTGCGCTGCAGGTAATGTAGACAAGCCCTGAGTGGATGTTTTCAGAGAACTATCCACAATGACTTCAAGATCTCTTTCTTGAGTGGTAATAGTTAATTTAGACCCCATCATTTTATATGTATAATTGGGATTATGTTTTCCAATGTGCATTACTTGACACTTATCAACATTGAATTTAATCTGCCATTTTGTTGCCCAGTCACTCAGATCCCTTTTTAACTCTTCACAGTCTGCTATGGACTTAACTATCTTGAGTAGTTTTGTATCATTTGCAAATTTTGCCACCTCACTGTTTACCCCTGTCAAGGCACTTTGCTGGCCACTCCAGGCTCGTATTAAACTCCCAAGGTTACAGCTTCTCTCTGACCTTGGCTTGGTAAATGCTGCCACCACGCAAATGCAAAACCCCTTGGGACCCAGGAAGGCGCACTTGGGAATTCCTTCCTGTGGGGTACCCTCAAGCCGTTTCACTCCCTCTCCGGGGAAGAGCTGAGAAAGAAAACAAAGGAAATTAGCTGTTGCCCAGCTAATTAAACAACGTATGCACAAACCTCTTAGGACACCAAAAATCCAATCCTGTTCTTAAAAAAGGTAAATTTTATTAAAACAAAAAGAAAGAAAATACATCTGGAACTTAGGCCTTTTGCTAGATCTTAAAAGAAACAATTACAGAAGTTAAGCATCGAGATAACTCTCTTGAGGTTCAACCTAAAGGTTACAAGCAAAATAAAAGCATCTGGGGTTAGCACATGGAGTCCACAAGCCAATAAGAAATAAACAGAAATAAACCTTATCACATCTTCCTAGACATTCCCTAATTTACTTACATATCTGGGGTTTCAGATAAGCAATCTCTAGGTATGATCTGATGGGTTTTCATACCTGATTTAAAGCTTCTCACAGCATAACTGCTGCCCTGTTTCCCTCTTCCCCGGAGAACCACAAAACACAGACAAAGGGAAGTTATTTCCCAATTTTAAAAAGTTCTAGCCCTTCCATTGGCTCTTTTGGCCAGGTGCCCACTCCTTTCCTTTTAGCTATGGGCTTGTTAACCCTTTACAGGTAAAGCAAGTAGTGAACAGCTACTAAGAGGAATTTTATAGCTAATTGGCTGGTTGGGTGTCCATAAAATGGAGCTACCCCCCCTTCACTTATCACACCCCTTTTTCCAGATTGTTTATGATTATGTTGAACAGTGCTGGTCCCAGTACTGACCCCTGAGGGACATCATGATTTACCTCTCTCCATTCTGAAAACTGACCATTTATTCCTACCCTTTGTTTCCTATCTTTTAACCAGTTACTGATCTACGAGAGGACCTTCTCTCTTATCCCATGACAGCTTACTTTGCTTAAGAGCCTTTGGTGAGGGACCTTGTCAAAGGCTTTCTGAAAATATAACTACACTATATCCATTGGATTACCCTTGTCCTCATGCTTTTTGACCCCCTCAAAGAATTCTAATAGATTGGTGAGGCACGATTTCCCTTTACAAAAACCATGTTGATTCTTCCCCAGTAAATCGTGTTCATCTATGTGTCTGATAATTCTGTTCTTTACTATAGTTTCAACCAGTTTGCCCGGTACTGAAGCTAGGCTTATCAGCCTGTAATTGCTGGGAGCTTTTTAAAAAAAAAAATTGGTGTCACATTAGCTATCCTAGTCATTTGGTACAGAAACTGATTTAAATGATATATTACAATTAGTAGTTCTGCAATTTCACATTTGAGTTCCTTCAGAACTCGGGTAAATACCATCTGGTCCTGGTGATTTATTACTGTTTAATTTATCAATTTGTTCCAAAACCTCCTCTAATGACAGCTCAATTTGGGACAGTTCCTCAGATTTGTTACTTACAAAGAACGGCTTTGGCATAGGGATTTTCCCCTATCCTCTGCAGTGAAGGCTAATGAAAAGAATTCATTTAGCTTCTCTGGAAGGGCCTTATCTTCCTGGAGTGCTCCCTTAGCAGCTTGATCGTCCAGTGGTCCCACTGACAGTTTGGCAGGCTTCCTGGTTATGATGTACTTTAATTTTTTTTGCTGTTAGTTTTTGTCTTTAGCTGGTTGCTCTTCAGATTCTTTCTTGGCCTGCTGAATTTTACTTTTATACTTGATTTGCCACAGTTTATGCTTCTTTCTGTTCTCCTTACTAGGATTTGACTTCTAATTTTTAAAAGATGCCTTTTTGCCTCTAATGCCTCTTTGCTGTTTAGCCATGGGGACATTTCTTTTGTCCTCTGTTTTTTTTTATTTGGGAGTATACATTTAATCTGAGCCTCTATTATGGAGTTTTTAAATAGTCTCCATGAAGTTTGCAGGGATTTCACCCTTTTGACTGTTCCTTTTAATTTTCATTTTACTAGCTTCCTCATTTTTGTGTAATTCCCCCTTTTGAAGTTAAATGCTACCATGGTAACTGTTTCTTTGACCTTTCCCCCCTACAATGATGTTAATTAAATTACAGTCTGAGATAGTTGAAATCCCCCATTATTAATGCCTTTTCTGCCTTTGTTGCCTTTCTAATCTCCCTGAGCATTTCACAGTCACTATTCCCATCCTGATCAGGTGGTCGGTATTGTATTCCTATTGCTATACTGTTATTATTCAAGCATGGAATTTCTATCCATTTTCATTCTGTGGTACAGTTTGATTCATTTATCATGAAGCATCCTGGTGATCCACCAATGCTTACATAACCATAGAAAAATAACCCTTTCAACTGATGTACTCTGTGGCAAGATGGGCTGGTGCCAAAATAAGGAAGCCCATTACTGAAAATCTATCCCGTATGTCCTGCACATTGCTCAAAGTCAGAGTCCTTTATAGCAGGAGACAATTAATGGCCCTATGTGCTTGCATGACATTTGTCCTTACTGTGGATTTACCAACTCCAAAATGATTGTCCACTGGCTGGTAACAATCTGGCATTGAAGTTTCCACAGTGAAATCACCACTTACTTCTCAACTCTCAGTGCAGCTCTTATTCTGATGTCCCTGCACTGAAGGCCTGGGGTGAGCTTGGCACACTAATCCAGGATTGTGGCCTTTCACATCCAAAAGTTCTGTAGTCACTGCTCATAGTCTCAAATGTGTATTATGATGTGATCCCATTAGTCAGTGCTCGTTTCTTGGGACCAAAAGTGGTACTCCACTGTCTGCATGAATGCCACCACCAATCTTAAACTGCATTTCCTATGTCCTTCAGCAGTTTGTCCTCACAGAAATTGTCGTGCCCTCTGCTGTTGCAGTTCTTCCAACAGCTCTCCACTTACTCAAGGATTGTCCATCCTGTGTTTGCAACATTCATGAAAATAGAGCAGCGCTGTGCATGTCCTTTGCTTTTGTCAGAGATGACAGATAGTAAAAAGTGCCGTGCCAGTTTGTGGGATTTTAAATAAAGGTGCAAAAATTATGGGATATGGATGGTATTGTGTGAATGAGAAAGTTGCTGGATGGGAACTTGACCCCTTGCTCCCAGTCACCCCTGTACAATTCATTTCTGCCCCACAATGTAGCTACACAGCACAATGTGGATCCAGCTTGCTTTTCACTGCAGCATGTAGCTGCACATACTCTACTTACCGCGCCGAAAGTAGTGTGTAGTGTAGACATAGCCTAGCAGTACATGACACTCTTTCTCACTTGAATGAAGCAAAGTAGTATGAAATGTACTTTTTCTGTGTAAACTTTCCTATTTATTATCTCATTTATAGCAACTGGATAGTATTTCTTTGTCATGCAGCTCTTAAGACCTGATCCAAAGCCCATTGAAGTCAATGAGAATCTTTCTACTGATTTCAGTGGGCTTCAGATCAGACCTCAAATGGGATCCAACTTGGGAATATTTTTGCTGATCTGAAAAGTAAGTACAAAAACATTCTGTTAAAAAGTAAATAAACACGGTGACTCAAAAGCAGCCTAAACCTATATTTCAACATCTTAAGAGCTCAAGCTCAGGGACGCATGGTAAACACAGTAAGTTATCTCTTGGATACTGAAACTTATGCACTATACATCTTGATGCAGCTCTTCAGACTTCAAATGTGTTAAAGAAAATAAAATTCTTCAGCACATAGACATATTCCTGAACAGAATTTTTCTCTTATTTTATAATGAAAAAAATAAAAATCCCAAGTTAATGTATATACTAATTTTCAGGGGAGAGGTAGGATAAGGAACAACTGGAATGTGTGATATGTTGACTTTGTGCCATATTTCATGCTGCTTTCAGGCATATGCTAGTATTTTTCCTTTAAAAAGTGTGTCTGCATAATTACATTTAGGCTAAGAGATAAATTTATAATCTGTAGGAAAATTCTATCACTTATTTATTAAAATGCTTCCTACTCTCCTGTCCCTCTAAATAGCAGCACCTTTATACTAAAATTCTGCCTGGCAGCAGGGTGCCAGAAAAATATCAGTGTTTTTATTTCAACACACATGCACTTTTATGAAAAGGGTAATTGCCTCCTGTCCATCGAGCTCCCAAAATTGCAGAATACTTCATTTTCTTAACACAGTTTGAATAACATGTTTCAGCTGAAGTGCAAATAATTTAGATTTTTTCCTTTAAAACATTTCAAGTCAAACAGTACATTGGGTTCTTTGTTAGAAATGAGAGCTTCCGAGAAGAGAATAGAGTCTGACAGCTAGTAAACATGATACCCTTCTGAGTGTTCCTCTGAGGGAAGGTGTCTTCCCCCCCACCTCCTCCCAAATCACGCACATATTTAAAGGAGAAATGAAATGCTTTTTCATAAAGAAGCAGAGGTGAGAGTAAGCCGGTATGCCCCAGTACAGCATACCGGCAAGAACTGGTGCGCTGTACCAGGGCGGCCCGGCTTCCCCAGGCGGCAATTTAAAGGGCCTGGGGCTCCCAGCAGTGGCTGGAGCCCCAGGCCCTTTAAATTGCCGCCAGAGCCCCGCTGCTGGAGCCCTGAGGTAGCGTCAGTGGGGCTCTGGGGGTTCTTTAAAGGACCGGGGCTCCCGCTGCCTCTACTGCCCTGGGCCCTTTAAATAGCCCCCGAAGCCTCGCCGCCACTACCCCAGGGCTCCAGGGGCTATTTAAAGGGCCAGGGTGGTAGAAGCAGGGGGGTCCTGGGCCCTTTAAATACCCCCAGAGCCCTGGAGTAGTGGCGGGGCTCCGGGGGCTATTTAAAGGATCCGAGGCTCACGCTGCCTTTACGGCCCCTGTCCTTTAAATAGCTGCTGGAGCCCCGCCGCCGCTGCTACCCCAGGGCTCTGGCAGCAGAGCTCCGGAGGCTATTTAAAGGGCCTAGGGCGGTAGAGGCAGGGGAGCCCTGGGCCCTTTAAGTAGCCCCTGGAGCCCTGCTGCCGGAGTCCTGGGGTAGCAGCGGCAGCTGGGGACTCCAGCAGCAGTTTAAAGGGCCCAGGGCAGTAGCAGTGGCCGAGCCCTGGGCCCTTTAAACTGCTGCCGGAGCTCCTGGCTGCTGCTACCCTGGAGGGGGAGGGGAAAGGGGAGGGCACTTATCAGTACAGGGTGGACCAGGGCTGGCTTTGACCCCCCCATCCTCACCCCTTCCGCCTGAGACCCCGCCCCTTCTGGGGGCCAGAGCCGGCCCCAACCCAGCCCCATACTGGTAAGTCCCTATTTCTACTTTCACCCCCGTAAAGAAGTATCACAGCAGTTGGAAATCTCAAACTATTAATAGATCATAGGTAGATTAACAATGACAAGAAAACCTACAGTTTCAAAGCGAATTGAAAAGCTTTTTACTTGTTCAGTCCTTTGTTTCTCATGTAGAAGTTGACACTATAGGAACCTAAACCTTGCAGAAAGCTGCATTTTTTACATGATGTTTGTTGTGATCAGCACCAATACTTGTCGATGAAATGCTGAACTCTGAATGAGTACCATAAAATGTCTTCCAGTTCATCTTTACAAGGGATTGATTTGTAAGCATATGTGTATTCTTCTACAAGGGCTTGGGAACTTAAAAACCTATTTAATATATATAAAAATGCAAGTTTACCTTTAAGAAGCAAATGATCCCTATGGGACAGCTGAACTTTTTAAAAATGAAATTAGAAGCAATTCTGTTTTTATACCATATCTTATATTTATTTTCCCTTCCCTTATTACTACAGCCTTTACATTCAAAAAGAATCTAGTTCATTTGTCCCTGATTTCTATGCTGTCTATGATCTCACCATTGGTTGCCTTGGAGATGATAGTGATGTCACATATCATTATGACTTGGATTTTTAACTAGCAGAGAGCCTCAGCTGTCTGATGCTTTAACGATCAGTAAAACAGGGTTTGTTTCAAGTTTTGTAGTTACATTTAGGGTACTTCTACACTGGAATAAAAGTTCCTCAGTACGGCTGTGGCTCATGGAGCTCAAGGCTGTGGGGCTAAATATTGCTGTGTAGACGTTTGGGCTCAGGTTGGAGCCCAGGCTCTGGGACCCTCCCCTCTGATTGGGTCCTATAGCTTGGGCTCCAATCTGAGTCCTAATGTTTACAGAGCAGTTTTACATATTTTGAAAACATGCTTATATCAGCTAGAGAGTATGGGCCGGTTCCCAATATCATATAAAGTCAGTGGAAGGTGAAGGGAGGAGAGGATTGGTTCCATGCATATAAATTAGAGCTGGTCAGGAATTTTTTGATCAAAAAGTTTTTAATCATAAAATGACAGTTTATCAAAACAAAAACTTTCAGTGGGAACGTACCAGTTTAAAAAAAATTGTTAGGAAACCTTTTGCAGGTCTGGGATAGAATTTCTGGTCAAAACCACAAGAGACAGACAAACAGCACCTGAATAGCCAATAGTGTGGTGGTCTGGGCATTCACCTGTGATGTAGGAAGGTACAGATTCATGTCTGTCTTTTGCTTGATTTAGACCAGGGACTTGAATCCTGATCACCATGCAACTGGCAATTCAGGGATGGAGGTCTCTTAGAGTCTCCTGTTGGAGCTGTTCTACATAAATAATTGATACACACTGGAGGAAGGAATTGAACCTCTGTCTTTTCCCTCTTGGCTGAGTGCCCTGACCTATAGAGTCCAATGACTATTCCCATCCCTGAATTGCCAGTTGCCTAGAAAACTCATTTCAGTGAATAGCAGAGTAGGGTCTTGAACCAGAGTCGCCCAACTATTCTGGTTGGTTGATCTCACACTGTCCCTCTCCATCCACCTCCCAGTTTGTTTGAAAAGCTTCAAAAGGTTTTAGTTCATCCCACTGTAGAACGGGAAAAATATTGACTCTTGAAGTATCATGGAACAGGAAAATCATTTCCTCATAGCTTTAATATCAATACATTTGCAGTCTTTATCAAATAAATACCATATCAAGGAAAAGGGTTGTTAGAAGAATTATTTTCCTCCTTCACTTCATAGTATGACTAGATTATATCAACATATATATTGGAGGCAGAATTGGGCCCTAACATAACTTCTAAATATTATGTTCTCTTCTCTCGCCTCAGTATGTTTTTTTCAGAATGATAAGAAGAGGTTTCCCTAGTTTGTTTCAATGTATCAATTTTCATAGATTCATAGATTGTAAGGTCAGAAGGAATCATTGTGATCATCTAGTCTGACCTCCTGTATAACTCAAGTTTACAGAACTTCTCAACAAGAATTCCTAGAGGATAGCTTTTAGAAAAAGCATCCAATCTTGATTTAAATTTTATAATCCCTGTTTTCATATCCATCCTCTTCAGCCATGAGCTTGAACCATTTCCCCACATCTTACCTGTTTTTAATGTTCAGATGATTAAATATTACTGTCTGAATTCAAACTAAACCCACACCCTACTCACCAACACTGCTACAAACTAGTTTGGATTTTGTGGTGATATTTTCTTCAACCTCAAAACCATCCAGGGAAGGTTTGACTATGTAATACCTTATCTTGTATCATGACTTTATCTTTCTGTGATAGCTTCCACATCTGGAATGGTTTGCAAATAGCAGAGGTCAATGAAAATGGGCACAGCCTTCTGAATATTTGGCCAAGTAGCTGAACCTATTCTAAATCTAAATCACCTAAATTTGTAACAGGATTAATGCTCAGGGTAACCTGTCCTGGCAGCAGATGAAAAGAGGGAAGTTTATAGACACTCATCTAGGTCTCTTCCTTTATGAAATTCAAATTCAGAGCATCATATTCCCAGGTCAACCTGACACTTTAAAACCAAGGGTGTATCAGATCCTGCATTACCTATGGGTCTGCAACCCACAACTGCCTGTTGCCGTGAAAACCACCAATCCTCATACGATCTCTCAGGTTTCCCTACAAATCCAGCCTCCTTTTCTAAGAAAGGTGCATGGATGCCTGATTTGCAGGGAGAAGGGCTCCCCTCTTGCAAATTTGAGACTACCAACCCCTATAACTGTCAGTATATAATGCCTGCATCTGTAACTTTCACTCTATGCATCTGAAGAAGTGAGGTTTTTACCCACGAAAGCTTATGGCCAAATAAATCTGTTAGTCTTTAAGGTGCCACCAGACTCCTTGTTGTTTTTGTAGATACAGACTAACATGGCTACCCCCGATACTTAATCCCATAGAAGCTATTTGTGGCACCCTGTACCTCAAAGCAACACCCTGGAACCCCATGGTCACCACTGTCATATAATTAGGATATGTTTTGTACAAAGTATGCCTTGTGAGGTATCGTTTTGAAAGTCTTGATCTACTGAACATCAATATCCTGTTGGATTGTATATGCTATCATTATTTTTGAGGTTATGAAGTATTGCTATATGTGATACTGAAATATGTTATGAGTTTGGGAACATCCACAACCAGCATTTCAGGTTCAACAATGGAGTAGCCAAGTGCTGATGGCCCATTAAAGAGACTCCACTATCCCAAGAACTGTATACAATGGAGACTTATCGGAGAGAGCACATAGACAATGGAGACTGCTTGACCCATGTCATAGCAAAAGATCTTTCCTGCAAGCTGGAAGAAACTATAAAGAGGGGAAGTGACATCATGACTTGGCCCTCACTCCCAGCTACAACTCAACACCTGGAAACATGTCTGTCGGACAAAGACTTTGAACTGGGGAGGGTGATCCCAGGCTGGAAGGCTGTTCCAACCTGTGTATTGAAGATCTGTGATTGGTTTGTACCATCTGTCAGGGTGAGACACTGCTTGAGTCAAATCCTATTTAGTTTATAGAACTCAGATTGTGAATTTACTTTTATTTCTTAAGTAACCAGGTTTAATCACTACGTTGTAGTTAATAAATCTGTTTTATATTTTACCTAAAACAGTATGTTTTGGTTGATGTGTCTGGGAAATCTCAGCTCAATTTACAAAGGCTAGTGTGTGTCCTCTTCACATTGAGGAAAGGGCAGGCTGGGTAATGAACTTACACTGGTCAGGCTTCTGACCAGGGCAAGATGGTACAATTCTGGGGTGTAAGGCTGGGGAACTGTCAGGAAGTGGCTGGAGCCTAACGTTAGTTCATGAGTGGCTGGGAGAAGTATTCTTGTAACTCAGTTGGGTGTTTCCTTGCCTGTGGATGACTGTGTAAGTGCAGTACCTGACAGAGGTTTGTAGCTTACCAAAAGCATTACAGTATGAGAGGGAGCCCAGATTGGTGGGACAGAGGGCTCAGCGATCCCACAGTCCAGATTGCATCCTGGGAGCCCATCACAGTATTATTAAACAATTACAAACCATACTCAATGGGGCCCACATTCTGAAATAAATCTTTCTTGACCCCCCTCTTCAAACAACCTCCCAACCTCTCCAAGCTCATCATCAGAAGGAAGCTTACCAGAGACCAGGACCCACCAAATCAAAGTGGCACCAGACCCTGCCAGAACAACAGATGAAAAACCTTCAGACATACCTCCACTTCTATGATGATCAATACCCCCCACAACATACCATTCAAGAGCCATGGCTGTAGAAACATGGTGTACCTCATCCAGTATACTAATCACTACAATAACAACTAACTCAACCAATGAGCTTTTGACTTTTGACAAAATGATCACTCCATATCTGACCTCTCAGTCCCCATCCTCAAAGGAAACCTGCACAACACCTTCAAAAGACGAGCCTAGGAGCTCAAATTCATAACTTTATTCAACATTAAAATTCATGGACTCAATAAAAACATTGGATTTATGGCTCAATATGACAATCTATAACTAAGGCTATGTTTTTGTCACGGGTATTTTTAGTAAAAGTCACGGACAGGTCACGGGCCGTAAACAAAAATTCATGGACCCACTGGTTCTTGGGGAGGGAGGGTTGGTGGGGCTGGCAGGGGGTCCCTACCTGGCTCTGTGTCCCTGCAGCTCCTAGGCGGCAAAGGCAAGAGCCAGGGCAGGGGCTCCTCCTCTGCTCCAGCCACAAGCGCCGGCTGCCACAGCTCCCATTGGCCGGGAACCGCAGCCAATGGGAGCTGTGGAGGCGGGGCCCATGGGTGCAGGCAGCACACAGCGTGGAGACCCCCCCGCCACCTAGAAACTGCAGGCCCCCTGCAAGTAAACGCCCACCCCACACTCTGCAAACCCCTAGCCCTGAGCCCCCTCCCATACATCCAAACAGCTGCTGCTGGCCCAGGGGCTGCCTGAGCCGGAGCCACCTCCTCCCCACCAGGGGCACACAGAGACATGCCAGCAGCAGCCGGCTGCTTCCGAGAGCGGCATGGGGCCACAGCAGGCAGGCAGCCTGCCTGAGTGCCCCGCTGCGCCGCGGGACATTTAGCAACCCAGAGATCATGAGGGGGCAGCCAAAGAGCCTGGCAGAGTGGACAGAAATGTTAGATGGGCCAGATCCAGCCCACAGACCACATTTTGCCCACCCCTTCCTTGGGACCACATGTTCCCTGGGGATTGCTGAAATACAAAGCACTCTAGTCACAACCCCTCCTTCCAACATGCCCCCATTACCATGTATTGCAGGAAGGGTGGTATAAGAGTCTACTGTGCTACTTTTACATCTGCTGTGGACTCCCCCAGATGGAATGAATCCCCATCCAGGACTATGTGGTCACTGTCTGCTCTCCTCACTCCCTTTGCACCACTTAATTGATATAAAGCGAGACCGAGGATCTGCTGCATCATATTTTGTATACCCTTTTAATGAATATTCTTCTCACCTCCTCAAATATCAGTAGGAAATCATGAACATGCTAAGTACTTGTAATAGAGGATTAACTATTTCAAAGATATATGTTTTTGGTAATCTTCACAAGCTATTATAGTATTCTAAATGCTCCCAATTTGAGATGCATTTTAAAAGTAACATGCAGTATGCTATCTCCTGACAAAACATTTAACTGACAAGATGTCTAAGCTTAAAATTTTTCTCCTGCCAGAAGCTTCCTTGATTGATGTGACATTTATCAAAGAATGTGCTTTTAGTATGATATTTTCAGAATGGTGCTCTCTCACCTACTCTAGTTTGAGATGTCTGAATGCTCATTATATGAATTCTCCCTGGTGTTTACTAAACAGTGCTTTACATATTGGTCTTGTAGAACGAAGTTCAGTGCATGAAAATATGTTCTGTTAATTTCTTTCTTAAAGGGGGTCAGCTCATCCAATTTCTAAGTTCTTAAACCAATCGATGGATTGTTCATGGGGGGGTTTCAGATTCGGTGTTTTAAACATTTTTTAAAATCCCTTAGTGAACAATGTGATAGGATTATATGACATATGGAGTTTATTTTTAGTTTGTTTGTTTTTGTATTTTGAGAGGAGAACTTAATGGGACGATGGGGAAGAGATGGTAGGTGAAGGGATTAAGGAAGAGGAAAATGGTGGAGGAATGGTTCAGGAAATCAGGTGGCATTGCGAGGCAGAGTAGTCTATTAAATCAGACTGACTGCATTGAGTCAGAAAGTTGGCAAGCTGAAATTGGCCATCAGTGTTGAGGTAATAACCCTGACAAAAAAGGCAACTGAATTACAGTTCAGGGAGTACAGTACCTGTCACCACACTCGCAGTCTCTCCTGTGAGCACCCTTTCCAAGTAACATGCCTACACCTGCACTCCTGTCAGAGTGTAACCCAGCAGTTCACCCCACTTCTAGAAATCAACCCCTGTTTACCAACCATATTTACCTCCAGCAGGCCTAACTGAGGAGCTGTGATCAGCTGGTAAATACAGTGACAGACAATAGCTTATGCTAAACAGGGAGAATAGGGTTACATTTTTTTGATTAAAAAACTAGAATTATATAAAATTAACATGGCATAAATTAACTGAGTTAAAAACTGGCTACCTGATAAGTCTTGAAATGTAACCTAAATGGGCAATCATCATCAAGTGGGTGTGTTTCCAGTGGAGTCCCACAGTGACCAGTTCTTGGCTCTACACTATTTAACATTTTTATCCATGACCTGGAAGAAAATATGAAATCATCACTGCTAAAGTTTGCAGATGACACAAAAACTGGGGGAGTGATAAATAATGAAGAGGACTGATTCAGAGTGATCTGAATCACTTGGTAAACTGGGTGCAAACAAACAATATGTTTTAATATGGCTAAATGTAAATATATACATCTAGGAACAAAGAATATAAGCCATAGTTACAGAATGGGAGACTCTATTCTGGTAAGCAGTGACTCTGCATAAGATGTGGGCAGGCAGTGGCTAATCAGCTCAACATGAGCTCCCAGTGTGATGCTGTGGGCACAAATACTAATGTGATTCTGGGATGAATAAGCAGGGGAATCTCAAGTAGCAATAGAAAAGTTATTTTACCTTTATATTTGGCAGTGGTGTGACCACTGCTGGAATACTCTGTCCAGTTCAGGTGCCCACAATTCAAGAAGGATATTGTAATTAGGAGATGGTGCAGAGAGGAACCATGAGAATGATTCAAGGAGTAGAAAACATGCCTTGTACTGATAGACTCAAGGACCTAAATTATTTAGTTTAACAAAGTGAAGGTTTAGAGATGACTTGATTACAGTCTATAAGTATATACATTGGGAACAAATACAAATATTTAATATTTAATATTTAAATTCTGTGCTTCAATTTAGTAGAGCAAGTTATATATGATCCAATGGCTGGAATTTGAAACTAGACAAATTCAGCCTGGAAATGAGATGTACATTTTCAACTGAGATAATAAGTAACTATTGGAACAATTTACCAAGAATCATGGTGGACTTGCTATCAGTGACAACTTTTAAATCAGGATTGGATTTTTCTAAGAGAGATGCTTCAGAAATTACTTTGGAAAAGTTCGATGGCCAGTATTATACAGGAGGTCAGAGTAAATTATCATAATGGTCTCTTCTGGTTTTTGAATCTGTGAAAAAATAACAGAAGTCTACATGCATATTATCCATATGATTATCCATTCCTTACCAATTTAGCTAAGCCAGACCTTATGAACCCCTCAATGTCAATTATCAAAGGGCTCACTGTTGTGTAACAGCAATTCTTAACAGGCCTGACAAACTCACTACATCTAACACACTGCTTTCATGGTATTTATCCATAAATGATATGCTGGGTCTCTAATATAAACATGTCATACTAATCCTCATAATCATTCCAGGACATAAGTACAGATGATGTTTAAGGAGTTGTGTATATGTACTGAAAATATGTTTTAAAGTCTGTCACCAACCAAAGAGAAAAAGAGGTTTCTTCCAGACAGGAGTTAAGATGTGTATCTTAGAGCTGATCCTGAGTTGAATTAAAAAAGCTGGTGAATATACTGTTCCTTTGCAGACAGCTGACCTGGTAATTCTGTGAGTGTTCAGTGAATACTACACTGGGTGGCTAACAGGCAGGTGTGAAAGGGAGCTAATATGCATTAAAGCACAATCAGTTATCCCTCTCGCTGGAAGCATGGGCGTAACAAGGTGACTAACAGTCCTGGGCACCCCCAGAACCCTCATACCGCCTTCTCCCTCTCTCCAAAGGTTCAGCTTTTTAACTACTTTCAAGTTCTTTGTATGATGACTCCACTGGATGCCTGCTTATCAGAGCATGACAGAGGCGAACTTGCAAAGGGATTGGCACCTGTGCTGTGTGTCAAGTATCACATGTAATAGGAAGAGAGAGCCTGAGATATGAGACCTGGGTGTAGGAGGCCTGATGTAAGGTCTAGGGCCCAAATTAAAGTCAGGCCCTGCTGATATAAAGCAAAGTTAGCAAGAGTCAGGCTATGAGCAACACTCAGGCCCTATTACAAAACATGCTTACTTGCAGGTTCACTGTCTGGCACATGAATTTAGCAAGAACATGTTTGGTGTTGCAAAAACACAAACACTCCTAAGAAGTTTGAGGCACTGGATATTTGCATAAACACATTCCAGAAGGATCATGCCAGAACACCCCAATACCAAGTTAGGGTATAAACACACTCCCCAAAGATGATAGAGGGACAGACTGACCCCTCCTAAGGATAATGTCAAGATGACAATATGATGGATTGAACTGTTTTGATCGAACCAACAGATGCAAGGTAAAGGGTGGTAACTAACTACATCAGAGGGGCAATACATAGCTTGTTTGTATCAGTGTATAAAAGAGAGGTCACAGAGAGGGTGTCTTTGTTTGGCTGAGGGGGAGCGGAAAATCCCACCACTCACTGAGCTGGTTCATTGTCACGGACATACAAGTATTAGTGTACCTGAAACCATTGAGCCGGAGCACTAGTATCATGCTTTGTCGGCAATAAACCTGGCTGAGTGCCTCCATCACTCAACTCAGTCTGTGGCTTCTTGGGCAGTTCGATTGAAGTCTGCTGTATGGGCTATCTGGCCAGAGCCAGTGCAGCATGCAGAGATAACACACACACAGCCAACAACTGATAACATCAGAGATTGGGGTTAACTATCGCCATTGTCTGATTTACTGTAGTCCTACACAGCCCCACAGGATTGAGCTAAATCCTTAGGCTTCCCCTAGCTGTCACCTACTCCTAATCAAACAAATGAAGGGCAGACAATAGTAATATAAGTAATGCAGATTGCTCCCACATTCTTCACAGGTGCTAAAGGCCCATCCCTAGTCAGGGGCTGAGGGGAGCACTGAACAGTCGGTGGAAGCTTTTTTAGTCTAAGCATATGTAAAGCAGCTGGGTCCATGGGGGCATTTGACCCCCATA
Organism: Trachemys scripta elegans; assembly: GCF_013100865.1. NCBI lineage: Eukaryota > Metazoa > Chordata > Testudines > Emydidae > Trachemys > Trachemys scripta. The sequence continues at coordinate 121,786,259 of NC_048299.1, read as the reverse complement.
CACCACAGGTAACTAGTTCTTGATAGGGGCTTCAAACGGCATTGGAGGGTGTCTGGGAGCCTTGGGCTCGTAAATATCATATTTCCATGAATAAATAGAAAAAAACAGCTTGTAAAAATAAATCCTTGATTCCACGTACTGATTCTTATCCAGTTCTATGGATTCACTCTACTACAAATAGAACACTTCCAGAGTAGAATTTGGCCATTAATTTTAAATTGTGTTATTAAACACAGAGAGCCAAGTTTTGCTCTCAGTTACACCAATAAATCGTTAGTAACACCTGTGAATTTAATGAATTACACCAGCCAAACTGGGCTAATTGCTCTAATTTTCTTATACAACAAACAGTTGAAAATATGATCTAAGGTTTCCAAGTTGGTCTAGTTACAGAGACAGTCTCTTAAATTGCCTACAGAAAAACAATCTCTCTTATGCAGTCTTAGGTCATTGATGGAGTCCCTTGTTCAAGGCTAGTAAACAGCTTCTTTCACTTTCAAGTTTTCTTCTAGTCTGATGCCCTTTGGACCAGCAGAAACCTGTTTGTTGTTGAGTCAGCTTCAGCAACAATGTTTATTAAGCATAGTGGAGACCAAAGCGTTCATTCAGTGATCATAACGAAGGAACAGTTTTGTTAGAAAAGGTTCTCTTCTAGGAAGAACAAGATAATTTGTAAATGAAACCAGAGTTTATGTATGACATGTTTGTTCCCTGTCAGGAACAGATTTTGAAATCTTAGAATCCTTTGTGAAACAGAATTTTTGTTCTCAACCTAGCTCTAATCTAAGCTTGTGATGCTTGCTTACTGTATTACAAGAACAACACGCACATTTTGCACCACAGTTCCTTACTTTGTCCAAACTCCAACTATATGCATGGGTGATTAATATGAAACAGCCACAAAGCACTTCATAGCTACCATAGATTATACACATAGACATCCTCCAGCTATGAACATGCAATATAGAACCTTGTAACTGGCATAATTCTTTCATGGCTAGTAACCCCTCTTTCCTGCATTTTAAATATTCTGTATGTCCCTCACTGATTTTAAACTGCAACTATTACAAATCTGCAGTGGCAGCTATTTTGTAATTTGTGTGTGTGTGTTAAGGAAGAAATAAAATAAAAATAAAAGGAGTGTGTATGTATGTATATTCCTTTTACTTTATTTTCTTTTCTTCCCCAGTGTGTGTTAGCTGTTCTGTATTGGCACAGACTGTGCCTTCTTATGTGCTTATACAGAGCTAACAGAATGGGTCCTTGATTCTGATTAGGGCCCATGGGTATTGTTGTAATATAAATATAATATAATAACCAAAGATAGGATGAACACTCTCTTAGGACAGTGTATATGGTACATTATAATTTAATCTTGCTTAGTTCAATATTATTAGCTGATCAGATTTGTGAAAGAATTGTGGGCTTTATGGTAAAAGCATGACATTTGCCAGAGTCTCGGTGCCTGACCTAATAAAGATTTCAGATATGAGGCCATTGCCAACTCATGCCATCTTGGCTGTGGCAGCCATTTTAAATTCTGAATTAATTTTTGGTACTGATGTTTTTCTGATACTGCTTGCTTATAATATTGAGGTTTTATTTTTGTGCATTTATATTCCTATTAGTTTAGGTGTCCTAAAAACTAAAGCAATAAATTGTGATGGCTTGAGATTATACAAAAATATTAAGAATTAACATGCTCTGTGGCATGTCACCAAGGAGTATTTATTTAAATATTAATTACATAGAAAAATGACACAATAGGTTTACAAGTTTCTGTTCATGAACAGAAAGTTACATTTCTCTTTCCTAATAACGATACTTCAGACTGATCTATGCATAACAGGATATTGCTGTGTCTCAAAAAGTTTGGAAAGGCAATTTACATAAACATGCAGCCTAAAACAAATTAAAAAACAAGAAAGTCTTTCATAATGTTCAATATATTGAAACATCATATTCCCCACCATTTTTCAAAGTCGAGAGCTGCTATATGGTCTTGGAGATTTCCCTTGCAGGAGACTTGCTGAACAAAGGAAGTATATTTCACTTGATAAGCTCTGTTAGTGGTTTGCTTTTTTGTCTTTCAGTCTCTATTTTATAAATGTGGTGTACTGTTGCTGCTCAATCTTCTCAACTGCCTTTGCAGAGGCAATCACAGCAGAGTCTGCAATGTCTTTGGTGTCCAGTTTAAGTAAGTCTACATTCTCTTCTGAGAAGGGGTTGCCCATGTCTTCTATGAGCTCAATAAGAGCCTTGACATATCATGCAAAAGAACCTGGACACCTTTTACCTGATTATGGTCCTTTAGACCCTTTTTGGGTGGTTCCTTTCTCTGCTGCAGCTTCAAATTCTCCTATCAACCTGGCCACCTCTTGTCCTGCTATCATCCAGTGCTGAAGGGCCTCTGAACTCTGAGTTAGACCAATAGCTCCACCATTCCTTTTGATTATGGCATTATTTTACTTATGAACTTGGTCAAGCACAATTGCAGAGAAAATATGGTGTGTCTTGCAAACTGTGAAGTTTCCATTTAGGAACTCTCCTTGGTGTGTCTGGATGCACTGTGTGAAGGCTTACCATATTTCAGAGGTGAACAGGCACCCAAAGTGCACAATTAGTATGATCTAATGCAAAGAACCAGGGAGCTTTCCAAGGCAATGTGGAGAGCAAAGTTTGTCTGGAGGATTGACAGCATATAGGTCAATAAATGAAGTGTTTATTTCAGAAGTGGAACATTGGGTTTTCTGGTTTTTGCTTATCAGACCATTTATCAACTACCATGGGGGGCCTCATCTTCCTTGAGAACTTAGGTATACTGTATGTATGCATGCATTTTGAAGCAGGATGTACAGACTGCTGGAAGTTACTTGGTGGGCATACCCAATATGTGTTACATGAGACACTTTCTAGGAGTCAGTAGTTCCAGGGAAGGCCACTTTGGCCTGAACAAGGGCTTCCAGCTATCCACTATCTTCTAGCCAGTGTCCAGTCAGCTTTAGACTTGCCATTTCCAGATGAAGATCACCCAGCATAATGACAAATTTGTCCTCACCATACCCAGCAGGCCAGGCCCACTGTATCTGTTTGATTATGGTGAAAAGAGGCTGATCCCCAGTGATCACTGTCACTGGGAATGGGTTTAGGTGGTGTACAGCATTCCTTATCACCTCCATGGCATATTTGAATCATTGCCGCAGACCTGGATTCACCTGGAAAGAGGTGAAGAAGTGCAGTGATGGCTGAGGCAAAGTCTGGCACTGGCTGTTTGCTGGCATGGTAAACATCCCAGGAAATGTCGATCTCCATTGAAAGTATCCAGATTTGTTGCTTGCCTTACTTGTTCAAGCCACATGCTGCACTCTTCTTGCAGGGCTTGGGTAATCAGTTGGCAGTCAATCTTGATTTCAACATTTGCAGGAGGGATGGAGCATTGTTTTTCTTCAAGATCAATGGAGGTACGATAGTGTAACACTCAGGAAGTGATTATACAGTCTTCTGTACTAATGCTACAGTCTCACATCGGGGATGGGAGTTCCACAGACAGCTCCTTCCACTTCAGTGCTGGATGCTGAAAAAAGTGATGTCCCAGTTCTGTGGAAGGAGTCTGTTGCTGTGGTGGAGCTGTGATGAACAGACCACCATAAAGCCTTACAAGATAGTCCTTGGAGTGTTGGCATGCACTGTTTCCCATGCTGGTAGAGATAGTCAACACTCTGTCATAAGAGATGGACATTCTAAGTTTAAAGAAGATATCTACTAGCTCACTTTTTTGTGTCTGTACATGAAGTGTCAAACCAATATAGATTGTCAAAGGCATTTCTTGAGCTTTGTTGTGGTACAAACTTTCTGTTATGTCATGGTGACAGATACTGATGTTGTCCTGCATCAGTTGTGCCAAAGTAAGTGTAACTGGATGAATGGAAATTTGTTCTGACCGAGTTTAAATGTTAGGACCACCCAATATCAGGGATAGCAGTTCCAGTAGTGACTCAGGCAAAGATTTTGCTTGGCATCCTGGGTCAAATGATCCAGTAAACTGTGTTTTCATTTGAAAAATGTCCCTTTGAATAATTTTTGCTCTTTGGGACAAGTGAAATGCTTCCTCACAGTCTTCCTCACATGCTTTTTGGAGGGCATGTCCAATATCCTGGTTGAAGGCAAAGAGCACATCATGTCCTCCTTTGCATTCTTGGATATCTGGAATATGTGAAAGGATATAGGATTTTAGCTCAGGGCTGTGAATGTGTCCAGCCAGTCACCCCCAGCTGTTCTAGTTTAGCACTATACAGCTTTGTGAGATCAGCTAGTTTAAAGACTAGAGCCACATCTTCATTCAATCTTGTCTCTTCAATGTATGCTATCAGTTATGCAAAGAGAATCCATTACAACATCTTCCCTTCGCTCAGTTTTCTTCTCCCTGACTTTTTTGTAGACAGACCCCAAACATCTTGCATGATACTTTGCTTCTTAGGCCTAAGTACCCTGCACTTAGTTTTGCAAGCAAGTGCTGGTCTTGCAGCTGAAGTGCACACTTGTGGACTCAACTATTGGTGCTGAGGATAGAAGCTTCATGGAGGTCTTCTGATGGTATGTTCATTTCTCAAATGAAGCAGTCTTCTTTCTCTGGAGGTCCTTCATGTTGGTCACTTTAACATGCATATTTCCTCTGCAGTTCATAAGGGTGATCCACAGCTCTCTCAGTTCTTTTTTCTTCTCAACCCATTTAGAATTGATGTAGCAGGATTTGTGCCAATGTCCACTGTTCTTGTTCAAAGTCTTTTTAATACTGTCATCATCAACTAATCTACATATGGCTATGGCTTTGGGATGCTGCATTCAGCTATGGAAATGTCTGATATTTTCTGCTAGAGTTTGATGATCAGATTCAACATGGTCTCTTTTATATTCTGCTGGCTTAATCAACTCTGCACATGTATCTTCCTGACAAAGCACATACTTTCTCCAGTCAGTAGAGGAATGAGATGTCTTTTTTGATGGACTTGACTCTTAAACAAATTTGTATCTTTTTGTCATGTTTGAAGCACTATTAATAGCCAATAGTAATATAATATCCTTTGCTACTCTGTGCAGCTAATATTACCCAATCACCAAGCAGCTTTCACACAACCAAGTAGCATCTGAAAGAAAAAAGAAAAATGTGATTAAATTCTGCCAAGATCATGTTGACAATCAAAATTAGTACAAAATGTGTCCCTACACCAATTTTAAGGTCATATTGAAGCAAAACCAGAAATACATCTCTTGTCAGTCCAACTGTAAAACAATGTCATTTGTCAATTATGACAATGTTGTTAAAATGGCTGCCACAGCCAACATGGCATTAGTTGGCAATGGCCAAATATCTGAAAATCTTTATAAGGTCATGCCCTAAGACTGTTGCAGATTTCATTCTTTATCATAAAGCCCACAATACCCTCATTTCTGGCACAAATCTGATCAGTTATATGTAAACTGAATTTGTAAAACGTATGACAGCAACATGAATTCTGGGTGGGCATTTGTTAGGGGAATGGATTATATATTTTTGAGGAATCAGCCATGTGAGCTCTATATGTTTCTGATTAGAACTTTGTGTAATCTCATTCCATCACAGGCTCTCTGGCCTTGATGGTTAGAAATGCATGCATACTGTTAAACAAAATTGCAGTAAACTCTGTCAAACTACCTTAAGTCATGCAAGTAAGGAGATGAAACAATTAAAAATAATTCACAAAAGATACAAGTACATTTAAAAAGTCTGAAGGTTTGTGCAGGAGTTCATAATTTCAGACCTCTCCTTCAGATGTAGTAAGATTATTTTTCCTGTTTTGGTAATATATGGGTACTGTGAAAAATACAGTAGCCACACTGATATACAATATGCTGTTTCCAGTTGTTTTCATTATAATACATAGTCAGAAGGAGGGATCTCAGACTTTGTTATGTTGGGGGGATGTAGGGGATGAACAAGACCTCATTCCATTGGTAGGTGTAACTGCCACCCTTCATTTAGGATAAATATAAAGAGCAATCAATTCCTTTATGAAACTGGAGAGCTGAAAAAGTAGGAGCCACCATACACGGGCACGTGACAAAACTTGAGTAGAAGCTGAAAGTGTGGCTGAAAAACACTTGGAATTGTGAACAAAGAAACTGCCCTCACCTGTTTGATGCCTTCTGTGTTCTGGGAAACAGGACTTTGCACGTTCTTTATAAAGAAACAGGATTGTGTAAAAAAAAAAATCCTGACTCCATCATCAATCTCTCCTCCTCATGGAAACAACCTGCAAGACCCTGAAAATTTGCTCACTGCTCAAGTCAGAAAGGGGTAACAATATGATAATATATATGGTATAATGACATTACCTGGCCCAGCAATATTTATGGAAGTTTTGAAATACATGTGGTTATTTCTACCTTTTTTTGAAGGTCTCATTTTGGGTCTTAGAAATTAGTTGATCTTAAAGTCTTCTACCAAATACAATATTTGTTGGAGACTTCCTCCTTTGATTTCAAAACATAATGCACTTTGGGTTCACTGTTCACTTAATTTTAGGACTAAAGTTAATTTTATGTATAGAAGACTATTGTGAAAATCTATGTATTGCATTTAAAAGCATATAAATACCACATTGAATTTTTTCATTCATGACTCCAACGACCTATGATCTTTTCCAAAGGATAGTGGGAGCCAGAAATTTTTTTTACAGAAATAAAAGATTAATTTTAAATGCCATCAGCCTGGAGTCAAGGTGAACATCTCTGCTACTTTCTCCTTCCTAGCCTGTTCCTTGCAGGATTATGCTCCCAAGCCATCTGCTTATGGGCACCTTCTTGCTCAACCTTTCAAACCCTCTAGGCTGCTTCATGCAGGATTATATTTCACAAGCCACATATGAATTGATTTCTTTCCCCTGCTCCAACTTCTCCTTCAGAAGCCTTCATAGCCCCTGCAGCATTCTGTAACAATTGAGAACTAGATTCACTAAAGGGACTTAGGCTCTGTGTGGCAAAGCCTAACTAGTTAGAGCATACCCTGATATGTGGGAGACATGGGTTCAAAGCCCCAGGTGAATTCACTGACTGTGACATTCTATGCCTTGGGGGAGAGCCCTATAATTCCCATATTCCTAATTTACATATAATTGTGATATTGCACATGAAGCATGCCATGTGAGGTATCACGGGAAATGTTATGATCTGCTGAAAGCCATGGTTCTATCTAATTATGTATATCTTTAATGCATATGAAGTTATGAGATTGTGTTGCATGGCTGTCACTAAAATATGCTGAGAGTTGGGGAATTGCCCAGATATTAGATCCCCAGAGGCAACAGCAAGGAAATAACCAACGTCAGGGTGGGTGTCGACAGGTGTCCAGCAAGGGAGCTATAATTCAATGACTCACCTGCATAAGGACACACCAGGGGAATTGCTTGACCTTGCCTGGGGACTCAGCAATGCCCACCAAACATGCCTGGACTTGTGTTCTCCAAGCACATGGGACTGAGGGTATAAAACAGAACAGTGGCCACATGCTTCTTCTTTTCTCCTTCCCCCTATGCTACAAGCAACAAGGACACCGAGAAGACTGAAGACTCCAACATAAGAGACTGGTGAAGGGTGAAATCTGTGTACTATGAACTGCAATATCCAGTGGGGTGAGAAAAAACGCTTAATCTAGATGTTGTCCAGTTGAATAGGGTTGAGAGTTTAGATTGCGTGCTTATATTTTATTTTATTTTGGTAACCACTCTGACTTTTTGCCTATCACTTATAATCACTTAAAATCTATCTTTTGTAGTCAATAAACTTGTTTTATTGTTTATCTTTACTAGTGAATTTGCCTGAAGTGTTTGGTAAATCTGCTCAGGTTTACAAAGGCTGGTGTTCATCCACTTTCTATTTATGAAGTGGTGAACCAATTAATAAATTTGTACTGCTCGTCTTGAATAGTGCAAGATGGTAAGTTCCTGAGGTACAAGGCTGGGAGCTGGGAGGATTTGGCTGGTGTCTTTCTCTGTGTGATTCATGAGTGGCTCTGGGAGCATTCATGCAATCTAGCTGGGTGTAGGGCTCCACATGCAGTTGTGCTGAGTGATAACAGCAACTGGAGGGGTTTGCTGCTGGTCACTAGCAAGGCATTGTGAGAGACAGTTCAGGCTGGAGATTTAAGGGGGCACAGCAGTCCCACAGTCCCAGGCTGCACCCTGAGGTTATGGGATATTCTGGGGTGGGTTGCTCGTAGTTTCTCTTTTAGAAGCCATTCCACTTTGTATAAATAGTTGAATAGTCATTTGGCTAGAAAGAAAACAGTGAAAATGACTCTATAGCCCAGAGGTTAGGGCACTCACCTGGGATATGTGAGACCCAAGTAGTTCTACCAATGATTATTTATACAAAATGGAACAGCTTCAACATGCAGGATTGAGAGAGCTCCACCTAGATTATCCTATAGACTAGTGGTTAGGGGATTTTCCTGAAAGATTCTAGAGAAGGATTCAAATCATCATGTGCTGTGGGAGTTGAACATGGGTCTCTCAAAACCTGGGTGAGTGAATTAACCACTGAGCTAAAGGTTACAAGGGGTATGCATACTACTACTACCACCACTGCCTTTCTATCTGGTTGTGTTTTGTGCCAGGCCTGATCTGTTAGATGACCCCTGAGAACGTCTACCAGATCAGGCTCCACAGGCAAGCTAGGAGGGAGAATGTCTGATTTGAAGATTCTCCCCACCCCCCAGAGCTTAGTTGCTGGGAATCAGGACTTAGTTGGCTGTAAGCATGCTCTCTGGCAGATTGTTAGGTTCACTGAGGACTTTATTAATGAAAACTTAGTGACCTACAGAGTTTGGAAGCAACTGAGCAGAGGTTTTGAAGATTTGCATTTTGGACTTAGGCACCTAAGCACTAATTATATCTACATCCCTTTATGGATTGATCTCTATGAAGTCACTGGTTTTAATGAGGACCAGGTGAGCTTCAAGCTATCACCTGATCCCTGGCTTCTTTTGTGGAAAAATTGGAAAGAGTCCAGCGGAGGGCAACAAAAATGATTAGGGGTCTGGAGCACATGACTTATGAGGAGAGGCTAAGGGAACTGGGATTGTTTAGTCTCCAGAAGAGAAGAATGAGGGGGGATTTGCTAGCAGCCTTCAACTACCTGAAGGGGGGTTCCAAAGAGGATGGAGCTCGGCTGTTCTCAGTGGTACCTGGTGACAGAACAAGGAGCAATGGTCTCAAGTTGCAGTGGGGGAGGTCCAGGTTGGATATTAGGAAACACTATTTCACTAGGAGGGTGGTGAAGCACTGGAATGGGTTACCTAGGGAGGTGGTGGAATCTCCTTCCTTGGAGGTTTTTAAGGCCCGGCTTGACAAAGCCCTGGCTGGGATGATTTAGTTGGGAATTGGTCCTGCTTTGAGCAGGGGGTTGAACTAGATGACCTCTTGAGGTCCCTTCCAACCCTGATATTCTGTGATTCTATGATTCACAGCATCATCTTGAATACAGCTGATTAGCTACAGGTGGGACTAGGCCCTAACTCTCCTTAAAGAGTCTGCCGTCCTGCAAGAGGAAGGTTTGATACTAGATGTTTGCAATGTTTCTTCAGCTTTTTTTTTTTTTTTTTTTGGCTACCTAGGAGGCTCTTTTTCTAAAACAAGAAATCCTTCCATGCTTAGTAAATCTGTTTTCATTGATTTTCTTTGAAGTCTGTCTCTCCATAAAACACCACTTCATTATTGGTTATGGTCTGATCACTTACCAAAGGTTTGGTTGTGGTGTATTTTTTGTAATTTCATTTCTAAACGAGTTTAGGTCTTATAAAAGAGAGTGATTAAAAGCTCTTGTATGACCCAGACAGAGTGCAAGCAGCTACTCTGCAATTTCCTCACCCAACTCTACTCTGATCTAGTGACACTACTTTTTCTAGTCCTGAAAAGAGACTAATTGTGCCAGAAACAGTAATGGTTTTGATGTAGCCATCTCAGCAAAACCTCCCTAAATAAACTTGTTTTAAAGGAACAGGATACAAATATTCTGACTGAGATGTTTCTGATCTAAGCTTGAACAATCTGTTGTTTGTGTCTCTCTGTATTATTTTTAAAAGAGTTCTCTAGCTTCTGAACAGCTGCCAGCATAGAATCATAGAAAGTGACCTCAAGAAGTCATCAAGTCCAAGCCCCTCTGCTGAGGCAGGACCAAGTAAACCTAGATGAACCTTGACAAGTGTTTGTCCAATCTTTTCTTAAAAACCTTGAATTACAGGAATTTCATAGCTTCCCTTTGAAGCCTATTCCAGAGCTCACCTATCCTTATAGTTAGACAATTTTTTCCTAATATTTAACCTAAATCTCCCTTACAACAGATTTAGCCTATTACTTTTTGCCCTACTATCAGCAGATATGTAGAACAATTAATCACAGTCCTCTTAATAACATATCTGAAGACTTTTCAGAAAGCTGCAAGCAGGGACTTCCTTTTCCAAACGGTGGATTTCTATTTGGCCTTGTGACAGGGTCAGGACTCACCGGCCTGGTGCCTCCTGCTGGTAGTCCTGGGAATTAGCTCTTCACCAGCCCTGGAGCACCCTCAGCAGGCCGATGTCTCGCCTGCTGCTGGCCCCGTGTCCCTTCCAAATCCCGGTGCCCTTCTAAGTCAGGGTTCTGCCCCAGCAGCAGTAACCCCTCCATCTCTGGGTCTGCCCTCCCAGAGAAGCCCCCAACCCCCTATCCCCAGCTCGCCTGAGTGGCTACTGCCAGTCAACAGCTAGCCCCCATTCACTGGGGCAGATTACAGTCTGTAAAGGCCACTCATCATTAGCAAGGGGGGTTTAGACCTGTTGCCTCTGTCTAACCTTGGGCTGCACCTTTGCAACCCTAGTACCTGCTTGGGCCTTTACCAAGGCCTGCAGCCTGGGATTTCACTAGGCTGGAGCTCCCTAACTCCCTCTGCCCTTCCTCAGTACTGCTCAGCCTCAGGTCCTTCTCTCTCCAGCAAGAAAGACTCCCCCTAGCTCCTAGCCCACTACCCTGTTATAAGGGCCAGCTGGGCCCTGATTGGACTGGCCACAGCTGTGGCTGCTTCCTTAATCAGCCCAGCTTTTCCAGTTGCAGCCCTCTCCAGGGCTACTTTTAACCCCTGTTTACTGCCCCACCCCAGGCATGTTGAAATTCCAATAGTGATTCTGGGAGACCCAACCTACCCCTTGTTCTCCTGGCTCATGAAACTGTACACTGGCCACCTCAACAGCACCAAGGAACAATTCAACTACCAGCTCAGTAGGTGCAGAATGACTATTAAATGTGATTTTGACCTTTTGAAGGGATGCTGGTGCTGTTTACTCACAAGATTGGACCTCAGTAAGAATAATACCCCCATGGTCATGCTGTGTCCTGCATAATAATTTTGAAGAAAAGGGGGGAATGTTTCAGCCAGGGTGGAGGAGGGGCAGCTCTCTGCTGAATTTGAACATCCAGATACAAAGGCTGTTAGAAGAGCTCAACAGGGAGATATACAGCTCAAAGAGACTTTGAAAGACCATTTTATCAGTGAGACAGAGTAGTGTGTGTTACTATAGTATGCTCTACCTGGCCCTTCTCTTTTGTAACCTTGTAGGAATCACGTGGTGATCACTATACCTAATATAACATTGTCAATAAACCTGTTAATTTTGTTTGTGAATGATTGTGGATTGGTCCTGCTTTGAGCAGGGGGTTGGACTAGATGACCTCCTGAGGTCCCTTCCAACCCTTATGTTCTATGAGTTGTGTGACATTGTGCAATAACCCATAATTGATTGCTTCCAGAACTGCTGAGCACTAATAAAGATTAATTATCATAGAATTTCATTTTGTAACAAAATCAGAACAAAAAAAAAAAAACCCTGAGCCCCATGCAATTTTAAAGTAAATATATTAAAAACATAATAAATTAATAGAACAGAACTTATGAGGGAGAAAAGAAGATTCATGTCCATTTCAACTACGCAGGTCAATGTATGTGAAGTTGTGATTGTCTTTATTGTCCCCTGGGGTGGAGTGGTAGCGGTACTGCAGCAAACACTAGTGCCATGTGGAATGTTGATGGGGGCTGATGGGGGCATCCTGATATTGAATTCTCAATGGGCTGCAGCAGGAGAAAGCTCAGGATTGTTCAACTTTCAAGTCCCCCAGAGTCTGCAACATCTGTGTTTGCTGCCTGAGAACCCCCATTATGTCCTAGTGCATCTTCCGTGCTTTTCTCCTCTCCACTCTTTCCTTCTCCAGGCTGTCCCCAATGTTTATCCTCCAGGAACTGTGTTCTTAGTCTGATACAGCACTGGCTGGCAGGATCTTATTGTCATGCTCTGTCCTTTTCTTTTTTCTCCTTTTCTGGTTCAGGTGTTCTGCGGGTGTGGAGGGGAAGACCCTGAAGGCCACAATGGCAGCAGCTGCAGATAAAACACACAGAGGTATCATTGTCAGTGTATTCACAACAGAAAGAGAAATGTAAGATGCTCAACTCACACTCCTTGCTCTCCTAAAGTATTAAGCACTCCATTCTCACTTCTGCTTGGAGTTGCTTGTGCAGGGTGTCAGTCACAGCACCAGCTATGGTGAGTATGGCCCACCAGGGGTTGGGGAAATAAGGAGGGAATTGCTCAGTTGCATGATTCTAGTAGCTTAGGGCATTGGCACTGAATACTGGCACCACTTTCCACAGACAGTGATGATTTTAGCTGATATCTCAATCCTGAGGGCAACAAAAGCCAAGAGAGCACAGCTGCTGTTGGTGTCCCAAAGCTGCCCAGGACCATATGCTGTCAGCCTGTAGCTTGCAATGGTGCCTGCTGAAGTTATCGCTGAGTGGCATGGGAAAGTGCCCTACCAAGGAGGAAGAAATAAGGCAGCCCTGGCTAGAAACTTTTAGCAGAGGATTGCAGAGAACCTCCATGAAAGTTTCATCCAGATATCTCAAAAGGATTCAAGGGACATCCCTGTGTACATAAACAAACTGCTCCACCTAGCCCCCACCTAACTCTAGAGAAGAATGAAAAGCAGAGAGCAGCTCTACCTTTCCTGGTTGTACCATTACCTCTTCTAACATGAGTAAATCAACGAAAAATCAAAAGATGCGTCTGCTGCTTTGGGGGTACCATCCCTGTAACTGAAAATTTATCTACACACTTGTCTGAAGTTTGTTCCCCTTCATTGAGCTCACCCGTGCTTGACTAGCAGGACTGGCTGGACTGTGGTGGAGTCACTGTGCAGCTGGCTTCTCCAGTTGCCTGTCCCCCGTACTCTTCCTCCTCCTCCTCTTCCTCATCCACCACCTATTCCTCCTGGCTGTTCACACAGGGGCATGTTACGTGAGCTCCTTGGAGATATCCATGGTGTTGTTGGGGTTTCTGCCAAGTATGACATTGTTAACCCAGAAGAGGGAAGTAAGCGAGTCAGGATCGTGTTAAACCTCAAACCCCCACACTGCAGGCCATCCTCCGCCTGCCTCGGTCATCAGTTTATGATTTATCACTCAAAGACAACCCTTGAGACAGGAATAGGTAACAAAACAACAAGAGTTTATTAACAAGGACCCACCACAAAACTATAACAGATAATAAAACTAGCTTAAAGCCAAGGACCCCCAAACCCAATACAACACTATGGGTGGGGAAAGCAAATTAAACGATTAACACATCACCATCTTTTTCTCTCTCTCGGCAGGATTAGGACCACATGGATGCTGGGGATATGTCTGGGAACACCAGCATAGGCGCTGACTCCATGGGTGCTCCAGGGCTGGAGCACCCATGGGAAAAAATTAGTGGGTGCTCTGCAGCCAAGGTCCCCTCAGCCCCCGCCCCACCTCACCTCCTCCCCCCCAGCATGCTGCGTCCCCCTCCTCCGCCTACCTCCCAGCGCTTAGGACTTTCCAGGAGGGAGAAGCAGGAACGCGGTGCACTCAGGGAAGGAGGCAGAGAAGAGGCGGGGCAGGGGTGGGGACTTGGGGGAAAGGGGTGGAATGTGGGTGGGGTGAGAGTGGCGCAGGGGTGGGGCCAGAGGTGGGGTTGGGGTCAAGCACCCACTGGGAACAGTGGAAGTCGGTGCCTATGACCACAAGATACCAACAGGAACACAGGATACAATGAAGGGCACAGGAACAGATAAGTTGGTCTTCTTGTTTTGTTTTACTTGCCACATCGTCTTAGCTAGGAACAAGCACTGGGCTGCCACTATGACAGACAGCAGCTGCAACAGGGCGCAGTGCCTTCTTATATGTTTGGGTTGCTAGGCAGAATACTTAAAGTCACATGACCATTTCCTGCCAAACATTATTCAAAGGTGCCAAAGTTTCCCATCAATTTGACAGTTGTTGGGCAGATTTACAATAGTAAGAGGGAACAAGAAGGGATCAATCATGGAGGACAAATGACAACTTAGAGGGAACAACAGAAAACAAAACAACTCTACAATCCCCTCCTTAAATTATTAAATGTCACCATACTTTAAACTTGAGGTGTTATATTGTACTTTAACCTTCTATTTACCTTTACCAGTTTTACCTTTACCCAACATATGCTTACAACTATGGATACAATGAAAGTTATCTGGGTTCCCATAATGGGTATGAAAGGATGGAGCAACAAGTGCCATGCCTCCGCAACCTTAGTGGGGCTGGCTATCGAGTTTTCCCACCAATAAATTGGGAATTCTTTTGCACCCTTTTTAGAATTTTCTCAATTTGCTGAGAAGTGTGGTGCACAGGTAACATAGTGCTATTACCCTCTTTGACTAGATCTTGAAGATGTCTCTCAAGACTAGGGTGTTTGACAAGTTTTCTCAAAAGTTGCAAATCTGCCTCTAAATGGACTGGTGCTAGATGTTCATACAAAGCATGACGACAGGTAAATGTCTTGTGTTGTGACTTGGGTTGATACAAAATTAATGTCACCCCCATTGACTGCCAGCACATACAAACAAATAGGTTAACATTAGGGTCATTATACACTTCAAAAAAGAAATTAATAGTAAACTTAGCACACTGACTTGTAATACAAACACAATCTACTACTACAATTGATTGATTGATATAAATAAGTTGTAAATTATAATGATGCTTTCCCTGTTTTGATTCTAGACACATGTGAGGATCCTCATACACCTAATTAGTACAAATATGTCCTAATTTAGGTTTCCAGACACAAAGTTTCCAAATTTACACTACTGTAACCTTCACTTATTTTGTGAACTCACTTAGGGATACCCATGGGTATCATTATGGAGTTGTCTAAATTAATTCCCAATGGAATTAAGGCATATACCCAATCTTCATTTGCATGCATTATTGTTAGAACCTGAGCATTGATTTTACTAGCCACCAGGTCAAAAGAAAAATCCAGTAATTCCCACCAATTATGATGCTTTCTCTCAAATTGGTTTACATTTGGCATAAGCATGCCTTCAATTTCTATAGGAAGATTGCCTTGAAAATCATCTTTAAGGATGTCTCCAGCTACAAATGTCTCATCTGCCTGTTTATACTAGAAGAAATACAAGTACTTTTTATAGGATGTGCCAACTTTCTGTTGTGGTACTTAGTACAGTTTTCTATACCTTTGTGTTCAGTTATCCACTCACAACTCTCCTTAATCTTTGTGAGTGAAACTGAATTTGTATTTTTATTAAATCCAGATGACATGGCATCTTGTCTATCTGCCATAGCCAATATGGCTATTTCGCCCTTATCCTCCTTCCAAACCAGTTTACCACTAGTCAGTTCCTCATATGCAAAAATTGTGATGGGACCTATAATCCCTAATCTTGGTGGCTCCATATTTATATTGAACATATAGACCTTTTTAATATTCTTACTGTCCCTATTAAAATTCGCCTTGACATTACAAAAATAATGTTCTCCCTTATGGACCTATACCAACTTTTCAACTTGAATATACATTAATAACCATAAAAGTAAATGATTCCTACAACATGAACAAAAACAGTAAATGGTTACCTTTAATACATTTATATTTTTAAGTCACAAACCCCCTCCACTCTTTGAGATGCCATGAGTGGAACCATTTAAACATCTGGCCTTTTTTCCCTTTAACTCTGCCTCATATACAGTAGGACTCGCCTTGTTTGTGATTGTAAATGGTCCTACCCCTTGGGACTTAATACGTGCCCCTTATTGGAGTAGAACGGATACATTACATGCTCTCCAAAATCCATTCAATGGGCTTCAGGCTATCTCCTAGCCTTTTATCCATGAACTTTATGTTAGATTTTAACTGCAATGTGACCTGGTTTTGAATTATGCTTATGTTATTCAGCACCTTTTCCATGAACTTGTCCATAAGGATTCTAGGTTGATAGTTATCTGGGGGAATTCCTCCCAACCACCAATATTCAGGTGTACGTATAATGTGTCTGGTGAATACTTTGTGAGGTGTGAATCCATGCACTATCACCCTGGATCTTATTGCCATTAGCACCAGTGGCAGCTTTTGATCCCAGTCTTTACTTATACTGTTTAAAGTGGTTTTAATGGTCCAATTGGTCTGTTCCACCAGACCCTACCTCTGGGGGTGCCCTGCGATGTGAAATTTTTGCTGGATATTAAGGATTTGGCATAAGCATTTTATGACCTCCCCCACAAAGTGTGGATTTTGATTGGAGTTTCAGGCAAACCAAACTGTTCGAAAGTTTGTTCTAATAGCATTTTTGCTGTAGTCGATGCTGTGTTGTTGCGGGTGAAGTATGCCGCCACCCATTTTGAAAATGCGTCTACTACTACTAAGCAGTATTTATTAGCTCTTCCAGTGCATGGCAGTGGCTCGATATAATCCACTAGAAGTCTAGACCATGGTCCTACCATTTTTTTGATGCAACATGGGTTCTTTTATCACTTTATCTGAATTGCTCTCAGCACATGCTGAACAATTCTGGATATATATATTTACATTTCTGGTTACTTCCATTCACCAACCCACTGATAATCTATTCACAGTCTTTTCTGTACAAAAATGTCCTTGATTGTGTGCTAAGCCAACTAATTCTCATCTGAGACAGGTAGGAATAAGCAAGACAGATGGTACATCTGCCACATCCTTTAATGCCATTATCAACCCATTTTATCCTTAAAGATATCAATTTCTGTATTCCTTTTCTGTAACAGACTTTGTATTTAGTTATCCACTTTTTGCAGTTCAATAACATCCAGCTGACTAGTCAATTCTGTCTCTTTTGGCTGCACCGTAAATATCTCTTCATTAGACTTGGTCCAAAGGTGTTCTTTGCCTGGTAGAGCCACCTGCTTCACTAACCCATCCACTTGATTATTTAGGCGAGAAATTTCTGCATAATCCTTGTGGTGGGCCTCTACCTTACATAGAATCATAGAAAATTAGGGTTGGAAAAGACCTCAGGAGTTCATCTAGTCCAACCCCCTGCTCAGAGCAGGACCAACACCAACTAAATCATCCCAGCCAGGGCTTTGTCAAGCTGGGCCTTAAAAACCTCTAAGGATGGAGATTCCACCACCTCCCTAGGTAACCCATTCCAGTGCTTCACCACCTTTCTAGTGAAATAGTGTTTTCTAATATCCAACCTAGACCTCCCCCACTGCAACTTGAGACCATTGCTCCTTGTTCTGTCATCTGCCACTACCCAGAACAGCTTTGCTCCATCCTCTTTGGAGCCCCCCTTCAGGTAGTTGAAGGCTGCTATCAAATCCCCCCTCACTCTTCTCTTCTGCAGACTAAATAAGCCCAGTTCCCTCAGCCTCGCCTCGTAAGTCATGTGCCCAGCACCCTAATAATTTTTGTTGCCCTCCTCTGGACTCTCTCCAATTTGTCCACATCCCTTCCGTAGTGGGGGGACCAAAACTGAACACAATACTCCAGGTGTGGCCTCACCAGTGCTGAATAGAGGGGAATAATCACTTCCCTCGATCTGCTAGCAGTGCTCCTACTAATACAGCCCAATACGCTGTTAGCCTTCTTGGCAACAAGGACACACTGCTGACTCATCCACTATAATTCCCAGGTCCTTTTCTGCAGAATTTCTGCTTAGCCAGTTGGTCCCCAGTCTGTAGCGGTGCATGGCATTAGTCTGTCCTAAGTGCAGGACTCTGCACTTGTCCTTGTTGAATCTCATCAGATTTCTTTTGGCCCAATCCTCCAATTTGTCTAGGTCACTCTGGACCCTATTTCTACCCTCCGGTGTATCTACCTCTCCTCCCCCAGCTTAGTGTCATCTGTGAACTTGCTGAGGGTGCAATCCATCCCATGATCCAGATCATTAATAAAGATGTTGAACAAAACCGGCCTCAGGACCGACCCCTAGGGCACTCCGCTTGATACCGGCTGCCGAGACATCGAGCCGTTGATAACTACCCATTGAGCCCAACAATCTAGCCAGCTTTCTATCCACCTTAAAGTCCATTTATCCAATCCATACCTTTTTAATTTGCTGTCAAGAATACTATGGGAGACCGAATCAAAAGCTTTGCTAAATCAAGATATATCACGTCCACTGCTTTCCCCATATCCACAGAGCCAGTTATCTCATCATAGAAGGCAAGCAGGTTGATCAGGCATGACTTGCCCTTGGTAAACCCATGTTGACTGTTCCTGATCACCTTTCTTTCCTCCAAGTGCTTCAGAATGGTTTCCTTAAGGACCTGCTCCATGATTTTTCCAGGAACTGAGGTGAGGCTGACCGGTCTGTAGTTCCCTGGGTTCTCCTTCTTCCCTTTTTTAAAGATGGACACTATATTTGCCTTTTTCCAATCGTCTGGGATCTCCCCTGATTGCCATGAGTTTTCAAAGACAATGGCTCTGCAATCACATCAGCCAATTCCCTCAGCACCCTCGGATGCATTAGATCTGGACCCATAGACTTGTGCATGTCCAACTTTTCTAAATAGTCCTTAACCTGTTTTCACTACTGACGGCTGCTCACCTCCTCCTCATACTGTGTTGCCCAGGACAACAGTGTGGGAGCTGACCTTGTCTGTGAAGACCGAGGCAAAAAAAGCATTGAGTACTTCAGCTTTTTCCACATCATCTGTCACTAGGTTACCTCCCCCATTCATTAAGGGTCCCACATAGATAAGTACTCCCTTGATGTGAAGAAGCGAGTCTCCATGCGTGCAGCAAATATTTAGAATGTGCCACCAGTTTTCCATCAGCTGAGTTCATTGATCTTTGGATCCATATAGGCATCCACTCAGTCAGAGATCTTATCACCCAGTCCGAGTCTGAGCATATACATAAGTTACTTTTGGGGTCTGCCTTTTCTAAGACAGCGAACACAGCCATGACCTCCACTGCTTTGGCTGAATATGGTGTAACAGTCCCTTGCAAAACAACCTGGATGTCAATCTGGAATGCCGCGTATCCAGTACACGGTTTCCCATTTCTATAAAAACAACTGTCATCCACCACCCACACATCAAGGTTTTCAGCCTTCATCTCTTGATAGATGTTTTTTATCTGGAATGGTGAACAAATTTGTTCTGGCTTCTTGATGGGTAGCAGGCATTCATGATCCTTGTCTTCCATGAGAAGGGTATATGGCACCGCAGATAGCTGGGGAGTTTTAACCACCTCAACATTCCTATTTATAAGGCTAAGGGTCCAGCCTGCAAGCCTTTGATTCAAAACCCTGCCTTCATTGATATGCCCAGATAACATATTTTCTTGGGGGTGTGCACAGTCTTTAAAACCTCCAGAGATATACATATTAGGTATTCCCAATGATTAAGGAACCAGATAAAGGCCAACATTTCTTTCTCACAAACAGAATACTGTCTATCAACTTCACTCAGCACCTTTGACCCACATGTAATTGGTCTTGGACCATTGCTGCTGTCTTGTAAGAGGACCACACTAATGCCCTTATTTGTGGTGGCAAGTTGTAATTGATATGGCTCATCTGGCTTGGGGTGCACCAGGGCTGGTGCCTTGGTGAGCACCTGCTTCAATTATGTGAAAGCCATTTGCTGCTCATTTCCCCACTTCCACTCTTGATTCTGAGTAATAGATATGGCTGTCTTGCAAGCTTGGCATATCCTTCATAAATTCCAGGGAGAATCCAGTCAAACTTAAGAAAGATCTCAAGGCCAAGATGTCTTGAGAAACGGGGAGTTTGCAGATGTGCTCAATCCTTTTTGCATCTGGCCATCTACAGTCTTTACCTAGTTGAATCCCCAGGTAAATTACCTCCTGAAGCACCATTTGTGCTTTGGTGGGATTAATGATGAATCCAGGTTTTTATTCATTTTAAAACAATGTTTAGCAATTTTAAATTTTCTTCTCTTGTTGTAGTGGCCAAGAGAATATCGTTCACATAGCTCAGTAACTTGCTCTTCTCTTGTACAGAGTCTCACATCCTAGTTACATACCAGTGACATATTGAGGGGGTATTATGGAATCCTCGTGGGGCTTGACTAAATGTATACTGGCGATTTCTGAATGTGAATGCAAATTTATACCAAGCAGACTCATGTAACAGTATCAAAAAGGTGGCTTTGGATAAATCAAGAAGAGAAAACCACTTTGCTCGTGATGTTATTGTGGCCATAATTTCATTACATTTGGTGACTACAGGTGCTAGACGTGGAGTAACTTTATTAAGCTCCCTGTAATTCACCATTAAACACCATGTCTTTTGGTCTTATTTTAAAAGTGGCTAGATTGATTAATTAAACACACTTTCTGTTTCCAGAAGCATTCCTTGGCTCACTAAGGACTCAATGGTGGCCTTCAGTCCTCCTTCAGCTGCACTGGGATACTGATACTGGTATTGCAGTCTAGGATCAGGTCCATTCATAATGACCTCTGCTCCAATTTTCCCCACACTGGAGTCTGTTAGTTGCAAATATCTTCCAATGTTTCCTTGCAATTGCTATTACCTCATGATATCAGTTTGGGACTTCTAGTGGTTCTGGTGCCTTCAGGGCCACCACACGGTGTGAAGCTGGTATAATTAGATGCTGGCCGTGTTCCAAATCCTGGAATAAGTATACATTGATAAGTATACAGTTAATTTCAATGGAGACAAAATGTCCATTGCTAGTATTCCGTTACCACCTAGAGATTGAATACCAAATGTTGCTTTGGTGGATATTGTATTTATAGTGCACTTAACAGACTTTAGAAAGGGGACTACGCTCTCCTTTCCATTTAAGCCTTCTAACACTTAGAATCATAGAAGATTAGGGGTGGAAGAGACCTCAGGAGGTCATCTAGTCCAACCCCCTGCTCAAAGGAGGACCAATCCCCAACTAAATCATCTCAGCCAGGGCTTTGTCAAGCCTGACCTTAAAAACCTCTAAGGAAGGAGATTCCACCACCTCCCTAGGTAACCCATTCCAGTACTTCACCACCCTCATGTCTTCAATAGGTAATGTCTTGACTCTTGGTTCTGCAGTAGTACAAATGGAGATTGTGGCACCAGTATCGACAAGCATGTTCTGCTTAAAACTACCAAACTTGCCCTCAAATACCACAGGTTTTACTGGTCTTCCCCATTTATCATTAATTATAGGTACCACAGGTGGGGAAGGAGAGGGAGGTTGGCCCCATCACATCAGATCAGGCTTATTTTCCATCTGATGTTTGTTTAGTACATCTTGGGTTGTTTCATGATGAGCCAATCGTTATAACAATTCCTCTCTGGGCAAACCGTGTATGGCTTCTTTCGGTTCAAATTTCAAGTTTCTTCCACAGTAGGTTCCAGAAGGACCTCAGCTCATCGTTCTTTGTGTTATTCTGATAGTCTTCTTTTTTTGATATTGTCCTCCTCCTGATTTCTTCACTTATTGCTGATAGTTGCCACTGCTAGAGCCCTTGGAGAACTCTTTTCCTTTGTTAAACCACTGCTTGCCACCAATTTCTGTCACCACCGCCACTTTTTTCTGAAACCATTGCGTAGGGAACGCTTCCCTCTGTATCTCATATGCTTCTCTGGTTTCCAGGTCTTTTAAGGAAATATTGTTGTGGTCTATTATTCCTAAGGCTACCTTTGAGGTAGGTGGCAAGCATTGTAGGATAGTCTCTTTAAATTTGGGCGTATCACAAGACTGTACTCCCACGAGCCAGTAGAGTAATTTCTTTCTATTTAAATACTTTTCAGGCCTCTCGTATGCTCACTGTCTTTCTGAATAGAATTATAATTAAATTATAATGTAGGAAATAGAACATAAACACTTCCTCATATATCTGCATGGCATTACTGGTGTCTGCCACCTGGATGTGAACAAGAAGAGCACCATATTCATTGCATGCACTCTCTTTTTAATGCTGCTGCATCTTCCTTGCTTATGCCTGAGAGTGCATTCACCTTTGCCAACCAGTCTAAAGCAGTCTCTCTGTTGATGGGCTTTCCCCATTGCTGTGGATTGCTCGGGGGTATACGGCTTGATCTCATATCTAGTTTCTGGTGGGTCAGAAGATCCAGGTCCATAGCTGACAATGGAGGTATTGACTGGTGCCATAGGAATACCTGGTGTTGTAGGGAAGATTGTCCCCCCCCCCCACAGGTTTCTTCTGTTTCTGTTGTGCCTTCTACTTTCTTTAGCATGGACTCCACCCCATATATCATTTCTTCCTCTGAGAAGATCTTCAACTCACTGTCAGTGCATCCTTCTTCTTTACATCCTTTTCTCAGAGGATTTGAATGAACTGCTGTTAAAAGTCCTTTTCTTTGCTTCAGCTTCTCCTGAAGCTTACTGATTTTACTGTAGCAACTAGTATGGTCAGTTTGCTGGCTTTGCCAACTTTTCTTCTTCTATGGTAAGTATATGAATTTCTTTTTCTTTCTTAGACAAAAGGGTGCTGATTTCTTGTTCCTTCAACTCTAACTTATTAATTTGTGTTACCTAACTAATATTTTGCGATTCTAGCCCTTCTGTTCTACTATTCAATTTTTCAATTTCTGCCTGCTTACTTTTTACTTGGCCTTCTAACTTTAAAATCTCCTGTTTCTGCCTTTTACAGTGCTCATTCAATTCTTACTAGCCGTGGCCAATCCATATATTAGAGCCCTTTTTTTTTTTTTTAACTGGGTCTGGGCTTTTCCACTACAAGCTCCTCCCAACCTTTTGCAGAGGGTTGTGAATGCATCTTTATCACTAAACAACCCCTCTGCCCACGGGTTTTCCCCTTTCCCAAAATAATTCACACAAAAGTCAAGGGGATTTTTATTCAGCTCTGGAGTCCACCCAGTTGCTCCATACATTCCACAGCTCATTTTTGAGCCTGTCTTGTCTACTACAGACCTTTCAAAAATCTTAGTGACAAGCCACTTACTGTTGTCACTTAGGACAACAGACCACAACAGCACCTAGCTATTCATGAGGTGTGCTAGAGAGCAGGTCACCACTCTCACCAGGGCCACTGAGTCTATTTAGTGTCAGTGCCTGTTCACAATCAACTCTTAATACACTAACCACAATATCACACTGATGATTAATCAGCACACAGCACGTGATCAGTGGATCAGCTTGCTGTAGGGGTCCCCTTATGTCTCCCATGGGGCCACTAGGCAGAGTCAGTACTCGCTTACACTTAGAACACCCTGTCCCACTGGCTTACAAGGCTGAACTCTTCCTCGGGCCTGTTCTTTGGACTCCCTGGCCTCCTTTCTGGATTCACTGGGCTGAACACACCCTTCTGACTCACAAGGTCAGAACCCACATCACACAAGGCTGCCAGTGGCACCCAAGGCCACCCCAAACAAGCGCTGACTGCACTCAAGTCTGCTCTCAAGCACACTTAGCAGGGGTGGGCAAACTTTTTGGCCCAAGGGCCACATCTGGGAATAGAAATTGTATGGCAGGCCGTGAATGCTCACAAAATTGGGGTTGGGGTGCGGGAGGGGGTGAGGGCTCTGGTTATGGGTGTGGGCTCTGGGTAGGGCCAGAAATAAGGAGTTCAGGGTGTGGGGGGCTCTGGGCTGGGGAAGTGGGGTGGGGGGGGTGATAGCTCCGGCTGGGGGATGTGGGCTCTGGGGTGGAACTGGGGAGTTTGGGATGTAGGAGGGTGCTCTGGGCTGGGACTGAGGGGTTCAGAGGGTGGGAGGGGGATCAGGGCTGGGGCAGGGGGTTGGGGCATGGTGAGAGGTTCAGGGGTGCAGGCTCCGAGCGGCACTTACCTCAAGCGACTCCTGGAAAGAACAGAATGTCCCTTCTCTGGATCCTACGTGGAGGCATGGCCAGGGGACTCTGCACACTGCCCAGTCCTCAGGCACTACCCCTTCAGCTCCCATTGGAGTGCCAGAGGGGGCCATTGGAGTGGGGCCATTGGAGTGCATGGAGCTGGAAGGGAGCCATGCTGCGGCTTCTGGGAGCTGCATGGAGCGGCCCCCGACCCTTCTCCCCAGCTGGAGCACCAGAGGGGGGCCATGCCACAGCTTCTGGGAGCCATGTGGTGCAGCCCCCCACCCTGCTCCTCAGCTGGAGCAGGGTAAGCCCCAGACCTCGGTTCCCAGCAGGAGCTCATGGGCTGGCTTAAAATGGCTCACGGGCCGATTCCAGCTCACGGGCCATAGTTTGCCCACCCCTGGGTTAGAGGCACACAAGGCTACCCCAGACTAGAGGCCCCTCCTTGCTCATGGTACACAAGGACACTCAGGCTGGCGGCACATAAGGCCACCTTAACCATAGGTTCATAGAACCTCGGTCACAACCCTGACTCTGCCTCTTGCTGACCGGGAACCCATCCTCGTGTCAATGGACCACCATTAACCACACCGAGTAAATTATAACATATCAAATCAATAATCAGTTAAATCAATTGTAAGAAGGAGGTCCTGCTGCAGTCACCAGAAATGTTAACCCAGAAGAGGGAAGTAAGGGAGTCAGGACCATGTTAAACCCAAAACCCCCACACTGCAGGCCGTCCCCCTCCTGACTCTGTCATCTGTTTAGGATTTATCACTCAAAGACAACCCGTGAGACAGGAATAGATAACAAAACAACAAGAGTTTATTAACAAGGACCCCCCCTATAAAACTATAACAGATAATAAAACTACTCAGCTGTTAACTGCACAATTGGCTTAAAGCCAAGGACCCCAAAAACCAATACAACACTATGGGTGGGGAAAGCAAATTCAATGATCAACACATCACCATCTTTCTCTCTCTCTCTCTCTCTCGACAATGAGGACCACACGGATGCCAGGGACATGTCCGGGACCACAAGATGCCAACAGGAACACAGGAACTCAGGATACAATGAAGAGCTTCAGGACACAGGAACAAGTAAGTTGGTCTTCTCGTCTTTTTCTGTTACTTGCCACATCGTCTTGGCTAGGAACAAACAGTGGGCTGCCACTATGACAGACAGCAGCTGCTAGAGGGTGCAGTGCCTTCTTATATGTTTGGGTTACTAGGCAGAATACTTAAAGTCACATGACCATTTCCTGCCAAACTTTATTCAGAGGCTCCAAAGTTTCCCATCAGTTTGACTGTTGCTGGGCAGATTTACAATAATAAGAGCAAACAAGAAGAGATCAATCATGGAGGACAAACGACAACTTAGAGGGAACAACATGGCGGAAAACAACTCAACAACATTCAGCTCTTTAATAAAGTGGTAGGTCTGCAGCTGAGCACTGGATTGATTGCTGGCCTCCCTGGCCTTCTGGTACGCCTGCCACAGGTACTTGGCTTTCACGCAGCACTGCTGTTGGTCCCTGTTGTACCACTTCTCCTGCATCCCCTGCGCAAACTGCTTGTAGATGTTGATGGCTAGTTTGGAGCTGTGTCTGCACAGCCTCTTTGCTCCACAGGCCCAGGAGTTCCAATATCTTCTGTCTACTCCAGGCAGGAGTGTGTGGCTGACATGGTCAGCTGGGCAGTTGCACTCAAAAATGGAGAGATGCTAGGTGTGCTAGCCAAGTTGGGCATACAGGAAAAGGAATTTCAAAAATACATAGGGCTATAAGTGTGGGAGACCTCCGATCTCTGTGACCCATGTCAGTGGAATTCCCAATGGTGATCAGAGAGGTCAGTGCGGGGCATTGTGGGACAGCTGCTGGAGGACAGCTAGGGTTGACATAAGTAATGCAATGTCTATACTCGCACTGCTCCAACCTAAGTACATCAACCGTGACTTTATGCAGTTTGAAAAGGTGGTGTTACAATGTTGGCATAACAGGGTGCTTACATAAGTGGGAGACACATTTAAATGTAGACATATGCACAACTAAGTCAACATAAGCTTCCTTTTGTCAACATAACTCTGTAGTATAGAGCAGGCCTGAATGCCTTTCATTGGCCATGAAGAACTCTGTGAATCTCCAAAGCTTGACTCTTTCACCAACAGAAGTTGGTCCAATAAAAGATATTTCCTCACCCACCTTGTCTTTCTAATATCCTGTGACCAACATAGCTACACTCACACTGCAAACAAGCAATCTATTTATATGTAGCTGCACCCCGTCATCATGTAGTCTAGGCATCAGCATTCAGTAATGGGGTTTGGTATTCAGTATTTCAATTATTCAGTGCTTAAGTACCTGCAACTGGAATAAATCAGGATGAAAAATACAGTTCAGATCTGTTAAATGAATGCACTTTCTATTTATCAAAACAAAATATACTTGATGATCCAATGAAGCCTTCTTTAAGAAGCACATTTAAAGGTACAGAGCTGTTAAAATAATTCAACAAAATATCTTGTTTAAGAGCTTTGTATCACACTGTATTCTAAGAAAAGAAACGTGGAACACAACATAGCAATAATATACTCCCCCCACTTTTTTTTTTTTTTTTTTTGCAAAGGATCTTTTACAGCCTGTTACTCAGCCTGGGAAACAAACAGCAAATAATATAGTCATCATGGAAGATGCATAGGTCTTTGGAAGCTCTTACCCTGGAAAGCAAACCAGCCCTGAGACAAATGAGCTTCCTCTGTTTCACAAACTATATGCAGGCTCTGTCATCACCACAGGTTGAAAGGCATAGATTTCATTATTGCAGAGTATTAAGGTCTAAGAGACAAATTTAATTTGCAGCTTCACTTTAATCAAATGAAGTAAGAATCATTATTTGATCCTAGAACTGATTAAAATGACAGTTTAAAGAAAAAAAATGGAATGACAGTAACAACTCTTATTTCTTCTTTCATCTAGTTAGGTTCCAGTTATTACACTGCTCTACAGCCAAAATGCTTCTGAAATAAATGTAGTCAAACTTTACTAATTCTGGGTCACTGAGAACGAAAATGATGCTTAAAATTGTTGATTGGCTCTAGTTTTCAAGATATGCTATTGGGTCAGTATATACGACCCTTGACTTGGGAATGGCGGAGGATAAGTGAGTTATAAAGGGAAGGGATCTCAATTTAAACCAGAAATGACTAAAATACATCTTTGACTGGATCTATGATTAAATCTATGACTGGGTTTGGACAGTACTTGCTTTTTAGGCAAAACAATGAATGATGCAATCTGAAGTTGGTATTGCGTTATACATGATATGAATTGCATCATGTTATTTCTAGAAGTCATGGATGATGCAATCATAATGAAGCTTACATCACTCTGCTGAACAAATTGCCCTATATCAGCTCTAGAAATCATACAGTGTCATGCTCTCTTATTTGTCAGTGTTTGATTTTGCAAAAGGACACATTTCTGTTTAACCAAAGTGAGCAGAGATGCCTCGTACTTGTGTGAACAGTGCAGATAACTTCTGCTATGTTTGTGGTGAAGTGACTTTTGCATCACAAAAGGGTAATATAACCACTATGGTTAAGAAAGCCTATCACCTTTATTTTGGCTGCAAAATTGGAGATCAGGACAAGAGGTGGGCCCCACACATATGCTGCAACACTTGTGCAACAAATCTTCGCCAGTGGTTGAACAGGAAAAGGAAATCTATGCCTTTTGCAGTGCCAATGATTTGGAGCGAGCCAACAGATGATACCAGCAATTGTTACTTCTGCATGGTGCATCCAGTTGGGAAAGGTGTGTCAAAGAAGAAAAAGTGGACTGTGCATTATCCAAACATTCCATCAGCTATACGCCCAGTACCCCACGGAGAAGGACTGCCGGTTCCTGATGCACCAGAATCATTCTCACTTGAGTCAGACGAGGAAGAGGATGAAACTTTTGATCCTGAACCATCAATGTCACAGGAACCACATATTCTCCCATCCTCCTCCTCTGAACCACACCTCATAACACAAGGTGAACTGAATGACCTTGTCAGGGATTTGGAACTACCCAAGAGTAAGGCAGAGCTGTTGGGCTCCAGACTACAGCAGTGGAATCTCCTGGCAGGTGATGTTAGGCTTTCCATGTTCCGTGACCATCAAAAGGATCTTGTCCCATTCTTCTTCATGGAAGGTGATCTTGTAGCCTGCAACAACATGGATGGTGTGATGGCAGCCCTCAACATCGTTCACGATCCAGATGAGTGGAGACTGTTCATTGATTCATTGAAGACCAGTCTTAAAGCTGTTTTACTGCATAATGGCAATGTTTTGCCATCAATTCCAGTTGGTCATGCAGTCCATATGAAGGAAACCTATGACAACATGAAATAACTTTTGAGCTGCATAAACTATGACCAACATCAGTGGCAGCGTCATGGCAATTTGAAGGTTGTTGATCTCTTGCTTGGTCTGCAGACTAGATACACCAAGTACTGCTGTTTTCTCTTCGAATGGGATAGTCATGCAAGAGATTCCCACTACATCAAGAAAGATTGGCCACTCCAACAGTCATTGGAGCCTGGGAGGAAAAGTGTTCAGCATCCACCACTTGTTGAATCAAGGAAGATTTTGTTACCACCCTTACACATCAAGCTGGGTCTGATGAAGAACTTTGTCAAGATCATTGACAAAACACAAACAGCTTTCGAGTACCTCCGTGGAAAATTTCCAAGGTTAAGTGAAGCTAAGATAAAGGAAGTTGTCTGTTGGTCCTCAGATTCGTGAACTTCTTCGAGATGATGCATTTGACCATGCACTGCGTGACAAGGAAAAGACGGTATGGAAAGCCTTCCAGTTAGTGGCAATACATTTTCTCGGAAACAACAAGGCAGACAACTACAGGTTGTTGCTGGAAAACCTCCTCAAGGCATACAAAAGCCTTGGTTGCAACATGTCACTAAAGATACATTTTTTGCACTCTCATCTAGATTTTTTTCCACCGAACTGTGGAGCAGTGAGCGACGAGCACGGCGAGTGATTTCACCAGGACATTGCAACAATGGAGAAACGCTATCAGGGCAAATGGAGCCCATCAATGCTTGCAGACTATTGCTGGACAGTGACAAGAGATGCTCCATTTAATGAATACAAGAGACAAGCCAAGAAGCGCTGAGTAGACACTGAATAGGACTAAACTGTGTATATAATAGGTTTTTGCCTTTTGTTTCATAATAAATTTTATTTATATAACCCTTTTGCTGATTTTTAAAGTGTTACATAAACAGGACAGGTGAAATATTATCATGTAAAGCAACCATAAACACATGAAAAGACCTAGGTTTACAATTTATGATTAAAACTCTATCTACACAATATACATAGACATAAAATGTAAAAACTTAAATATCTTAGAAACAGTAGCCAGTTGTTTTAATTGTCATATTTGAATTCAGCACATCAAAATACATAATAAATAGCACATTTTATCTCTGAAGCAGAAGACTTCTCAAAAATTGTAGACCAGTGTTACAGTCCAGTCAACTACAAGGTTCACAATGGTAGTGATATTAATTACTATTTTATAACACTAACAATCTGACAACTACTTTACAAACAGGGCTGATGACAAAGTCCTGTTATACATAACAGTTTACAATCTAAATACAGCAGACAATTTACAGATGGGATTGTGTATTTGGGGACTGTTTGAGCCTTTGTTCCCTTGATCATCTTTGATCATCCTCAATCAGCCTTGTGATCACCTCCCCCTATATGATTAAGGAGGAAGTAGGGCTGACCTAGGAAACCAGGGCTTAAAAGCCAGAGTCGAAGTTACCCAGGGGAACTAGACAACAGGGAACAACAAACTGAAGTTTGAGAGGAAGTGAGACTAATCACTATAGTTAGGAAAGGCCGCATCGCCAGTGCCAATGCGGCTCCTGTCTCCTCCACCTGCACCTGTATCCAGACAGAAAATCTGACCATGGATGTCTCTACCCAGATTATACTAGTGAATAAACACAACTATGACATACTTGGCATCACTGATTTGGTGGGATAATACACATGACTGGAATATTGGTTCAGAAGGGTGCAGCTTGCTCAGGAAGGACACACATGGAAAAAGGGGAGGAGGTGTTGCCTTATATATTAAAAATGTATACACTTGGACTGAGGTCCAGATGATATAGGAGACAGATTTCATGAAAGTCTCTGGGTAAGGATAAAAGAGGTAAAAACATAGTAGGGGTCTACAGACCACCTAACCAGGAAGAGGAGGTGGATGATGCTTTTTTTAGACAACTAACAAAATCATCCAAAGCACAGGACTTGGTGGTGATGGGGGACTTCAATCATCCAGACATCTGTTGGGAAAATAAAACAGCAGGGAACAGATTATCCAACAGGTTCTTGGATTGTATTCGAGACAATTTTTTATTTCAGAAAGTGGAGAAAGCAACTAGGGGAGACACTGTTCTAGATTTGATTTTGACAAATAGGGAGGAAATGGTTGAGAATTTGAAAGTGGAAGACAGCTTGGGTGAAAGTGATCATGAAATGAGAGAGTTCATGATTCTAAGGAATGGTAGGAGGGAAAACATTAGAATAAAGAAAATGGATTTAAAGAAGGCAGACTTTACCAAACTCAGGAAGATAGTAAGTAAAATCCCATGGGAAGCAAATCTGAGGGGAAAACAGTTTAAAAGAGCTGGCAGTTTTTCAAAGAGACGTTATTAAGGGCACAAGAAGAAACTATCCCACTGCATAGGAAAGGATAGGAAGTATGGCAAGAGACCATGCTGGCTTAACCAGGAGATCTTCAATGACCTGAAACTCAAAAAAGAACCATAAAAGAGGTGGAAACTAAGTCAAATTACAAAGAATGAATATACAAAAAAACAAGCAGGTAGGGACAAAATTAGAAAGGCCAAGACACAACATGAGATTAAAGTAGCTAATGCCGTCAAGGGTAACAAGAAAACATTTTACAAATATATTAGAAGTGTAAGCAGAGTCAGGATAAGCTCTACCCTGACATCTGGTGGTGAATTATGGTGAGGGTTGAAAAGAACTTCAGGGGCTGATCTTGTTTGCATAGGCACACCTACCCGCCTAGCCTGGGACAACAACAACTGAAAGTGGTTCCTTTGGCTGGTTCCTGGGATCCCTAGTTTCTCTGTTATTGGGGCAGAAAGAATAAAGTGTTGTTACCTTGATTCGATGAATCAAGGCCAGTGGAACTGTTGTATGACAGAGAGACTCGCCAGTAATTAAGTAGCACTTGCTAGACAAGGGGCATGGGTTACAAAACCCAGTGAATGGAGAGAGGATGGGGGCAGGTATTTGTACCTGATGGTATGAGCCCCCTTTGAGGGCTTGAAACACCAATTGCACCACTGCTTCTCTCCACTGTTGAATGTCAGAGCTAACTTTGATTCCATTAAGAGTCTAGTTACAGGCTGCTGAGCTGAATTCACTTTGGGCCAATGGTGCACCAGCCCTGGGGCTCCCCTACTATGAGCTGAAATCACTAAGAGCTGAAATCACAAAAGAGCTAAAGTTATTAAGAGCTGAGATCACTGACTTCTGTGTTAAATAGTGGGGGGGGGGGTGCTGAAGCTATATTGCTAAGTGGCTGGTGGAGCAAGTTTGCGGGGACAGCTGGAGGAGCAGCGAGCGGCGCGGAGCCTTGCGGGGACGGCTGGAGCGGCTCACAGGTCGGTGAGCGGAGCAGCTCATAGAGCAGAGCAGTTTGTGGGACGGCAGGAAGTGGACTGGCTCGTGGTGAAGGCTGCGGCGGAACCCCACGGAGAGAAGGCCGGCCAGCCTTGGATCACATAAGGTGCCCCTTAACACCCTGCGTGCCCCCCCTTTTACTCTGGGGCTGCACTGACCAGGGACAGAGACTTTGGGGGTTGCTGGACTTTTGGGACTCTGGGTGATTTTTGGGTTGCTGGATTCAAGAACCAAAGGGAAAGGACACAGCCCAATTTTCTGGGGTGGGTCTTTTGCTCCTGGTTTGTGTTATGAATCCTGTTTGTGGTGTTTTTCCAATTTAATGCTGATGTCGTTTACCTCATGTTATTAAACA
Organism: Trachemys scripta elegans; assembly: GCF_013100865.1. Taxonomy (NCBI): domain Eukaryota; kingdom Metazoa; phylum Chordata; order Testudines; family Emydidae; genus Trachemys; species Trachemys scripta. The sequence continues at coordinate 121,754,008 of NC_048299.1, read as the reverse complement.
TTTTCTGCTACACTCAGACTCTGTGCTTGCAAGAGGGGAAGTATGGCCTCTTAGAGGCACCCAGGGGGTGGTATATAATTGTCCCAGGTCACTGGGTGGAGGCTTGAGCCGGTTTTGCATTGCGTTATTGAAACGGAACCCCTAGATACAGAACCTGGCCCTTGTTGCTGCCACCTTAGATGGGCAGAAGGGTTACAGAAGCAAGAGGAAGACCAAGGACACGGTAGGCCAATTATTCAATGAGGAGGAAAGAGAATAACAGAAAATGTGGAAATGGCAGAAGTGCTAAATGACTTTTGTGTTTCAGTTTTCACCAAAAAGGTTGATGGTGACTGGATGTCTAACATAGTGAATGTCAGTGAAAATGAGGTAGGATCTGAAGCTAAAATAGGAAAAGAACAAGTTAAAAATTACTGAGACAAGTTAGATGTTTTCAAGTCAGCAATGCCTGATGAAATACTTCCTAGAATACTCAAGGAGCTGACTGAAGAGATACCAGAACCATTAGTGATTATTTTTGAAAACTCATGGAAGACAGGAGAGATTCCAGAGGACTGGAAGATGGCAAATATAGTGCCATAAAAAGGGGAATAAGGAAAAGCCAGGGAATTACAGACCAGTCAGTTTAACTTCAATACCTGGAAAGATAAAAGAACAAATAATCAAGCAATCAATTTGCAAACACCTAGAAGATAATAAAGTGATAAGTAACAGTCAACATGGATTTGTCAAGAACCAATCAAGTCAGACCAAACTAACAGCTTTCTTTGACAGGGTAACAAGCCTCGTGGATGGGAGTAAGCAGTAGATATGATTTATCTTGACTATAGTAAGGCATTTAATACTGTCTTTCATGAACTTCTCATAAACAAATTAGGGAAATATAGCCTAGATCAGGGGTTCCCAAACTTGGTTCGCGGCTTGTTCAGGGTAAGCCCCTGGTGGGCCGTGAGACGCTTTGTTTACCTGAGTGTCCGCAGGTATGGCGGCTCGCAGCCAGGGCCGCCCGGGGGGCGGGGGGGGCAAGTGGGGCAATTTGCCCCAGGCCCCGGGCCTCGCAGGGGCCCCAACGAGAATATAGTATTCTATAGTATTGCAACATTTTTTTATGGAAGGGGCCCCCGAAATTGCTTTGCCCCAGGCCCCCTGAATCCTCTGGGCGGCCCTGCTCGCAGCTCCCAGTGGCCGTGGTTCACCGTTCCTGGCTAATGGCAGCTGCGGGAAGCGGCGCGGGCCAGGCCACCGCTTCCCACAGCTCCCATTGGCTGGGAGCAGTGAACCGCGGCCACTGGGAGCTGCGAGCAGCTGTACCTGCGGACACTCAGGTAAACAAAGTGTCTCGCGGTCCGCCAGGGGCTTACCCTGAACAAGCCGCGAACCAAGTTTGGGAACCCCTGGCCTAGATGGAGCTACCATTAAGTGGGTGCATACCTGGTTGGAAAACTGTTCTCAGAGAGTAGTTATCAGTGTTCACACTCAAGCTGGAAAGGCATATAAAGTGGGGTCCCTCAGGGATTAGTCCTGGGTCCGGTTCTGCTCAATATCGTCATCTATGATTTAGATCACATGTGTCAAACTCAAGGCCCGCGGGCCACATCCGGCCCGCCATACAATTATATCCGGCCCGCGAAATCGTTTTATATATCTGTTTTTAATGGCCCTGTGATATGACGCCCCAATAACACACACTACAAATCCCATGATGCAGTGCAATTGCCGCCAACGGCAAGCCGCGGTTCAAGTTCGCGGTCTGTTGATGTATACAACGCTAATATCAAATCAAAGCTAGACCCCAACAATGGCCAAGAGAAAAATTGATTCTGAAAACCGAGGCTTTCAAAGCCGGTGGGAGAATGAGTATATGTTTACTGAAATTGCAGGTAAACCAGTGTGTCTCCTTTGCGGGAGTAATATCGCTGTAATGAAGGAGTATAACCTAAGACGGCACTACGAGACGAAACATGAGAACAAATTCAAAAACCTGAGCGCAGGACAGAAGCTACAAAAGGTAGAGGAGTTGAAGAAGAATTTGACATCCCAGCAGACGTTTTTCACCAAAGCAAAATCACAAAGTGAAGCTGCTGTGAAAGCAAGTTTCATTGTGGCCGAAGAGATCGCCAAATCAGGACGGCCGTTTACCGAGGGGGAATTCGTAAAGAATTGTATGATGAAAGTGTGCGACGTCCTTTGTCCAGATAAAACGCGAGCGTTTGCAAATGTAAGCCTCAGCAGAAACACTGTTGCTAATCGGGTTTGTGAGATGGCGACTGATTTGAAAACACAGTTGATTGAAAGAGCAAAAGATTTTGTTGCATACTCCCTTGCCGTGGATGAAACTACTGACGCGACTGACACTGCACAGCTGGCGATATTTATCCGTGGTGTGGATTCCAATTTGTGCGTAACAGAGGAAATACTGGACATTAAATCGATGCACGGGACAACGAAAGGAGAAGACATCTTTGGAAATGTATTTCAAAGTGTAACCGACATGAAACTGTCGTGGGAAAAACTCGTTGGACTTACAACAGATGGCGCACCTGCTATGTGTGGTGAAAAAAATGGACTGGTGGGAAGGATGCGCTCAAAGATGCGGGAGGAGAACTGTGCCGGTGAGTTGACAGTGTATCACTGCATCATACACCAGGAATCGCTGAGTGCTAAAGTCCTAAAAATGGATCATGTGATGAACACTAACACAAACCGTCAACTTTATCAGAGCCCACGGTTTAAATCACCGCCAATTCCAGTCTTTTCTGCGGGAAATAGATAGCGAGTTTGGCGATATGCCATATCATACGGAGGTCCGGTGGCTAAGTCGGGGAAAAGTTCTCAAAAGACACTTTGAGCTGCGAGAGGAAATCTGCCAGTTCATGGACAGTAAGGGGAAAGACTGCACAGTTCTGCGGGATGAAAAGTGGAAATGTGAGTTGGCGTTCCTGGCTGACATAACGTCGCATCTTAGCGCTTTAAACCTTCAACTCCAGGGACGGGAGCACATAATAACCGATATGCATGATGCAGTGAAGGCATTTCAAGTGAAGCTGCGCTTATGGGAGACACAAATGCACCAATGCAACCTGTCTCACTTTCCCTGTTGCCAAGTAATACGGAACCAAGAAAGTGCCACAGTTTTCCCAAATGCCACCTTTGCTGAAAAACTCAGCGCGCTGCGCACTGAGTTCGCACAGCGCTTCAGTGACTTTGAGGCACAGAAAAGTAACTTCGAGCTGCTTCGCAACCCATTTGCAGTCGATGTGGAAACCGCACCTGTAGAAATGCAGATGGAGCTGATAGAACTGCAATGTAACGGGACACTGAAGGCAAAGTACGACACTGCGGGGCCAGCACAGTTCACTCGCTTCATTCCTGAAGCGATGCCGCAGCTCCGCCAACATGCGGCTCGAATCCTGTCCATGTTTGGCAGCACATATCTGTGCGAGCAGCTGTTCTCTGTGATGAAAATTAACAAAACGTCACACAGGAGTCGCCTCACTGATGAACACCTGCAATCGATCCTGAGAATCTTCACAACACAGAACCTAACCCCAAACATAAACGAACTTGTTGCAAAGAAAAGACTCCAAGTATCAGGCTCTGACTAAATAGGACAAGAAAATGGAATGTTATGATTTGTTATGATTATACTTTTGCTTTAAATTCAATTTTTTATTTATATTTTCAGATTTTTTAATATTCCAGCATGTACAGATTTTGAATGTATTGTATTGACAGGATATTTTTTTATGAAGAGCAAAATATTTTAAGTTGAAATGTATTTATTTTGGAATGATATCCTGTATTTTGGTTCATATTAATGGTTAAAAAACATAAATATTTAGTCTGTTAAATAAATGGTTATACTGTTCGGCCCGCGAGTTTTGAGTTTTGGCCCCCTGTGCAATTGAGTTTGACACCCCTGATTTAGATGATATGGCATAGAGAGAACACTTATACAGTTTTCACACAATACCAGACTCAGAGGGGTTGCAAGAGCTTTGGAGGCTAGGATTAAAATTCAAAATGATCTGGACAAACTGGAGAAATGGACGGTAGTAAATATGATTAAATTTAAGAAGGACAAATGCAAAGTACTCCACTTAAGAAGGAACAATCAATTGCACATATACAAAATGGGAAATGGATGCCTAGGAAAGGGGGTTATAGTGGATCACAAGCTAAATATGAGTCAGTGTAACACTGTTGCAAAAAAAGCAAACATAATTCTGGGATGTATTAGCAGGAGTATTGTAAGCAAGACTTGACAAGTAAATCTTCCGCTCTACTCCGCACTGATTAGGCCTCAACTGGAGTATTGTGTCCAATTCTGGATGCCACATTTCAGGAAAGATGTGGAGAAATTGGAGAAAGTCCAGAGAAGAGCAATAAAAATGATTCAAGGTCTAGAAAACATGACCTATGAGGAAAGATTGGAAAAAAATTGGGTTTGTTTAGTTAGGAGAAGAAAAGACTGAGAAGGGACACGATAACAGTTTTCAAGTACATAAAAGTCTGTTACAAGAAGGAGGGTGAAAAACTGTTCTCGTTAGCCTCTCAGGATTGGACGAAAAACAATGAGCTTAAATTGCAGCAAGAGAGGTTTAAGTTGGACATTAGGAAAAACTTCCTCACTGTTCAGGTAGTTAAGCACTGGAACAAATTGCCTAAGAAGATTGTGGAATCTCTGTCATTAGAGGTTTTTAAGAATAGGCTAGACAATCACTTGTCAAGGGTGGACTAATTATTGCTTAGTCCTGCCATGAGTGCAGGGGACTTGTAAGGTTTGAGGCCTTTATCTTTAGTAAAAACTGCAGCCAGAGTGAAAAACAGCAGCCGCGAGCTAAGATGCAGAGAGTCACATCCTCATATTCCATCTACATTGCATCAAAACAATATAATATTGAACTGTTAAGAAGTACCCACCATCGCCAGGTAAAGAAACGGATATTAAGATGTTTAAAGAAAACTGTTTGATAGCATTCTGTCTGGCAAGAAACCACCTATGAACAGTTGTGATTGTGAAATTTATACTTCTATTGTTTTGCCTTTATGGTGCCTACTTCTCTATTGTTTATCTGTATGGTCTCTGTCTGATTCTTTAATTGTTTCTGTATGTTGTATAACTAATTTTGCAAGATTTAAATCGGGGGAGGGCAAACTACAGCCTGGAGGCCGGATCCGGCCCATCAGGGCTTTCAATCCGGCCCACGGGATTGCCAGCCCCGTGGCGCAGCAGCAATATTGAGCACTTTCACCTTCCACTGAAACCAACTAGATGACCTCCTGAGGTCTCTTTCAACTCTATTATTTTATGATTCCATGATTCAATAGCATTTGGACCTGCTCAGAATCATGCCCCTTTGACAAAAATGCAAAGTGTGAAATCCTTAAAAATGCAAGTTTTGCCATTGACTTCAGTGAGGCCAGGATTTCACCCAAAGTTGAAGACTGTTTTTTTCCCCTACAAATTAAAGCATAGGAATGAAAACATTTGTAGAGTATTCTGATATTAGAATACTGGATGTCCTTGAAGTCTTGGAAGAGGGGGAACTTTCTATTAGAAGTTCTGTGGACTTTGATCCACTTCTTCATTTCTGAAGAACTTTTATATCCCAGCAAAACCTTCTTTAATTGTGCCCTTCTCTGACTCACTTATCTACAAGAACAACTACTGTATATTCAGTGTCGTTGTGAGATAAGAATCAAATTATGACATCTCTCTTAAAAACAAAAGGAAATATGCATTTTCAACATAAGTGAATGCTATTTCCAGATAGTAAATTACTGAAGCACAGAGAGGAGTTATTTTTTCATTATGTTATCTAGTTACAATATTTACCCCTGCATAATGTACGTTATCCTTTTTCAATTATTATTAAATTGACTATGATGATACTAACGCTTTTTTGTTAGCACAACCTGGTAAAAAGAAGAACTTGCCTGCTGCTGAGGAAGGGGATGACGTTGATGGAAACGTAGACCCTGATTCTACCCATTCTTATGTACGTGCTTAACTTTACACTCTAATTTTGTTGACTTCAGTGGGAATATTTATATACTTAGTGTTAGGCATGTGCTTAAATGTTTGCAGGATCAAGTCCTTATTGGCTGCCTCTTTACTGAATAATTATATGAATATATTATTATTATATTTTATGGCTATCTCCACATATATAAAATATGGAATTGTATATGGGATGATAGATAATTGTTCGCTTCTGACAGTGAAGCTTTATAGGACATAATGCAGTAATGGATACTTGAATGTGAAATGTTTAGAAATACTAAGGATTTATTTTATTGCACCTTCATCCCAAGTGTTACTATGAACCCCCACTCCCAATTATAGTTGCATGAATTTTTTTGGCAGATAGAAATTCACTGAAAAATGCATTTTAGGGGGCACTGAAACAATGTGTGAATTTGCCATGAATTTGCCAAATAGTTTCAGCAGAGTTTTTTTCAGGAGTGAAGTGCCATTCACAAAACAGTCAGAGGAGGCAGTGACTCCTTTATGAGCTTTATCCCAATAGTTAGGGCACTCACCTGGAATATCAGTAACTTGCATCTAGTTCCCTTTCTGCAGTGAAGGGATTTGAACTTGGGGTCTCTCCTATTACAGGTGAAAACCCCTAGCCACTGAGCTACAGTATAGGTAGGGTTGAAAAGATTGAGTTTTTATCAGTAAACATCTATTTCATCCCCCCCACACACATACACACAAATTGATGTAAAAATATTCTCAGAGATAATAATTGAACCTTACTGATAGGCAAAGTAAAAAAAACATGCTGCATGAGAACTTGGGAGAGTTTGATTTAAGGCTATTTATTTTGTACACCTCTACCTCGATATAACGTTGTCCTCGGGAGCCAAAAAATCTTACCGCGTTATAGGTGAAACTGCGTTATACTGAACTTGCTTTGATCCACCAGAGTGCACAGCCCCCCCCCACCCCGAGCACTGCTTGAACATGTTATATCCAAATTCGTGTTATATCAGGTCACATTATATCGAGGTAGAGGTGTATATTTTGCCATGTGATGTTGACAATTTGTGTTTTAACAGTAAAAAACTTTCACTTTTTAAATCTTAGTATTTACTGTCATTAAATAGTTGTCTGATCCCCTTCCCCAGCCCATTACTTCTTCCAACTGTGAACATTTAAATAAATAAAAAATTTAAAAATACTTAATAAACATTGATATTATCCATCAAAATTATTTAAAAAAATTGAATTCTGCCAAGCCAAGGCACAGTCTACTGTGGGTCTTTCTCAGTCTCTCCATTTGAAGCTGTTCCACTGGGTATAAATAGTTAAATAGTCATTGGAGCAGGGACATGAACTTGCATCAGCTATGTTCTAGGTGAGTGCTCTAACCACGGGGATATGGAGTCATTCTTACTTACACTCTCAGGCCCTCTGATTATTTATTTACTCATAAAAAGTATAACCGTGTCAATAAGAGAGACTGAGAATGATCCACCCCAGACTATCCTATAACCAGGGCCGGTGCTTCCACTAGGTGACCCTATGCGGTCGCCTTGGGCGGCAGGATTTGGGGGGCGGCATTTTGCCATCCTCAGCGGAAATTCGCTGGCGGGGGGTCCTTCCACTACAGGTCTTTGGTGGAAATTCGGTGGCGGGTCCTCCACTCGCTCCGGGACCCGCCGCCGAAGTGCCCCGAAGACACGGAGTGGAAGGACCCCCGCCTCCGAATGCTCAGAGGAGGAGCGCTGCCGCCTAGGGCAGCAAAAACCCTGGCACTGCTCCTGCCAATAACCCATGCATTAGGGCATTCTTCTGCCATATGCGAGACCCGCATAGCAAATCCCTGCTCCTAGTGACTAGTTCACCGAGTTCCATTCACAAGGGTGACCAGTTTACCTTCATGAGTACTTCCTCTAAAGTCAAGAGGACTGCTCACATGAGCAACTGCTCATCAATGTGAGATAGAGGTTCCCACTATTGGCTATGGTTGCTAGTGAACTTAGCTAGGACTAGATTTGATTGTTCCTGGTGTAGGGAGAAGTTATTCTGATAGAAATTATACTAATTTTGTAATTTCTTTCTATCAAAATTTTCAGTTTTGTAATTTTAATTAAATGATAAAAAAAGATTGAAAATGTAGTTACACAAGCTAAAGCCCCAAAACTACAAAGATCTGTGCACATGCTTAATTGTGTGTATTGTGTATGAGCAATTGATTTCAGTGGGAGTATACACAATATGTAAAGGTAAACAATTGTGTACGTGTTTGCAGGTTTGGGGCCTAAATTAGTAACCATCAAATCTTAGTTTTCAGAGTATAAATTATCACTTGTGGGAATGAGGATTGAAATCTTAAAGTCTCCCATTTTCAGTATTTTATATATGTGACATTTTCATCTTCTATATAGGAAGAGGTATTGGTTAGTGGTAGACTAAATGGACCAATCATTTGAGCAGTAGAGAGAAACTCCCTGGGTTTTTTTTAGAGTAAGTAATATTGGCTTGAGTTATATAAACACACCTCACATAGCTTAGAGATCTCCCAACTCAAGATAAAATGATTTGATTTAAGGCTTGTTACCACTAGCATAAAATTAAGGTAGCTTTGGAAATAGTTTAACTAAACAGGTCAGATGTGCTTTATAACAGATAGAGTAATGGGATAAGGTAAGATCCTATCCCATGATTCCTGACACTTCCTACTGATTTGCATTGAACTGTGAGATCATTCAAATAAACACAGATGCATTTGGTTGACTGTTTAAAACTTCAAACACAAACACCTGCAGTTATTTGAATGATTGCCTATTCATATAACTGCAGGTGCAGGTCAGCAATTATCCAGAAGTATGCATATTCAAGTATACAGAAGTTTAATCATTCAAGTGCATGCACCTGGAGGATATGCGTCTTTAGAGGAGTTCATATTCAGATGTATTAACTTGTATACTGTACTGTTTATTTGATTATACAGAAATTGAATTTTCGCAGATGAAGCACAGGGGCATTGTACTGTTTCTGAAGTATAATTGTGCAGTTTTTTCTCACTTATGTAGATCCCTGAACTGTGTTTGGCAGAGTTTGACAGAATTTCATGCTCACTATACTTCTCAAGAACCATAAAGTGTGCAAATCACTGAATTCTGATTGAATGAAGCCTATTATTATTCAGATACAAGGATTTACATAATGGCTATATGCTTATTTTTCTTCCCTGAAGGTTCTCAAATGCATGATGTCATAAGGTTCCATCTTGTCAACCCTCCTGTTCAGTGTAAGCATCATATGGCCACTAATGGAGAGAGTGTGAGATGCTGTTTACTGCAGTATTCCCAACATTCAGATGAGACTCAAATTTACCTTATTTTTGTCAAATCTGGATGCTACATTCTAAATCTGTCAACACTGCTGATACTTCAGGTGTCAGCTGTGACACGCAGAACTTTTTCCATCTATGTCTGGCCAGAGAATGTGGTTCTGTGCCCTAACTAGCAATTTAAGATTTCTAACTCTCCTAGTCTGTAACAGTTTCATTTTGGTGTTTCATTTTGGGGATAAAATAAATTATTTCACTTTTACCTTTCCCTCTCTTTCCCCACTAGTAGGCCTTACAGAAATTTGAGAGTATATACCGGTAATAAAATCCTGGGATTGTCACCTGCCTATGTAAACAACGAGGAGTCTGGTGGCGCCTTAAAGACTAATAGATTTATTTGGGCATAAACTTTCGTGGGTAAAAACCCACTTCTTCAGATGCATGTGTCACTTCTTCAGTGCCTATGTGTCACTCTGAAGCCTAGAATGTCTGTTGAGTCAGTATGAAGTGATGGGAACAACTAAAAGCATGATCAAGATCTCTTTTTGTTCAGAATATCACCTGGTTCAATCATCACTGGGATTCACAGTCTGTTGCCATCCAGTTTTTAATTTCTCAACCACTTGTACTTTACAAATTACAACTGTGCAGTGTGCAGCTACAGTAAGGAATACCATGCCAAGAGTCCTAGACCACTGTGATCAAGATCAATCAACCAATGATCACCCTTACTCTGCAGATAATTTGTTATATCAGAGAGACTGCACAGATGCTGGATTACTTGGGCCAACTGCCACACCCATGTGACAGCATGGGCGTTCATCTACTAGTGAGAAAACAATTAATGGAGGCTGCTAGGAGTTCAGCACTTTCTGATCACTGTTTTAGGTATCTTAGCCAACATTTTTAGGTACCCATTTTTGTAGTCAACATTTCTGAAATACAAAGTTATCAATTATTATTTATATTACAATGACACGTGGAGGTCCCAGCCAAGATTAGGGACCCAATGTGTTAGGTTCTATACAAATGTATAGTAAAAGATCATTCCCGTCCCAATGAGTTTTCAATCTCACTAGACAAGACAGATAAAGATTGGGAGGGAAAATACAGACAGACCATTGAAGTGACTTTTTCAGATCCAGAAAGTCTATGGTGGAGTACCCAGGAATACAATATAGTTTTCTTGACTCCCAGACGAGAGCCCAATACAAAACAAGCATAAGTAGTACTTTGTTATTTTGTAAAGTAAGGCATTCTGAATTTTTTCTTGCAAGTTCATTATTTTGTATATTAATATACATATTTTGTGACAATATGGTTTGTATACCAATTACTCTGAATAATTCTGTACAAGGCGGTGTGGACAAGTGCAGAGTCCTGCACTTAGGACGGAAGAATCCTATGTACTGCTACAGACTAGGGACCGAATGGATAAGTAGCAGTTCTGCAGAAAAGGACCTAGGGGTCACAGTGGACGAGAAGCTGGATATGAATCAACAGTGTGCTCTTGTTGCCAAGAAGGCTAACAGCATTTTGGGCTGTATAAGTAGGGGCATTGCCAGCAGATCAAGGAACGTGATTGTTCCCCTTTATTCGACATTGGTGAGGCCTCATCTGGAGTACTGTGTCCAGTTTTGGGCCCCACACTACAAGAAGGATGTGGAAAAATTGGAAAGAGTCCAACGGAGGGCAACAAAAATGATTAGGGGGGTTCCAAAGAGGATGGAGCTTGGCTGTTCTCAGTGGTGGCAGATGACAGAACAAGGGGCAATGGTCTCAAGTTGCAATTCGGGAGGTCTAGGTTGGATATTAGGAAACACTATTTCACTAGCAGGGTGGTGAAGCACTGGAATGTGTTATCTAGGGAGGTGGTGGAATCGCCTTCCTTGGAGGTTTTTAAGGCCCGGCTTGACAAAGGCCTTGGGTTCTCTGGCTGGGATGATTTAGTTGGGAATTGGTCTTGCTTTGAGCAGGGGGTTGGACTAGATGACCTCCTGAGGTCCCTTCCTACCCTGATATTCTATGATACAAACAAATTTCAGCTACATTGTAATAATATGACTGTTCAGTTTTGTAGAGTTCTTTGAAAATATAATTGTAAACAGGAAATACTCATTGAGTGGATGTGTTTCTAGTGGGGTCCCTTAGGGATTGGTTCTTGGCTCTATGCTATTTAACATTTTTATCAATGACCTTGGAGGAAACATAAAAACATCACTGATAAAGTTTGCCAATGACAGAAAAATTGGAGGAGTGGTAAATAATGAAAAGGACAGGTCTCTGATACAGAGCAAGCTGGATCTCTTGGTAAACTGGGAGCAAGCAAACTATATGCATTTTAATACAGTTATATGTAAACATATGTCACAGTTCAGGGCAACTGCATTTATATTCCCTGTAAAGGTGTGAGACTCACCCCTGCAGCACCTTCCTGATGGTTGTCCAGGGAATTAGCTCACCAGCCATGAGAGCACCCTCTGCTGATCACCATCCCACTTGCTGCTGGCCCCGTGTCCCTCCTGGACCCTGATGCCCCTTTATCTGGGGTGCTACCCTCTGGCAATACCCCCACACTCTGCTTCTGGGTCTCCCCTCTCTGGGGAACCCCCAACCCTCTAATCCCCACCTTGCCTCAGTCTGGGCTACTGCCAGTCATCATCAAGCCCCCGCTCCCTGGGGCAGACTGCAGTGTAAAAGCCACTCATCATAGGCAAGGGGGTTCAGACCTGCTGCCTTCCTCTGCCTCTCAGTACCTCTATGGGCCTTGGACCAGGCCCTGCAGCCTGGGGAGTTGCCAGCCTGGAGCTCCCCTGGCACTCCCCAGCCTTGCTTCACTTCCAGTACCCTTTCTGCAGGCAGCCAGGCCCTGCTGTCTCCCAGCCTGGAGAGAAACTCCTCTTGGGTCTCTGGCTTACAGCCTTTTTATACAGACCAGCTGTGGCCTGATTGGGGCATGGCCCAGCTGCAGCCACTTCCCCAGTCAGCCTAGCTTTTCCCCTGCCACAGCCCTCTCCCAGGGCTGTTTTAAGCCATTCAGGGCAGGAGCGCGGTAACCACCCCACTACATTCCCCTTAGTGGTTCAGCAAGGGCACCCACTCTCAGGCTTCTGGCTCCTTATCTATTGCCTTTTTTGGGTGGATACCTTCATCTCACTCCCTTCTGACCAGGGTATTTTTAGCCTGAACAGTTCCCTGCCTTTACTGTATTATTCCCAGCGTGTTGCCAAGTCTGACAACATAACAAAGCTGCACTACCTTTCATAGCAAGCCCAAAACAAGCCGAATCCATTTCAGAGGCACTGCCCCCTACCAACATCCCCCCTCTCCCCCAGAGCCCAATCATCATAGGCATAGTTTTTGACTTCTATATTTGGGGGGGGTGGCTCCAGTCAAACCAATGGGGCTGCGCATGGGGAGGGGGGCAAATTCTGTGCTGGCTCACAGGGGCACCATTTCAGATTTTTCAGGCACGGGGGGGGGAGTGGGGGGCTTTAACCGTGATTACAAGGGCTACTTAGGCAACTGAAAACTCTAATTTTTTTTGCAGATAATAACTTAGAAATTATCTCACAAGAGCACTGTATCTTATTCCTATATCAAGAAAGCAAAGTAAATAAATATTAGACTCACTCAGCTCTAGTATAACATGTTCTGACACCTTGTGGCAAGGCACTTAAGGGACACTGGTTAGGTTTAAAATTGTAATGTATATTTTTTCTCAGAAACTCTTACTAAAGTCAGAACACATAGGCGCTGACTTTTGTTTGTGCCGGTGTGTGTTTGGGGGGACACTCTGCCAATTTTGGGGGGAGGCTATTTTCAGCATACTTATACACTTCTTTCATATTCTAGTTATTGAATGTGTCTATCATTGGTATCGTTAGTATTTTAATAATTATTAAATTGTTATGAACTACATAATTACATTTACATGAATTACAGTATATTAAAATCATTGCAATCACAAGCTGTCTTCACTAACGTCCCAATTTAAAGACATTATGTCTCACTGTAGCGTTCTGGATGAAACTGTCAGCAATCTTATTTACCTCTAGGTTCCCTGGTATTGTTTTGATGCACGTAAGGATAGTTACGTTATTCAGTTGCGTTTGTCCCATTGATGACTGGAGATAATTTTTAGTCTTCAGAAGCTGGAGAATGAGTTCAGGATGATACAGACACATTGAGAAGGATTCTTATGAATTTGCAGAGTACTGCAAATGACTCCAATATCTCTTTCTTGATGGGTAACAGCTAATTTAGGCACCATCATTTTGTATGTATAGTTGGGATTATATTTTGCCATGTCCATTACTTTGCATGTAACATTGAATTTCATCTGCCATTTTGTTGCCAACTCACCCTGTTTTGTGAGATTCCTTTGTAACACTTTGCAGTCTCAGAGTAGCAGCTGTGTTAGTCTGTATCAACAAAAAGAACAGGAGTACTTGTGGCACCTTAGAGACTAACAAATTTATTTGAGCATAAGCTTTTGTGGGCTGTAGCCCACTTCATCGGATGCATAGAATGGAACATATAGTAAGGCAGGCCTGCACAACATACAGCCTGCGGGCCGCACGTGACCTGCGTGGGCTCATTGTACGTCCCGTAGGGGGGTGAATAGGTGGGCTCACTGTCAGGGCCGGCTCCAGGCACCAGCTGAGCAAGCAGGTGCTTGGGGCGGCCAAGGAGAAGGGGCGGCACGTCGGGCTCTTCAGTGGCAATTCGGCGGCAGGTCCCTTGGTCCCTTTCGGAGGGAAGGACCTGCCGCTGAATTGCCGCCGAAGAAGAAAGTGGCGCGGTGTGGTGCGGTGGAGCTGCCGCTGATCGCGATCGCAGCTTCAGGGATCCAATCCCACGGCCATATCATTCTTCCCTGTTCCTCACCATCCCGCCTGCCCTGCCCTGCCCCCAAGAATCCTAGCCACATCCCACCTGATCCAGGTCCCACCTCTTCCTCTGCAGAGCAGCCCTTGCCGCAGAGCCAGGACTTAGCAAAAGGGCAGTTTAAATAATTTACAGAGTCAATGTTAAAACATGACACAGGTCTTTGTGATCCCCCAGCTCTCCCCCAGTAACACCCAGAGGCCCCAGTCCGACTCAGCCAGACACCTGGTGTTTGGGACCAAGCCATTTTGGGGGTAGGAAGCCAGGAAAATGTTCAGAAAGGGAATGATGGATATTTGTGAAATATCTTAATTGCAAAACCCCTTTTCTGAAGGTTACCAAACCTCCCAGACAAATCCTACCTGGCCTAGGAGAGCTCAGGGGATCTGGTAATTTTTTGGAGAAGTTACATGGAAGTTAAAAATAGATCTTAGTTGTAAGTTAGGATCAGTCTGAACTATGGAGTGGCTACCACTGGCCCATTACATCCGGGTGAGCGAGCAGCATTGGGCCTGATCTGGTCTGGCTCCCATCCCCTCTCCAAGGGTTGCAGCTGTCTGGAGATGCTGCCTTCCATACCTTCCTCATTCACAGCTCATTCATTCAACAGGGCAATTGATTACAAAGTGGGGGGAAGATTTTATTCTACTTCTAGCAAAAAGACATTTTTCTTTTACCTTGATTATACTACCTCAGAGGCCTGCTATAACATATTACCAAGGTTCAATACAAAGTCATATAAAAGTTATACAAAAATGCATAATGCAGAGATTTATCTACAACTGCATTGATTGACTGCTGTGTGCAGTAATATAGTGACCCCTGGGTCTTTGAATGAGGCTTTATACTTGGAAGGGGGCGAGGGGGCGAGCAGCAAGTCAGAGGCGAGCGGGTGGACAAGCGGCAGGTGGGCAAAGAGGCGAGTAGTGAGCCAGCAGGAGTTCTAGGGGCAGGCATGGGGGTTTCTGGCAGGGGAGAGAGGAGGTGAAAGGAGGCGAATGGTGGGTGTGGGACTGACTAGGAGGGACGCAGCAAGCCAGTGGGGGGCTAGGGGGTGAAGAGGGGTGTGATGGTGGGGCCAAGCGGGGAGGGGGTGGGTCCTATTTTACTGCTGTGATCTGGTCACCCTATGTATGCCATTTCTTTCCCCCTCTACACTACAGTCTTCCACACACTGTCAGTGCCTTCCTAGTGTGCCATACATACAATTGTTTGCTTTAATTGAAAAATTCTTAATAAAGTATCACCCCTCCCCCAAAAAACCTTCTTTTTTGGCCCACAGCTGTTTCGGAGGGGCGGCGCTGGGGAAGGAGGGTTTGTTTCCGCTGGGCGGGTGGCACTGGGGGTGTGTGTGTTGTGTTTCAGGGGGGCTAGGGGTGGTGGTGTTTCGGCAGCGCTGGGGGGGGGGTTCGGCGCTTAGCTGTTTTCTTTGGAGTAATATGTCCCTCGCCGCTTTACGAGTTGTGCAGGCCTGTAGTAAGGAGATATATATACACATACAGAGAACATGAAAAGGTGGGAGTTGCCCTACCAACTTTAAGAGGCTAATCGCTATCAAGCATTCTTAAAAATATCAATACCCACCTGCTGAAATGAAAAAACAGATTGACAGAGCCGGAAGAGTATCTAGAAGTCACCTACTACAGGACAGGTCCAACAAAGAAAATAACAGAACGTCACTAGCCGTCACCTTCAGCCCCCAACTAAAACCTCTCCAGGGCATCATTAAAGATCTACAACCTATCTTGAAAGATGATCCCTCACTCTCACAGATCTTAGGAGACAGACTTGTCCTCACTCACAGACAGCCCCCAATCTGAAGCAAATACTCACCAGCAATCACACACCACAGAACAAAACCACTAACCCAGGAACCTATCCTTGCAACAAAGCCCGATGCCAACTCTGTCCACATATCTATTCAAGTGAATTCATCATAGGACCTATCACATCAGCCACGCCATCAGGGGCTCGTTCACCTGCACCTCTACCAATGTGATATATGCCATCATGTGCCAGCAATGCCCCTCTGCCATGTACATTGACCAAACTGGACAGTCTCTATGCAAAAGAATAAATGGACACAAATCTGACATCAGGAATCATAACATTCAAAAACCAGTAGGAGAACACTTCAACCTCTCTGGTCACTCAGTAACAGACTTAAAGGTGGCAATTTTGCAACAGAAAAGCTTCAAAAACAGACTCCAACAAGAAACTGCTGAACTTGAATTAATATGCAAACTAGATACCATCAATTTAGGCTTGAATAGAGACTGGGAATGGCTGAGCCATTACACACATTGAATCTATTTCCCCATGTTAAGTATCTTCACACCTTCTTGTCAAACTGTCTGAAATGGGCCATCTTGATTATCACTACAAACGTTTTTTTTCCCTCCTGCCGATAATAGCTCATCTTAATTAATTAGCCTCTTAGAGTTGGTAGGGCAACTCCCACCTTTTCATGTTCTCTGTATGTGTATATATATATATCTCCTTACAATATATTCCATTCTATGCATCTGATGAAGTGGGCTGTAGCCCACGAAAGCTTATGCTCAAATAAATTTGTTAGTTTCTAAGGTGCCACAAGTACTCCTGTTCACTTTGCAATCTGTTTTGGACTTAACTATCTTGAGTAATTTTGTATCGTCTGCAAACTGTGCCACCTCACTGTTTACCCTTTTGGCAGAACATTTATGAATAAGTTGAACAGCACTGGTCACAGTACAAGCCCCTCAGGGGACACTACTATTTACTTCTCTCCATTCTGAAAATGGACGTTTATTCCTACCCTTTGTTTCCTATCTTTTATCTGGAGTGCCTGGCAGTGCTTTCAGGATCATCTAATGATCCTTGATTTAATTTAATGACAAGCATTTTGTTATCTTAATCACCCTGCCTCTGTTTATAAACAAACTCCCTACCCCAAGGACAGAAGTTGTTAGCAGCATAGAACTCATCACATTCCACACTCAAGCTCTGACTCCTGGTTGTTGAGCACCCACTATTTTTTTCCATGGGTGCTTGAGCCCTGGAGCACCCACACACGGAGTTGGCACCTATGCATGGGAGACCAGAATTGCACACAGTTCTCCAGGTGAGGTCTCATCAATGTCTTGTATAATGGCACTAACACTCCCTGTCTCTACTGGAAATACCTTGCCTGATGCAACCCAGGACCATGTTAGCCTTTCTCATGGACACATCACATTGACGGCTCATAATCATCCTCCAGTGATCAACCCATGCACCCAGGTCTTTCTCCTCCTCTGTCACTTCCAACCGATAAATCTCCTGGTTATAGCAAAAATTCTTGTTGTTAGTCCCTAAATGCATTACCTTACACTTTGCATATTAAATATCATCCCATTTCTATTTTTCCAGTGTATGAGGTCATCCAGATATTCTTGTATGATATTCTGGTCCTCCTCCATATTGGCAATACCTCCCAACTTTGTGTCATCCACAAATTTTATTAGCACTCCCACTTTTTGTGCCAAGGTCAGTAATAAACATGTTAAATAAGATTGGTTCCAAGACTGATCCCTGAGGAACTCCACTAGTAACCTCCCTTTAGCCTGACAGTTCACCCTTTAGTATGACACATTGTAGTCTCCCCTTCAACTAGTTCCTTATCCACCTTTCAGTTCTCATATTAATCCCCACATTCTCCAATTTAACTAACAATTTCTCATGTGGAATTGTATCAAATGCCTTACTGACATCCTCGTAGATTAGATTTACTGCATTTCCTTTGTCTAAAAAATCAGTTATCTTCTCAAAGAAAGATATTAGTAACTCTGTTATCACCTCTTGAATCCAACAACTGAAAAATTGTAGAAAAATCTTCAATTATTTTCTTTCATTTAGGCTACTCCCTTTTTGTAGTTCACAAGCTTGGAACAGATCATTTAACTTTAGAAAACCTCCTAACAGCCCTTTCTTATCTTAATCACCCATTAATCACTCCCCAGAGCTGTCCAGCCATAGCTGCAGCCATGGCCTGCAGCTGGGAGACCCTGCAGCTACCAGCTTCCCAGGTGAAGGGACCCCGCAGCATCCCAGCCCCAGGGCCTGGGGACCCTGGAGCTCCCATGCACCGCATGTGTGGGGGGACCCAGGAGCCTTAGCTTCAGTGGATGCTGAACCCACCTACCCCTTTTGTCAGGGATATTTTTAGTGAAAGTCAGGGACAGGTCATGGGCTGACGTGAATTTTTGTTTATTTCCCGTGGCCTGTCCATGACTTTTACTAAAAATATCTGTGACAAAAACTTAGCCTTACTAATAAACTTACCAGAGATCTCCCCAACCCTAATATGGGCTCTGGCTGGAGCAATTCTTCCAAACCCAACCAAGGGGTTTCCTTGTGATTTCAAGTTCATCACAGCTTCATCTCAGAACATGCATCCAGTCTTTGGCCCAGTAGCCCCAGTCCTTCCATTGCTTCTCTAAGTGTTGGGGTCTTGCCTATCCATTGGCTGGCTCAGGAAGAAGGCCCTATTTAAAACCAGGCTATGATCAAAAAATCCTTCTTTGTCTGTTGGTTCCTGGAGAATCCAGTTGAACTAGTATATGTGAACCTCTGCAGTGGGGGCTTTAAAAGGGCTGATAAATGAAGTAATTACATTTGCATGCCTCTCTTCCTAGAGGAGTTACATAACATTCCACAATAACACATGCACAATTGCATTTTTAATAAATAGATCCCAAAGATATTAAACCTAATTCAATAAGGTTTAATTTGAATTCCATAAAGTTTATCTTAATTCCATAAGTTTTATCTAGGATGTTGCAGGATATTGCTAGTCTGTCATAGTATAAATCTAGAGGGGAAAAGAATGTAGGCCATATTTACACAATGGGGGGCTCTATTCTGGGAACCAGTGACTTTGAAAAAGATTTGAAGGTCATGGTGGATAACCCCATGAATCTCTGGACTGGCCCTGTGTGCAGTGCCAAGTAAAGCCAGGGCTGGAAATTTTTAAAGAGCAGTGTGCTAGGGTATTTTTGTCCATCCTAGCAAAATGGCCAAAGAGTGTGTGCAATGCCATTTTTTTATATAATGAATGATGACTGAAGGGAGGCCAGATCTTTGTGCAAAATGTCACTATCTCACAAAGCCAACAGGTCTATGGTTCACCATGCTTTCATAATGTGTCTTCCATCTGTCCAAGACCTCATCTGTTGATGAATAGGGGGCGCCATCTGGTTTCATAACATGATAGAAAGCTGTTTATGGTTGCCAGCCAGATGCGTGAAGATTCCACACACAGGATGAAGCTTGTTGTTATTTATGCTGTCCTCTGCTTTGTCGGCCAGGGAGTTGACTTAGATCTCACAGTCATATTTTGCTTGGAGAATACCTTTCAGCCATTTACATTTTTGAACATCTCCCTGCCAATGTTCCCTCTAATTTTTTCCATCCATGTGTGGAATTAATTTTATTATGTGCACCAATATCGAGGTAATGTGCGGATGTATGCCACCGGTAGAAACAAAAAATCTATATATAATATAGATTTTTAGAAAGTTACCATAGGGATAATTATTCCAGCCAGGACAGGTTAGGCATTTTAGAACTCACTACTCAAAGAATTACATTTACGCATAAGAGAAAAATAAAATTATGAAATGCATAGACCAGTCAAACTAACATAATTGCACTTTGAAAGAATAAAATTACAGAGAATATATGTGCATTGCAGGAAGTATCAAATAATGACAACAACAACGTAAGTATGTGTTGGGAGGTAAGTGTGAAAGAGACAATGTGTGTATGTGTAGCTAAGAGAGACACAGAGACTATGTGTGTGTGTATGAGAAACAGAATGTGCATGTGTGTGTGAAACAGTGTGTGTGTGAGAGAGAGAGAGAGAGAGAGAAAGAGAGAGAGAGAGAGACACTGGGGAAGTCTATGAGAAACCATGCAATGTCTCTTTAAGGCATTCGCATCAGAAGGCTCAGACTGCAGTAGCTGAGGTCTCCTGCTCCTGAGCCCTGTCCCCTCTCCCCTGCTCTGCGGAGATGGGGTACATGGGCAGGGGAAAGGTGGAAGAGGGGGACACCCTGACATCAGTGCCCCCCCTCCCCTCCTTGCTCTGCACAGCAAGCAGGAGGGTCCTGGTAGCAGCTGGCCATGGGCGCCAAGGCAGAGGGCAGGAGCAACGTGGCTGCAGAGCAGGGTGGGAGGGGCACCTGAACACACACCACACGCCACTTGATTCTCTCCTGGGCAGCCACGCAACCGCGCAGCTTAGCGAGAACACAGCTCCCTGCTTGTGTGATTCCATCTTTTTTGCTCATATATCAGCCTGTTGTTCTAGCAGTCTTTCTAGTCATCTCATATTTTAATAGCCCAGATGGAGGAAAACATTTACTAACCTAACCTTAGAGGGCAAGTAATATGCTCTTCACACATTTCAGTGATTACTTCCAAAGCTTCTGTCTATTCTTGAACATTTTATAATTTGCTACTTGCAAAGAAGTATTCTTTGGGCAGTTTTACAGCATGCTCATCAAGTGTTCTAGCTGTGACTGAATTAATAGTTCTTTTAACAGTGATTTATTTTCTTTTACTCAGTTCTTTAACAATATTACACAATTTAGAACTTTGTGCCCAGAACACCTATAATTTCCACAGCTCTGTTCAATGGTCAATTGTGTTGGTGAATATAGTAAGAATATAAGTGAAAAAAGTGTCAAATGAGAGAAGAATTTTTTTCAATCCATTTAATCTTTTATAAAAGAAGATACAGATTATATGTTCTTTCTCTTCTTGGAATCCAAAGTATACTCAGAGGACTCAGAGCATGACAAATATCTTGAAGTTACTGTGAATTAATTCTGATCTCCAGAAGATTAAACACACATTTATATAAAAGTATGTAGAGAACTTTATATTATTTATCTATTCACACACACACACACACAATTTACTATTTTTTCCCATTGATGTGTAATCACTTTTTATACAAAACCTGCTTGATAATTTTTTTTGTTAAAATGAAGTGGAAAAAATACCCCCCTTCTCCAAATATAATACAGTACATGTTCTATCATTTAGTGCAGATAATATATTATGATCACTCACCAGCCTAAAAGAATTAGCATGTCCCATTCAATTGACAGCAAAGCATGTATTTTGTCAGACATTAAAATTGTTAAAACAATAAACAAAGGCACCTTTCAAATATGCTATATGGCTTGGAAAGTGAGTCCTTCGCATGATATGTTTTCTTTTGCACATCAGAAATACATACAGATGGAGTTTTGGTGTCTATGGAGGTTTCCTGGGGAATACTAAAATATGATTATAGGGATTGCCTTTCGTTTATTAAAAATAACAACATTCTATAGTGCCTAAGATACCACGATTATAATGCTATAACTGCTATAGGTAAGAATATGTGTTTAAGTGTGTTGTAAAACTCTGTTCTGTGCTGCACTTGCCACATTAATTCTCAGACTAGACATTTTTGTCCCGTATACATTTTGTAGAAAATTGATTTTTAGCCATTTTAAAACACAGGTGTTTCAAAAGTTTTTTGTGCTCCTCTATCTTAACTATAGCTGTGGGTACCAGTCAAATTCCCACTCAAGTAAATGCATTCTGTTTACCTAAAATCCCCTTCCAGTTTCAGCTGGATATGATATATTTTTTCAGCCCCTGTCCTAAGGAGTTGTATGGTATTGCTGTGCACTATTGAGCACTATTTATGCTGGGCTTGGAACCACTAAGGAGAATGGAGTTTGACCTTGCTTAAACTTGATTCCAGCTAAACCAGTTTCAAACATGGTTTGTGTAACCACAGTAGACAAGACCATAATGTTTAGCTTTTTTAAAATAGTTCAAATGTAGTTTTTGAAAACAGTTTTAAAGCAGTTTTGCACTATCCAAACACATTCTCCATGCATTAGTATGTTACAGAACAGAATACAGCTAAAATGAATAGCCAACACCCTATGCTGTCAAAGTAACACATTTACAGATAGTTTAAGAGGTCTCCACAATGAACACAGGTAGTAAAAACTGCGATCAATCCATATTGATTATTAGCATCTGTGTTGATCTCAACACTTTGTTTGCCATTTAGAGTGTGAGCATGAGCCAATATACTGAAGAGCTAGAACACTGGCTAAGTACCTTCTATCTTATTGTCTGGCTATGCCAGACGAAGGAGAGGAGACATTTGACATGGGTTTAATCAGGCCTCAACTTTATTATTAGATGTCTGGGACTACCTGGCAGATAACAGTGTACAGTATAGGTAACCCCATGTTTATTTCATGATTACCTGGGGGGAGCGGGGACTTCCACCAGCTCCCCGTCTTTTTCCCTCCCAGTCTCTCCAGCAAATCCATTGCTGGGACCTTACCATCCATCCCCGCCTCATAGAAGGGTTAAGATGGGCTATAAGAATGGGGGGTTGGCTCCCTGCTGTACAAATCATAGGAGTCCCCAACCGCCCCCCCCTCCCTCCCATTCGTTCCTTTAATGAACACCTCTTTTTAAGTCCTTTTCCAAGCCATTTTTCTGGTCACTGTATACCTTTCCTATAAGCTTGGCTTCCTCCTCCCCACACCCAGTCAAGTTCTCAGACATCTCTTAATGCCATCTTTTATATCAGTTAAAAATATGACAGCACCTAAGTCGGACAGGTGAACACCATGCTCCCGAAACAACTCTGCTGCCCCATATACTATGCCAGGATGTGACATTACTGTCCCTCCTATGTTCTCAAAGAATTTGGCCACCTCCCTGTTCACATACCTCCTTGCCTTGTCCACCCTGGGTGGGGGGAGGGGCTCATGGCTCCGTGACAGACCCTGCACTGAAGCATATCTGACCAAATCATGTTAACTCCTGGAAACAGTTCAAGGATCAGACCCCAAGTCCCTCCTTGCTCTGAACATCAGTTCCATTCCTTTAAACATTCCCAAATTGTTTTCCCCAAGATGCACCACAATTATATCTGTACAGCATATAGCATCGGTATTAGCTGATCCCATAACATGCCCCTCCTTGCATGCCAATTGAGTATTGCCTCATCACCAAAGCCTAGCTGCGAACCCTCAGGGAACCTGGTCACATGCCTATAAGCCCAAAAGACAATACTATGCCTGCAGATCCACACCACTGTCTGCATGGCTGGTCATCCAATATATGTAATAAGATTACAACAAATTAATGCTGACTTACCGCCTGAGGTCTTACATAAGTTCAGTACACATCTGAATGCCAACGCCCGATTGCCTGGATTGCCTCTGCTCCCATACCTAGCTGTGCTGCTGCCATTGCCACCCTGATTCTGAATGAGTGGGACCAAATTCATGGGCTAGCAGCCCCAACCTCATCAGCCCCCATCTCAACACAGTAGCAAACTGATATGCTGTGAGGGGACTCCCGTCACCATGCATAAAAAGGGGGCCTTTCCCTTTGGCCGTATAACCCTGTAGGCCTTCAAAGCCTAACTGGGCAGACTCCAGACTCACCACCCTGCCGGAGGATCACAGATTCACCCTGTCCAACTTTGACCATCACAAGTGTAATATCACTGAATGCTCATGCCATTGTATATCCCACAGTTGCAAAGCCTCTAGTGGAATAAAACAAATATAACTTTTGTTTTATATCCTCAGCAACTGCAAAGTCAGCCCAGAGATCTGACTGCAATGTGTGGTATTGCTGCATGTTTCTGGACAAAACTGTGGATATCAAGTTACTAGAGACTGGAAACATTAATTCAAAGGTGAGTTTTCTGCTATTCTCTACCAGGTGTATCATGGCTACAAACTCAGAAATTTGAAAATTCCTGTCCACAGTAAATAGGAAATGAAGATAATGGATCATATTTGATTTTATTTATATTGTGTAGCTTCCAAGCAAGTGTCACAGAGTCACTGGGACAATGCTCTGGAACTACTCCCTATGAAGCCAGTCAGGACTCTGGGAGAGTATGTCTCCTCTCTCTGAGCATACTGTCTCCAAGGCAAGAAGCTTACATAGCTCTGACCTTCCTGGGTCTGACCTCGGAGTATTCAGTATCCCCTTCCATACCGTGCACTTCCTGCAGCGAGTCCACCCAGGCGGTGCTCCTGGGGAAGCCACAGGGCCCTGCACCCCAACTCCGCAGTCAGATGTGACTCTCAGCCATCCGGTAAAACAGAAGGTTTATTAGTCAACAGGAACACAGCATAGGGCAGAACTTGTTAGCAAAGAAGTCAGTGACTTTCAGCCAAGTCCCTCTTGGGGGGGAGGGGAGCCCAGAGCCAGGGCTCTGGTCCTCCCCCTGTGCTCCAGCCAGCCGAGACTGACTCGCTTCCAGCTGCCTGATGGTTTCAGGAGGCAGAGGTTCTGTGCTCTGTATCCACTGGTAACTATTATTGCTGATGTTCATGAGGCTAGGGGATCACTAAATGGGGAGAAGGTGACCAACCCTCTGTGGAGAAAGAAGTGGTTCGGGACTATTTAGAAAAACTGGACGTGCACAAGTCCATGGGGCCGGATGCGCTGCATCCGAGGGTGCTAAAAGAGTTGGCGGGTGAGATAGCAGAGCCATTAGCCATTATTTTTGAAAACTCATGGCGATCGGGGGAGGTCCCAGATGACTGGAAAAAGGCTAATGTAGTGCCCATCTTTAAAAAAGGGAAGAAGGAGGATCCGGGGAACTACAGGCCAGTCAGCCTCACCTCAGTCCCTGGAAAAATCATGGAGCAGGTCCTCAAGGAATCAATTATGAAACATTTAGAGGAGAGGAAAGTGATCAGGAACAGTCAGCATGGATTCACCAAGGGGAAGTCGTGCCTGACTAACCTAATTGCCTTCTATGATGAGATAACTGGCTCTGTGGATGAGGGGAAAGCAGTGGATGTGTTATTTCTTGACTTTAGCAAAGCTTTTGATACGGTCTCCCACAGTATTCTTGCCACCAAGTTAAAGAAGTATGGGCTGGATGAATGGACTGTAAGGTGGATAGAAAGCTGGCTAGATCGTCGGGCTCAACGGGTAGTGATCAATGGCTCCATGTCTAGTTGGCAGCCGGTTTCAAGTGGAGTGCCCCAAGGGTCGGTCCTGGGGCCGGTTTTGTTTAATATCTTTATTAATGATCTGGAGGATGGTGTGGACTGCACTCTCAGCAAGTTTGCAGATGACACTAAACTAGGAGGCGTGGTAGATACACTAGAGGGTAGGGATCGGATACAGAGGGACCTAGACAAATTAGAGGATTGGGCAGAAAAAAACCTGATGAGGTTCAACAAGGACAAGTGCAGAGTCCTGCACTTAGGACGGAAGAATCCCATGCACTGCTACAGACTAGGGACCGAATGGCTAGGTAGCAGTTCTGCAGAAAAGGACCTAGGGGTCAAAGTGGATGAGAAGCTGGATATGAGTCAATAGTGTGCTCTTGTTGCCAAGAAGGCTAACAGCATTTTGGGCTGTATAAGTAGGTGCATTGCCAGCAGATCGAGGAACGTGATTGTTCCCCTTTATTCGACATTGGTGAGGCCTCATCTGGAATACTGTGTCCAGTTTTGGGCCCCACACTACAAGAAGGATGTGGAAAAATTGGAAAGAGTCCAGCGGAGGGCAACAAAAATGATTAGGGGTCTGGAGCACATGACTTATGAGGAGAGGCTGAGAGAACTGGGATTGTTTAGTCTCCAGAAGAGAAGAATGAGGGGGGATTTGATAGCAGCCTTCAACTATCTGAAGGGGGGTTCCAAAGAGGATGGAGCTCGGCTGTTCTCAGTGGTGGCAGATGACAGAACAAGGAGCAATGGTCTCAAGTTGCAGTGGGGGAGGTCCAGGTTGGATATCAGGAAAAACTATTTCACTAGGAGGGTGGTGAAACACTGGAATGCGTTACCTAGGGAGGTGGTGGAGTCTCCTTCCTTGGAGGTTTTTAAGGCCCGGCTTGACAAAGCCCTGGCTGGGATGATTTAGCTGGGAATTGGTCCTGCTTTGAGCAGGGGGTTGGACTAGATGACCTCTTGAGGTCCCTTCCAACTCTGATATTCTATGATTCTATGATTCTATGATCACTACCCCAGGGAATGAAGGAATGAGCCCTGCTCTTGTATTTGGATCTCAGCCACTGGGGAAAAAAATGATAACTTTTGCTAAGGTGAAAAACTTTGCAGGAAAAACTGCATTTTAGCAAAGGTTCCACAAACTCAAGAAGGGGAAACTTTGAATAGAATTTTAAGTCAAATATTTTGCATAGCTGTATCACTAAATAAGGGCAGGGGAACAGAAGCTCCTCCACAGCTGCAGGAGAGCGAATCCTGGGGAACAGCGTGTTGGAGCAGCAGGCTGTCAAAGATCTGTAATAGGGAGCATTTACAGAGAGGTTTAGGAATTAGCCAACAGCAGTTCAGGAGGCTGGTATCCGGAGTTCATAATATAGGCAGATTGTTACATGGGGGTCAGTTATTCACAATAAAGCCATGTCAAATATATTTGGATATCTTAATGCTGGCAATGGATGGCTTATGTCTTTGACTTAAAACATCTGCCTTTATTCTGTGACTGGATCAAACTACTGATAGCAGTTCAAACCTGTTTGATCTGATATTCTCCATGCAGTGAAAATTTTTCAATGACTAATGATTTTTGCCTGATTCAGGGGTAAGAGTAAACGTCAAAGGGATGTTGGCTTGTATCTATTTGAATTAGAATAGCACACCAAATGAGAGCTGTGATATGAAACACGCAGAGGAAAATATAATGATTAAAACTGAAATTACTGTAAGTAGATAATATCTGCAACAAACTCAGAATATAATTTAATGCTTTGGAAAATTGGAGTTATTAGCAATTACACTGCATCAGCACTCATTTTATTACCAAAGTTAATGTGATGCCATAGCTGAGTGACAAAGGTGCTAGGTTTAGTAATTCTGATAATGTAGTCAAAGCTGTTTCTCTTTAAAGCCTAAGGCTTCATCCAGGTGCCCACTTGCAGTAGTAGTTGCATAAAAAGCATTAAAACCTCAACTTTAATTTTTTCCATTACAAATGAAAGAGTCTTCTTAATGTTTGTAGAAAATTCATGTTGATTTTTTCCCCCTCCCCATTGAACTCTATATTTTTGTCCAAGTTCAATGTCTAATTTTTAGTTTTGTTACATTATGTGTTCTGGAAAGAAAAACAGTGAATTAGATTCATACATACATCTGATGCAAAAACATTTTCCTGCTCATGATGCCATAGCTCTTGTCTAATAATATGTTCTCATAACCCCTTTCTCGGAAGAGATCAGTTTGAAAATTGAGGCATCAATTCCACTAAAAATAATAGCCATGATTTTCTCTTATTTCCATTGGAATAAATCAGGAATAACTCCACTGAGTTAAAAAAAAAACTGGATTCGGATTCAATTTCTAGATTTGCCTCAAATTTCGGTGTGACCTTGGGTAAGCTGCAAATCACTTAATCTCACTGGGTATGTCTGCACTGCAAAAATACCTGAGGTACTGAGTCTCAGCACCTGGCTCAATTGACATGGGTTTGTGGGGCTCAGGCTACAGGGCTAAAAATAGTAGTGTAGACATTCCCACACAGTCTGGAGCCCAGGCTCCAAGAATCTCCCCCTTGCCAGGTCTCAGAACCGGAGCTCCAGCTATTTTTAGCCCCAAAGTGTGAACCCCTTAGGCCCGAGTCAGCTGGCCTGGGCTCCAAGACTCTATGCCATGGGTTTTTCTTTGCAGTGCAGATATACCCTTTGTAAGGTGAGGATGATGATTGGGACTTCCTTAGTATTTATGTTTTGTCTATTTAGATATTCAGAAATTGTCTTTTATGTGTTTGTATAGCACCTGGACACTGGGGCTCTGATCATGGTTGGGGCACTTAGGCCCCACTATAATACAAATAAATATTAGTAGTAATAATTCAGGAGTTACCTGTATGTAAAAGGGATATAAGTGAGAGGATGATCAGACCCATTGTCTTTACAATTTCTCTGTTTTAAAAATGCGATACAGAATCCTGCTATTTATTTCAGTTATCGGTGTCTGCCTTGAGCCTTAGAATTGACACATGAATGGCCAAATTCTGTTCTTAGATGTGTTTTTCCAACTGAGAACACTATTTGGCCAAAAGATTTTTTAGAACCATGAAACCTTAAATTAACATTTATAAAAATAAATAAATCTTATAATCTTGAAACAACCTCTGTGTACAGTAAATGTCAAAGAAGTCAATTGTCTGACAAAGGCATAGTGCTATATATTGATTACATAATGATTAATTGCTTGTCTTTATTGGTTCTCTAGTCTCAATACAGCAATTTCCATTGAAATGTTAGGAGATATAAAATGAAGATTAATACTGATTATACAATATTTGAAGGACAAAAAAACAACCACACTTTTACTTCTAGCCATAGCAGGATGGTGTAGGAAAAGCACTTCGAGCCATGGAAAGATTTGTGGCATAAAAATGAGATCCTCACAGATGATAAAAAGATGTGGATATTGGAGGGGAACATTGAATGGAATACCATTTCCTTATACTCACAGGCAATACATAAAGGTAGAATAAGGAGGAAGAGCAGTTCTGAGCTAATAAGAGAGCTATTCTGTCATATTATATCACATTGTTATCTTTCTAAATTAAGCGTGGCATGGACATTTCAATACTATAAGATGACGACACTGGACTAGTTTTTGAGAGATCTGATTTCATTACCAGTCTTGGCCACAGACTGTCTGTGCTTACAAATTGGGTGTTGGAATTGTTTATACAGCCTTAGTTTCTTATTTCCATAATCTTAAATATTCGGGATTATTTATTTTTTTATGGAACCTCTGCTCTTGCATTTAGCAAACTTTGCTGTAATTTAACGAAATATTTCTTTTTAGTGCTCAGTGAGTCCCTCTGAGTTACACTCCTTTTCCAGCTCCTGTTCACCCCCACCCAGTCACAGCCCTCATGCTCTTCAGCAATAATTGTCACTCCTGCTTGTTGGAGGAGAAAAAAGTGGCCTAAATTAATCAGCTATATTGTTCATTCAGCCTCAACTCCTAAATCAGTTGTACATTTAAAGTAATGTTAATACTTTTTTCATATACCCTTTGTTGTTATTGCACTATTGCTCTCACACTTTTCAGCCCTGGGGAATGGTCTTGGTCTGCTACCATATTATTCTTGTGCTGTCTAAAACAGTCTCCGCTCAGTTTATGGATTTGACCTTTGAAGAGTTAAAGAACCGTGGCAGCAAAGATCTTAAATTGGATATTTTCAAATATTGAATAAGACTCAGAGGAAACCTCCTTTTCCTGCACTACCTCCTTTTTTCCCGTTCTTTCTCTTCTCCCTGAAGAAGTACAGTAAGTCCCTCCACCTTTCATCAATCATTAAATCTTTCAGCTGTATCAGCATTCAGAAATGAAGCAGATCAGCAGGTTGCAGCAGTATAATGTTCAGATAGGGTGTTTAATGATGTTGCTGCTGCTAAGTACCTTGAGTCATCAACAAATGTAACCAGGGCCAGAGCTCAACGCCTATGAAAAGATTTTTTAAAAGCCAAGAGAAGACAAGAGTAGTAAATAAAAGCATTGTTAAATCAGCAGGTTTGACACGACTAAGCTTTGAGCAGTTAAAATAGACTGTGGAATTTGGTGATGCTCTGAACCAGCACATTCTGCAAAGGATTCCAATAGCATCAATCACAATTGTGTTAATGGAAAAGATTCTAGATGAACTCATTTCATGTAATGTAGAAGCATTCCACACACCGATTTCTCAGATCTCTGCTCTTGGAAGGTTGGTATGGCAGTGACGGGGTTGCATAGTAATTGATGACTACTCTACGTTCTGTGTGTTTGTCTGAGTGTTGTAAGGGGGTTCCTGTATAAATACATGGGATTAATTCAAGAAGAGACTGTCTCCAATATAGACAGGATAGAGTACAATGGCTTCATGTAGCTGTCCATCTGCCAACACTTAGGAGTTGATGCAAGAGCCATTCAATTTGACGTCCTAATTCCGAAATCCTGCTGAGGTCACTCGACTAGCTTGTCAAGGTGTGTGAGGGGGGTAGTCTCACCTTGTATATATAGGAAAGCCCAAAGGCCAGGGAAACTGAGACAAAGGACTTCTGGGTAGGAGAAAAGTGACTCTTCCTTGGCGGGAGGTGGGGGTCATTGTTTGGGAGAGACAGAAGAGGGAGGCCTGCCTAAGGGCTCTGTGAAAGGATGGCAAGCCTTTAAGTAAGATAGACTTGTCACCTGTGTGTAGACTTTATTGTTTTAAACCACTTTTCTCCTGTTATGGGATGTTCCTACTATTAAGACTAAACAGTACTCTGGCTTGTGGAGTCTGTCTGGTCACTTTATTTAGCACAGGTCACAGACTCCTGGTGGGAAGAACGGCAGGTGCGGAACCCATTTGGACTTGCTTGTGTAAGCATGGTAAGTACACAGGGTACTGTAGCCCAGGATCTGATCTCAAAGGAGGAGTCACAGGATTCCACCCTAGGAGATGTGAAGGCATGAGGCCTGATAAGGGTGAAGTGTGCACGGAGAGAGGAGTCAGGGGAGCAGCTAGCCCTGTAAACGGAGTCAGAATATACTTCTGGGTGACTTACATTCTGTCATGTTTCTTATTTACGTTATTCCTACATTCTCTACTTTAAAAATCACTTGTAATCTGCACACACATTCCATTCATTAGTCACTAAAACAAATGCAGCATTATAATAATGTACTGTTTTTCTGAAAACTGAGTAAATGACTGTTTCTTAACTGGAGAAACTGTTAAATATGAATCGTTTGCCAAGAACTACAGGTATATTTTTGGTAACTCTAGTCCTTGTAATCAAACATTGAAAATAAACTTGGGAAGATCATTAGAATAAAATTGAGTTATGTAAGAGCATTATGAATGAAATATTAAGTTCCAGAAAGGGAGAGATGCCAGCCGGGGTTCAGCCTGGGGTTCCTTCACCCAGGCCGGCAGCGGGCGCTGAGTGGGACTGGCGGCGGGACCCTGTCTGGCAAGGGGTCACCAGCAGGAACCCCAGAGCGGCAGTGGGCTGAGCGGCTCAGCCTGCCGCCACTCTGGGGTTTCGGCCACTGGCTCCTGCCAGTTTGTTCCTGCGCCCTCAATAAGGCTTCTTTAAAATACAGCCAACTCTCCTGGACTCCTTTCCCCCTCATATTAGCCTCCCATGAGATCCTGCCCATCAGTTCCCTGAGGGAGTCAAAGCCTGCTTTTTCTGAAGTTCTGTAGTTCTTCCCTTCAGAAGTTTGTGACGAGTGATGAACAGAATGACCAGCAACCCTTAAACCAAAAAATGTTTATTTTAGAAGTACGAACCAAAGCATTTAGGGGAAAAAAGATTTTAAAAACAATGAATAGTCTATACACAGGTATATCTTACCTAAAGGCATACCATCTCTGATGGTGACCTAGGCAGATCTACTTTCTTCACACATCCCAGTGGGTGTCTGTGTCTAAAGCCTGGTATACAGTTAAAAATTAGGTTGACCTAGCTACATCACAAAAGGTTGTGAAAAATTTCACACCCTGAGTGCCATAGTTAGGTTGACCTCACCCCTTGTGTAGGCACAGCTCAGTAGATGGAAGAATACTCTTGGACAGGTAGATTGAGTGCCTTGATGGAAAAACCCTTTCCATTTATATAGAAAGTGCCTACACCATGGTGCTCCAGTGGCACAGCACCAGCACCATAGCTGTGCCACTGTGGGGGCTGCAGGGTAAACATACCCTCAGTCTGCTTCTCCTGACAACTCCCCCTCTTTAAAGAGGGGAAAAGAGAGACCCCTTTTAAACTGCTATCAGCCTTTTGATCTTGTGTATTCCCAGACTTTGGCCCTTTGTGCCAAAACCAGTTTTGTAATTTTGGCTGGAGGCAGGAGGTAGAATCTTCCAAGCTAATAGTTGTCTTAACAACCATGTTAACTGATGGGAGGCTTATCTTGAGGCCTTCTTTGTGCTGCCTGCTGTTTTTCTTTACAGTCCTCTACTGAAATAACCCAATATATTTATAAAGTAAACATACCGGTAACCAGGTCAACATACAATATTCATAAGTTATTGCAGACCAGCTTCAATTCCATCACATTGCCAAATCCAGTTCTCCTATATTAGAGATGCAAGGTTGCCATGAATATTATTATTTATTTATATTATAGTAACATTTAGGACCACAATCATGGATCTGGGACCGATTGTGCTAGGTGCTTTACAAACATGTCCACAAAAAAAAAAGAGTCCCTGCCCTTCACACAGCTTCCAACCCAGGTTCATACATAACCTGTTGGGTCATAAAAATAGGAGAAAAATCATGATTTCTAGGAATTATGATGGTGGCTTGGAGGTCTCCTGCCTCCTCAGCAAGAAAAGAAAAAAAGACTTAGATTCTTTTTACTTTGTTGACTCTTAAGTCAACACTCTGTTTCCTTCAGCTCAGATGAGAGTGGCAGTTTGTGAAGGAAGCAGAAAAAGGGCATAATACTACAGTAGGTTTGATCTGGCTTGAGAGAAGCTCAGATATTTTTCCTAAAGATATCATAGAGTAGTGCAGCAACAAGATGACATTTATGCCTTCATAAGTTCATAGATTCCAAGACCAGAAGGGGCCATTGTGATCATGTAGTGTGAACTTCTCCCAAAATAATTCCCTTTTTAAATGGAACGTATCTTTTTTGAAAAAACAAAACAACAAAACAAACAAAAAAACAACAACAAAAAAGCCCAACCATCCAATCTAGCAATTTTTAAATCAAGGGATAGAGAATCCACTGTGACCCTTGGTAAATTGTTCCAGTGGTTAATTACCTTCACTGTTAAAAACTGTGCACCTTATTTCCAGTTTGAATTTGTTTTGCTTCAACTTCCAACCATTGGATTGTGTTATACCTTTCTCTGTTACATTGAAGAGTCCATTATCAAATGTTTGTTTCCTATGTAATTACTTATAGACTGAACAAGTCAGCCATTAATCTTCTCTTTGTTAACCCAAATAGACTGAGCTCCTTGAATTTAGCACTCTAAGGCATGGTTTCTGATCCTTTAATCATTCTAGTGACTCTTCTCTGAACCCTCTCTAATTTATCAACATCCTTCTGGTATGCATTTAGTTTTTAGTCTGCAGAGAGACTTACAGAATTTTCCTGTTTCTAAAATTACAGCTTAGGCCTCACTCCAGCATGGAGAATCATGCAGGCCACCTTCTGTCTCCATTGACTAGAATAGGTGCAGGGCTGTACAAACACAGTTCTCTTTGCAAGATCAGGGCCAAAATGAACTAGTGATGTCATAGTACTGTATATGTCAAAGGTGTGCTGAAAAGATATGGTGGGTGTGGGAAAGTGAAATCTGTTTCAAGATATCAAAGAAGGAAAAATGATATTTCTGTTGAAACATAAGTAGCACTGGTCAGGCTCTGAAGACTGTCAGCTGAAGATGTCCAGGTTGCTCTATAAGCATGAGTGGCATCACAAAACATGGATTTAAAAAAGCATTTCCAATCCCACCTCCAATTTTCACTCCCTCAGAACTATTTGAAGAATTTGTATAAACTTCTAAAATCTAATTCAGAGACTTGGAATAGAAAGATGTCATGTGACATGTGTCCAATCAAAAATAACCAGGACACAATTTCAGATATGGACTACTCACACCAAATTGTCTGATAACAATCTATAGGCCAGAATTTTTTACAGACATTATATGCTGAATGATTTTAAATTATTAATACACTAGCAATAATTGGAATATGCCTGTAGCTAACAACAAATAGATTAAATTCATTTATCATAACTTATTCATTAGTAATGTTTACCCAGCTCTGTTAAACTGACTCTGTAGCACAAGACATAACAGACACACACAACTCAAGTCGGGTATTTGTCCCTTAGGGATATATAGTCATACAAGTTACAGGGAACCATTGCTGGAATGTCTGACTCCTAACAAGGAAAGACAATATGTAATTTTTTCCTGCTAAGCAGGTTTCAAATAATTTGCATAGTTTAGGATATTTACACATCCTAGTGCCATACTATTAGTTGATTTTCTTTTCTCTATAATATCATATGCATTCTTAATACTCAGTATATAATAGCCCTTACACTGAAGGGCATCAAAATTATTTGCAAACATTAATCTATTAATAATAATACTGTGCAGTCATATTACAAGTGCAACTTTGAGGAGCTAAAAATGTTTTGCCAAAATGATAACTAATATTAGTTCAGTTTTGCCAGGAGACAAATGGAAGTACTTAGACACTGAAACACAAACCGCAAATCCCCTTGGCCTCGCTGCCTAGTGGAATGCACAACCCTGCATTAGGCACTTCAGCTCCCCGTACAATGCATGAGGGAGAGTTTGGCACTGAAAAAGGGGATTCACAGAAGTCAGCTGCATCAATTAGCCAATAAGAAATGATTAAGCCACACCTTCAAAGGGAGTTAGGTGCCAGACTCCAGACTGGCAGAAGGAGTCTTCCTCCATTCATATCTGTGAATCCTCTCCTGGAGTTAGGGTATGTCTACACTACAAAATTAGGTCAATTTTTAGAAGTCGATTTTTTAGAAATCGATTTTATACAGTCGATTGTGTGTGTCCCCACTAAGCGCATTTAGTCGGCGGAGTGCGTCCACAGTACCAAGGCTAGCGTCGACTTTTGGAGCGTTGCACTGTGGGTAGCTATCCCACAGTTCCCACAGTCTCCGCCGCCCATTGGAATTCTGGGTTGAGCTCCCAATGCCTGATGGGGCAAAAAAATTGTCGTGGGTGGTTTTGGGTACATGTCGTCAGGCCCCCATCCTTCCCTCCCTCCGTGAAAGCAACGTCAAACAATTGTTTCTTGCCTTTTTTCTTGGGTTACCCGTGCAGACGTCATAGCACGGCAAGCATGGAGCCCACTCAGCTCACCGTCACCGTACGTCTCCTGGGTGCTGCTCGCAGACACGGTACTGCATTGCTACACAGCAGCAGCTCCTTGCCTTCGCAGCAGCAGATGGTGCGGTACGACTGCTAGCTGTCGTCGTCGTCTCCTGGGTGCTCCTGGCTGACCTCAGTGAGGTCGGTCAGGGGCACCTGGACATAAATGGAAGCGACTCCAGGTAATTCTCTTCTTTAAGTTTCATCTCATGGAGATTCAGTCCTGCCTGGAATATCATGCAAGCTGGAGGCGTCTGCCTCAGGCTGCTCTCCCAGCCAGCAGCACCACGCGGTCACACCTACCCCAACCTACCCCTTGCTCCCATGGCTCATGAAGCCTAGACAGTAGTAAGGAGCAGTTCAACTATAGGCTGAGCAAGTGCAAAATGGTGGTAGAATGTGCATTTGGACGTTTAAAAGCGTGCTGGTGCAGTTTACTGACTCGGTTAGACCTCAGTGAAACCAATATTCCCATTGTTATTACTGTTTGCTGTGTGCTCCACGATATCTGTGAGAGTAAGGGGGAGACATTTATGGCCGAGTGGGAGGTTGAGGCAAATCGCCTGGCCTCTGATTACACGCAGCCAGACGCCAGAGCAGTTAGAAGAGCACAGCAGGGTGCACAGCACATCAGAGAGGCTTTGAAAACCAGTTTCATGACAGGCCAGGCTACGGTGTGAAAGTTCTGTTTGTTTCTCCTTGATGAAAACCCACCCCCTTGGTTCACTCTACTTCCCTGTAAGCCAACCACCCTCCCCTCCCCCCTTTGATCACCACTTGCAGTGGCAATAAAATCATTGTTGTTTCAAATTCATGTATTCTTTATTAATTCGTCACACAAATGGGGAGATAACTGCCAAGATAGCCTGGGAGGGGGGGGGGGGGGGGGGGAGGGAAGCACTGGGTGGGGAGGTGGAGAATGGAAGGACAAGGCCACACTGCACTTCAAAACTTATTGAATGCCAGCTTTCTTTTGCTTGGGCAGTCCTCTGGGGGGGAGTAAAGTTCTGATAGCACGGATTCCTCTCCCCATACAGCGATCAGATCCAGTACTTCCCATTCGGTCCATGCTGGAGCTCTTTTACGATTCTGGGACTCCATGGTCACCTCTGCTGATGAGATCTGCACAGTCACCTCTGAGCTCGCCACGCTAGCCAAACAGGAAATGAAATTCAAAAGTTCGTGGGGCTTTTCCTGTCTACCTGGCCAGTGCATTTGAGTTGAGAGTGCTGTCCAGAGTGGTCACAATGGGATTGCTCCTGGAGGCCAATACCATCAAATTGTGTCCACACTAACCCAAATTCGACCCAGCAAGGTCGATTTCAGCGTTAATCCTCTCGTTGGGGAAGAGTACAGAAATCAATTTTAAGAGCCCTTTAAATCGATAAAAATGGTTTCATTGTGTGGATGGGTGCAGGATTAAATTGATTTAACACTGCTAAATTCGACCTAAACTTGTAGTGTAGACCAGGGCTTAGATACTTAAACCAGTTCAGATCTGTTTTGAGAAAAATGGAGCAGTCCCCCTTGCCACACTCATTTTACCCAATAGCTCAGTAGTTAGTGCACTCACACGACATGTGTAAGACTTAGGTTCAAAACTCCACTCTGCTTGATGTGGAGCAGGAATTTGATCGAAAGTTTCCCACATCTTGCGTGAGTGCTCTAACCGTTGGGATTTGGAGTATTTTGGGGTATCTTTCAGTCATTTCTTTTGAAGCTATTTCACTGTGTGCTAGAGTGACTCTATAATCCAGTGGTCAGGACATTCGTGGAGGAGACCTGGAATCAAATCTCTGCTCCACATGAGGCCTGCTAAACCACTCCTGTTTCAAAGCAGGGTAGCTCAAAGCACCCAGATTGGCAGGGTCCACGTGGAAGCCAACACCCAGTGAAGTCAATTGAAATATTGTACTCCCATTGTTAATGGGCATTGGAGCCGCCCATTGGAGTTAAATGACCTGCCTAAAGACCTTAGTCAGGTCTGGGCAGAATCAGGAATATAACCTTAGATCTTCATGCTTCCGAATCTGATGCTCTAACCACTAGGATACTCTCTCTCCTTTTTAATTACACACCCAAACACACATTTCCAGGTAAAACCTTGCCAATTTCTCTATTGAAATAATTTCTGTTGAGGTTCAATATCTTTAGTGTGTCACTTATGATTTACAGAGGATTGTATTCATTATACCACTAGAACATCTTTAGGGGAATTACTCTTTATCTGAGCAAAGTTATTTATAAAATACTCCAGATAGAATGTGAACAGACAAAATTAGCACGGCATGAATGACAGCAGTGGAATGAATGGCACTTTGGAAAGTATAAGAAACAGAATTTGTGAATACACGAGTTGTGGTAAAAGCAAGTTAGAATAATAATTGATCGTATTACTTAGCACAGCTATACCCATTTACACCTTCAAAGCACTATGCTATCATTAACAAATTAATCCTCACAACATCCTTGTAAAATAGATACCAGTATGAAAATCATCTTAACAGCTAGGTAAAAGGATGCAGATAGGTTGATTGGGAAGATGTAAAATATTACTGTAGTTGTATATAACACCATAAAATATGTTGGCAGATTCTAGAACTGCATAGAGATGCAAGATCTCAGATTATATCATCATTATATCAAGTGCTGAGTCACTCAGAGATTAGATCAGTGTCTAATTAACTCCAATTTAGGAGAATAAAATTTAGTCTACATGAGGAACTTGCACTGGTTTAATTAAATAATTTTTAAAACCAATTTAATTGAAACGGTGCACAATCCTGTCACTTCAGATTAGCTAAACCTGATTCCAATTGCCTTAAACTAAACCAAAAAGCTGCCCTGAAGCTGAAATAAGAGTATTCATGCAGGTGTTTGCACCAGTTTAACTAAATTGGTTTAATTCACTCCATAAATTAAACTGGTGCTACTTTCTCATGTAGACAAGTCCTAAAAAAGATTAGAGCTGCTCTCTATGGATGAGGGAACTATGGGTAAAGACAGGGAAATCATCAGGGAAAATCCTAGGAACAGCTAAAATTTTGAAAAAAGCTTGTGTAGGTGTTCATTCTTTACTCAGAGTAGGGTGGGAACATCCTGATTTTCATATGATTTACACAATCAGAAATATCCTGTTGTTGGGATTAAATTTTCCAAAATTGGGCACTGGGTGAGGGTGAACATGTTGCTAAATTTTGAGCAAGATCTCATTTTTCAATTATGGAATAGTGAAAAAAGAATATATATTAGTTTTAAAAGACACATGCTACAGCTAAAACAGCTGAAGTTTGAAACCTGACATGTACATAATTTTTAAAGATGCCTCATACCATTCTTGGTATTG
The DNA here is from genome assembly GCF_013100865.1 of Trachemys scripta elegans. NCBI lineage: Eukaryota > Metazoa > Chordata > Testudines > Emydidae > Trachemys > Trachemys scripta. The sequence goes on along the minus strand of NC_048299.1, from coordinate 121,715,536 downwards.
ATGAAAGAAATAAAAAAGTATGTGTTATTGAAAAGCCATTCCAGGGATTTAAGGTACTTTGTACCCTTCTTCCACTACATTGCTCCCCTGCTCTTGCTCTTTGAAAACTCATGGCGATCGGGGGAGGTCCTGGATGACTGGAAAAAGGCTAATGTAGTGCCCATCTTTAAAAAAGGGAAGGAGGAGGATCCAGGGAACTACAGGCCAGTCAGCCTCACCTCAGTCCCTGGAAAAATCATAGAGCAGGTCCTCAAGGAATCAATTCTGAAGCACTTAGAGGACAGGAAAGTGATCAGAAACAGTCAGCATGGATTCACTAAGGGCAAGTCATACCCGACTAACCTAGTTGCCTTCTATGATGAGATAGCTGGCTCTGTGGATGAGGGGAAAGCAATGGACATGTTATTCCTTGACTTTAACAAAGCTTTTGATATGGTCTCCCACAGTATTCTTGCCGGCACGTTAAAGAAGCATGGACTGGATGAACGGACTATAAGGTGGATAGAAAGCTGGCTAGATCATCGGGCTCAATGGGCACTGATCAATGGCTCCATGTCTAGCTGGCAGCCGGTATCAAGCGGAGTGCCCCAAGGGTCGGTTCTGGGGCCGGTTTTGTTCAATATCTTAATTAATTGAAGGGGGGAGGGATAGCTCAAACCACTGAGCTATCCCTCCCCCCTTCAATTAATTAAGATATTGGCCTGCTAAACCCAGGGTTGTGAGTTCAATCCTTGAGGGGGCCATTTGGGGATTTAGTTGGGGATTGATCCTGCTTTGAACAGCAGGTTGGACTAGATGATCTCCTGAGGTCCCTTCCAACCCTAATAATCTATGATTAATGATCTGGAGGATGGCGTGGACTGCACCCTCAGCAAGTTTGCAGATGACACTAAACTGGGAGGAGTGGTAGATACGTTGGAGGTAGGGATAAGATACAGAGGGATCTAGACAAATTAGAGGATTGGGCCAAAAGAAATCTGATGAGGTTCAACAAGGACAAGTGCAGAGTCCTGCACTTAGTACGGAAGAATACCATGCACTGTTACAGACTAGGGACCGAATGGCTAGGAAGCAGTTCTGCAGAAAAGGACCTAGGGGTTACAGTGGATGAGAAGCTGGATATGAGTCGACAGTGTGCCCTTGTTGCCAAGAAGGCTAACAGCATTTTGGGCTGTATAAGTAGGGGCATTGCCAGCAGATCAAGGGATGTGATCATTCCCCTCTATTCGACATTGGTGAGGCCTCATCTGGAGTACTGTGTCCAGTTTTGGGCCCCACACTACAAGTAGGATGTGGAAAAATTGGAAAGAGTCCAGTGGAGGGCAGCAAAAATGATTTGGGAGCTGGAGCACATGACTTCTGAGGAGAGGCTGAGGGAACTGGGATTGTTTAGTCTGCATAAGAGAAGAACGAGGGGGATTTGATAGCTGCTTTCAACTACCTGAAAAAGGGTTCCAAAGAGAATGGATCTAGACTGTTCTCAGTGGTAGCAGATGACAGAACAAGGAGCAATGGTCTCAAGTTGCAGTGAGGGAGGTTTAGGTTGGATATTAGGAAACACTTTTTCACTAGGAGGGTGGTGAAGCACTGGAATGGGTTACCTAGGGAGGTGGCAGAATCTCCTTCCTTAGAGGTTTTTAAGGCCAGGCTTGACAGAGTCCTGTCTGGCATGATTTAGTTGGGGATTGGTCCTGCTTTGAGCAGGGGGTTGGACTAGTTGACCTCCTGAGGTCCCTTCCAACCCTGATATTCTATGATTCTATGTAGACCTAAGTGTATCTATGGAAATACTGATTAGGAAGAGGAGGAACTGGGCATTATTTCATACACTCTCAGGATTTCACCCTCTTTTAGAATAAAATTCACTTCTCACAACCACATTAGAACTCAAGTAGAACTTAGGTATCAAGGTCTGCTTATGTAGATATGCAGTATTAAGGCACTCAAACACCCCCATGCTAAGAATGCCGTGCTATATTTAAAGTGAAGGATAAGTCTGAGGAGATCTTTTGCCCTTAAACTGTAACCATCAGCTATATTTCCACATCTGGAATATTCTTGCTGAACAAAATGAAAACTGGTTTATACTTGGTGGATTGCAGCACAATGATTCACCATTTTAATGAAAAAAATATGTCAATTGCATTTATTTCATTTAATGACAAATTCCACATTTACAATATTTGGATATTTGTTGCTTAGGAACCCTGTGCCTACAGAATGCAGAAATATGTACTGTGACTTGAAGTTCATTTGAAAAATACTTGATTTATTCAATCATGCTTTAAAAAACTAAATCTTCAGTAAATTCCCCCAAAGCATCTTAGAGCTATTTAATGGAAGACTTTAAATAAAATTTTTCAATAGTTTGCTCCTGTGATTGGCTTTATTGTACAGTACTTCTTTATTCTAATTCAGTAAAGCATTTATGGATCGACATTTTATGGAAAACATTATAAAGCCAAATCTGAATTATATTTTATTCATTTGTTTTCTGAATTAATTTAATTGTATGCGTAATTGGTTATGTGTTAGTACCTACTGAGCTTATTGAAGTCAATGGCAAAAGTCCCATTGACTTGGGTTCAGAATTTTACACTCATCTCTTTACTATCATTTTCTTTCACTTTCATGACAAACACTGTACAGACCGATAGACTTTAAGGTCAGAAGGAACCATCATGATAATCTAGTCTGACCTCCTGCACATTGCAGGCCACAGAACCTCACCCATCCATTTCCTGTAATAGACCCTTAAACTCTGGCTGAGTTACTGAAGTCCTCAATCATGGTTTCAAGACTTCAAGTTACATTGAATTCACCATTTACACGATGAGTCAGTTCATGAGATGATAGTACTCAAGTCAATAGCCCATTCAAGTCTCTTTTTTTTTGGACGGTCCCACTGGTGGGTAAGACTCTCCTGATAGACTTTATCCCCACCCTTCCACCAAACATACTAACCAGATTAGTAGATTCCAGGGCTAGAAGGGACCATTGTAATAATCCAGTCTGACCTCTTGTGCTAGGCAGGCTATTGAACTTCCCCAAAATGATCCCTAGAGAATATCTTTGAGAAAAAACATCCAACCTTGATTTAAAGATTGTCAGTGATGGAGAATCCACCATGAACTTTGGTAAATTGTACCAGCGGTTAAATACTCTCATTTTTAAAAATTTACATCTTATTTCCAGTCTGAATATGTCTAGCTTCAGCTTCCAGCCATTGGATCATGTTTTACCTTTCTCTGCTAGATTGAAGAGCCTATTATTAAACATTTATTCCCAATGAAGGTACTTATAGACTGTAATCAGGGCACTCCTTGTCTTTCTCTTTGTTAAGATAATTAGATGGAGCTCCTTGAGTCTCTCATTATAAGGCATGTTTTCTAATCCTTTCATCATTCTCATAGCTTGTCTCTTAAACCTCTCCAGTTTATTGAAATCCTTCCTGAATTGTTGACACCTGAACTGAACACAATATTCCAGCAGCACTTACAACAGTGCCAATACAGAAGTAAAAAACCTTTCTACCCTTACTTGAGATTTCCCTGATTATGCATCCAAACACCAGATTAGCATTTTGGCCATAGCATCAAACTGAGAGCTCATGTTCAGATGATTATCCACGGCTTCCTAGGATAACATCCCCCATCCTGTAAGTATGGACTGCATTCTTTGTTCCTAGATTTATACATTTAGCTATATTAATATGTACATTGTTTGCTTGTGCTCAGTTTACCAACTGATCCAGATCACTCTGAATTAGTGACCTTTCCTCTTCATTACTTATCATTCCCCCAATCTGTGTCATCTGCAACCTTCATCAGTGATGATTTTATGTTCTTTTTCATTTAATTGATTAAAATGCTAAATAGCATGGGGTAAGAACCGATCCATTTGGGACCCCACTAAAAACACACCCATTTGCTGATGATTCCCCATATACAATCATACTGTGAGATCTATCAGATTTTAATCTAGCCATTTATTTTGTTGAAGCCATACACTGTCTTTAAGGTTTACTACTAATGATATCAATATAAAAATCTTCAGATGTATATTATTATTGCTGCATATGGTGCTGTTCATTTTGTTATTTATGTGTGAGTGTCAGGTGCTACATGACAAACATCATTAAATTATTGATTAAATTGGATTGCAAAGAAACCATAATTTGGCACCATTTTCAGCTGAGAAATATGTTACTAGGTGATTCTGCTGGTTACTTTTCATTCAAATATTCAGTAACGTTGATCAGTACATTTCAGATGTCCTTATGGAAAGTGGCCATCTCTGAAAGACATATATTTGAAAAGGCATGTAGAGACAAAGTGTCATCCATGCATCAGTTCTAGTTTTGTCAAGCTATTGGTATGTCAATTGGTCTTCAAATCTATCCATCTTTTTGGCAAGTTCTGGCTACACATTTCTTTGATGCCAGTCTGTCTCTCCTGATATCCCTAAATACAACCACATAAAAATTCAACTCACATAATTGCAAATTTAAAAAGAATTTAGAAGATGTATTTTTAATGGGTGTAAATGCATGTAAATATATGCTTTTATCCCACCAATTTCCTGGCATGTGCTTACATAAAACTGAAACTCTCTTGATAAATCATGTCTAGAATCTGCACCTTGAGTATGGAAAAACTGATAAAAAAACACATGAACTTAACTTGTTAGCAGTGATTTTGCTGATAATGCCCTAAAGTTACAATGACCTGAAGCTCTGTTTTCATTATAACCCACAAGCTCAACAGGATTGTCTCTAATCTGTACTTGGATGCACAGGAGAACCCAGGTTGCTGCACTAGATAGTATATGTGCTTCAGCAGTGTTGGTGTTTCCTTCTAAAACAGTTTCCTAGTGTGGCATTAGAGGCTGCTAGAAGTGGTATCATTTGAGACACACACTTAGATGCTGACCCTTTTTAGTCATTAAAGATCACTCCCACAGAAAAAATAAAAATAAGGGCAGAAGACCACGTCTTGATTAAATTCCAGCTAGAGCAGTGGTTCCCAAACTTTAACAACCTGTGAACCCCTTTCATTAAAATGTCAAGTCTCGCAAACCCCCTCCTAAAAATGAATATTTCCAGGGATTTTCTCCTTTACCTGAGTATAAATTTTAAAAGCAGTGATCTTGGAAATATAAAATTTGTTTTTATGACATGCCTATTACGCACTATTTATTATTAATTATTATTTATAATTATAGTATTTTTATTACATTATAAAAACGGCAACACTCTTCCAAGATCTCACTTTCGTAGCTTGTATCACTTTGAATAAGCCTGTTATAAGACAAGGCTCCTATGTTTCATCAAGGAGTATCAGCTGTGAAACAAGCATGAAGGTATTTAAGAAGCCAACTCAAAGAGTTCCTCCTACACAAGCATTCAGGTCTTGAGCAGTCCAGGAAAACAACGCATGTTACAACAAAGCTTAAACTTGTTCTTCATAATAATTTTAAAAACAATACTAGCTGCCTATTTAATTTTAAAAACAGCAAAAAATATCCACCTCCCTTTCCATTTCTTATAAGGAGTCTTGAAGTTTAAATCTCCTCAGTATGATAGATATGCTTGCTTTGATCTGCTTAGCTCTTGGAAGTCCAGGGGCTCCAGGCTGCTGGCCCCATGGTGCCTGGGGTCCCTAGGGACAGCTCTGTCCACCATTAGGGAATTTTTTTCCCGAGAACCCCCTGTAACATTTTGCAAACCCCCAGGGGTTCACAAACCCCAGTTTGGGACCACTGAACTAGAGTGATTACATTCTTGTGTCGGTGTAGCATTTCCCCTGAAATTTCATTTGGTTATAATTGAATATAATCTTTACATACTATCCTACTTTATTGTGGTGGTATGTGCTGTTAAATGGTTGCCACATTCCACCCTAGCACTGTATGCATTGCAGGATCAGTGACATCATTTTTATGTTTGTGCTGGGCTATATTGTGCTCTTAGATAAACTAGGGAAATGTGGTCTAGATGAAATTATTATAAGATGAGTTAACAAATGTGTGAAAAGCCACACTCAAGAGAGTAGTTATTAGTGGTTCACTGTCAAACTTGGAGGATGTATTTAATGGGGTCCGTCAGGAGTCTGTCCTGGTTCTGGTACTAGTCAGTATTTCATTAGTGACTTGAATAACTCAGTTGAGAATATGCTTATACAATTTTCATATGATACCAAGTTGGGAGGGGTTGCAAGCACTTTGTAGGACACAATTAGAATCTAAAATGACCTGAAATTGGTGAACTGAACTGAGCTCAACAAGATGAAATTCAGTAAAGTCAAGTGCAAAGTACTGCACGTAGGAAGACAACATTGAATGCATGAATACAAAAATAATGAATAATTAGCTAGGTAGTTTTACTGTTGTTGCAGAAAGAGATCTGGGGATTATAGTGGATGACAAATTTAATATGAACTGACAATGCAAAAGAAAAAAAAAGTTAATATTCTCCAGACTATTAACAGGAGTGTTGTATGTAAGACATGGGAGGTAATTGTTCTACTATATTCAGTGTGGGTGAGGCCTCAGCTGGAGTCTTGTGTCCAGTTTTGCACACCACACTTTAAGAATGATGTGGACAGACTGGAGAAAGTCTAAAGGAGAGCAACAAGAGTGGTCAGAGGTTTGGAAAACATAACCTATCAGGAAAGGTTAAAAAAACTGGATCTATTTAGACAAGAAGACTGTCATCATGTTCCCTCTCAATCTTCAAACATGCGAAGAGGACTATGATCCATTGTTCTTCATGTCCACTGAAGACAAGATGTAATGGGCTTAGTCTGCAGCAAGGGATATTTAGGTTAGATATTAGGAAAAACTTTCTAACTATAAGGATAGTTAAATACTGGAACAGGCTTCTAGGTGTGGATGTGGTGTTGAATACCTGTTATCACAGTTTAAGAGGCCCTGCACCTGAATTGCCCCTGCGTGGTCTTGAAGGCACTTACTTAAGGTTTATGGCTCCCATCCATCATAGAATCATAGAATATTAGGGTTGGAAGAGACCTCAGGAGGTCATCTAGTCCAATCCCCTGCTCAGAGCAGGACCAACACTAATTAAATCATCCCAGCCAAGGCTTTGTCAAGCTGAGCTTTTAAAAACCTCTAAGGACGGAGATTCCACCACCTCCCCAGGTAACCTATTTCAGTGCTTCACCATCCTCCTACTGAAATAGTGTTTCCTAATATCCAACCTAGACCTTCTGCACTGCAACTTGAGGCCATTGCTTCTTGTTCTGTCATCTACCACCACTGAAAACAGCCTAGCTCCATCCTCTTTGGAACCCGCCTTCAGGTAGTTGAAGGCTGCTATCAAATCCCCCCTCACTCTTCTCTTCTGCAGACTAAATAATCCCAGTTCCTTGTAAGTCATGTGCTCCAGCCCCCTGATCATTTCCGTTGCCCTCCTCTGGACACTCTCCAATTTGTCCACATCCCTTCTGTAGTGGGGAGACCAAAACTGGATGCAATACTCCAGGTGTGGCCTCACCAGTGTCGAATAGAGGGGAATAATCACTTCCCTCGATCTGCTGACATCATCTCTCTTGGGCAAAGACCCACATCTCTCCCCCTCCTGACTATGATTTTAAGGCTGCAGCGCTCCCTGCCTTACACTTTGCTGTACCCAGCAAGCCAGTCTGTCTAGAGGCCAGTGTCTGTGCTTTGCTTTCTCTCTAAAGGCTATGAACAGCATATTGCCAGCAGTTACTAGTGACGACACAGCTCCTGTTAAGCAAACATATTTATTCTTAAGGTAAATGTAATGCATAGAAAAAGATATAAAAACAATAAAAGTTCCACTGTACCTGTTAAAAGCTCACCAGAGGTCACCTATCGATCTTATTCATCCCTGTTTGACCAAAAATTTTTCCAACCCTTCCACAAGGGTTGGGGCCCTTGGATAGAAGGTCATGTCTATTTGCTTGATCAGAAAGAAGTTCCTCAGTCAGCTTCAACTCAACCTCTTTGTTGACCACTGGAAAAAAACAAATTGAAGCAGTATATGCAAGTTTCCCCAGATGGTGGTACTCTTTGGAGGTGTTTACAACCCGAGTGATTCACTTTAATTACCTCTCACGGTGTTTAGTTTCTCGTGGAGCTGTAGTAACTCTCCCTCACAGAGTAGAACACAATCATATACAGTAGAACCTCAGAGTTACAAATGCCTCGGGAGTAGAGGTTGTTCATAACTCTGAAATGTTCATAACTCTGAACAAAACATTATTGTTATTCTTTCAAAAGTTTACAACTGAACATCTACTTAATACAGCTTTGAAACTTTACTATACAGAAGAAAAATGCTGCTTTTAACCATCTTAATTTAAATGAAACAAACACAAAAACAGTTTCCTTATCTTGTCAAATCTTTTTTTAAACTTTCCCTTTGTTTTGTAGTAGTTTACATTTAACACAGTACTGTATTGTACTTTTTTATTTAATTAATTTATTTATTTTTCTGTCTCCAGTGCCTGATTGTGTACTTCCAGTTCTAAATGAGGTGTGTGGTTGACTGGTCAGTTTGCAACTCTGGTGTTCAGAACTCTGAGGTTCTACTGTATAAAGCATTCATAAGTTTAATACAATGGTCCCCAGAGATACAGCATGAGATTGCAATGTCTGCAACACCCATCACTAGAGGTTTTTCAGAACAGGTTGGACAAACAACTGTCTGATATGGTATAGGTTTATTTGGTCCTGCCTCAGCATGGGGGAATGGACTAGATGACTTCTAAAGGTCCCGTCCAGCCTAAATTTGTGTGATGCTATCATTTACTGCTCCCAAAATCTGTTTTCAGATATGCACATGTAACTCCCAAGAAGCTGGGTGTAGGTATCTCAGAAAGCTTGAAGCTTTCAGGATGAAAGATCCTGCAAGAGTGTAGGATCATTATTATTCTGTTCTTTTATTGCGTAAATAAAAATATAGTCAGGAACTTAATGACATGAAAAATCAATTTGGTGCTTTTGAACTGAATTCTTATGTTAATATGCAATGTGTTTATTACAATTATTATCCCTACCTAATCTAGAAAATAAAAAGAGAGTAAACACTGAACATCTCCAAAGATCTTTGCAAATAATGACAACATCCCTGTGAGGAAAGTGAATAACCCCACATTACAGATGGGCAAACTGCATCAGAGTCACAGAGGGAATCAGCAACAGAGCTGGGATTTTTCCTTTAAATTATATTACTTCCTCTATTTTGCTAATACATATAGATCAGACTAGACATTTTCTTTGCACATCATATATGACTTGTAAATATGCCAGCCATTGAAAAGCCTTGAATCAAAAGAGCTCTGAGCTGCTTGAGGTATAGGGTTGTTGTACAGAGGAGTATTTCTGTCCCTTTCTCTTGTTCAGACTGTTTATAGTCACTTGTGCATTTTGCCAACTGAACTGGAAGTGATTTTGAGAAAGGGAGTGTGCTTTTATAAATCATTCAGCAAAACCAAAGTGTCCTGCAGATAAAACACAGATTTTGGCTATTTAATAAGATGAACCAACAACCATTTACTGCTGGCCTCACAATTGCTTACCATGGAAAATTACAGGCTGTACTTTGGAGGAGGAGAACACCCAAATATGGGTTTGTGTATTTGTTCTCTTCTTTGAGTAGTTTTTGACCCTGGCTTCTTGACTGACATCTCATTACAAGGTGACCCAAAGCACAAAACCTTTTAATTAGTCTGAAAATCCAACCTGCTTTGTGTACATGATTGTCAGCCTTTTGCCTTCTGCTGCCCTTTGTTGCTATGGCAACACTTTCATAACAATGGATTTTATATTACAGAAATGGGGAAAGCATAGCCAAGATGTGCTTGTGCTTAAAGCCACATAATAAATATTTATATTGGGACCAGGAGGTTAAAAACTTCTCTGTCAATGAGTTTTATTTTTCATGTTCAACATCAAATGCTGCCAAGAAAAAAATTGTTTAAAAAAATCTAGAAATATTTTCCAAAGGTAATATCAGTGCTATGCAATGAGAATGCTAAATAAAACCAAAAACAAACAAACAAAAAATGGGTCAGATGCTCAGTTGATGTGAATCAGCATATGACTTAAGTGAAGCTATACCAATTTATGCCAGCTGAGGGTCATCATCTGGACCATTACATTTCATGGTAATCAAAGGCAGAATCATTTTAATGAATGTGAAAAGGTTGCATGATGTACTTTTAATATTTAATTTATACTTAGTACAAGTTTATTTTTAAAACACTAGTCACAAAGGGACATAAATCAATATCAGAAAACAAACCATCAATCTGCTTTAAAATACTTTGCACTCTTATGTGAGTGTCTCTACAGTACATATCTTCATAAATTAAAAAGCTTTGGATCATCTATTGGTAAACATTAAAAGTTCATGAATTAATAAAGTACAAAATAAGGTATTAGTTGCCTGCCAGAGACCACCAAATCACATTAAGGAACAGGATGACCAGCTCCTTATGCACCTATCTGTGATGTGTATGGAGAAAAAACCTATGTGATCATAGAGGACTTCAATTTGAGAGAAATATGTGGAAGGTCTCATGTTGCCTATACAAAAATATCCTTGGAATTTCTAAATATTATAGATGACAATTTCCTAACTCAAAAAATATTGCATCCAACATGGGAGAATTCTATATTAGACCTCATTTTGACAGATAAAGAGAACCAACTGATCACAGAATTAAAAATTAATGGTAGCTTAGGTACAAGTGATCATGACTTGATCACATTTATAATATGCAAACAGAATGAAGTCTCTCTATATATACTTGGTGATATTAAAAGGACCAGTTTCACATAGTGGAAACAATTGAGCCAAATCAGCTGGGGGGGAAGAATTTTATCAAAAAAATGTGAATGATACTGGAAATTGTTTAAGAACACTTTATTAGATGCCCAAAAAGCCCCAATCCCACAGTGGCAGAAGAAGTCCTATTGGTTAAAAACGGTTTAGAGGGGAAATTAAGGCAGCTATAAAAATTTAAAATATTATATATAACAAATGGAAGAAAGGGGAAGTTGATAGTAATGAATATAAGTAAGAAGCTAGGAACTGTAGAAAATTGATAAGGGAAACAAAGGAACACAAGGAAAATTATAGGGCCAGTAGAGTTAAGGACAAGAATGAGTTTTTTAAATATATTAGGAACAAAAAGAATCCTACCAATGGTATTGATCCATTACTAGATGGAAATGGTAAAATTATCAATAATAATGCAGAAGAGGCACCAGTGTTCAATGAATATTTCTGTTGTGTGTTTGGGGAAAAAGCAGATGCTCTATTCTCATATGGTGAGGATAACTGTAGAATATATATGAAATTAAATCATTAGAGTTAGCTTAACATTGTTTAAGGAAATGTGTTGTACAGAAGGGCTCAAATTAGCAAGTAGAAGCAAGGTCTTGAAAGTTATAAAGCAAAGCAGGATCAAGTAAGAAGGACGTCTGGTTAAAATCAAACAAACAAAAAAACCAAAAACCAAACCAAAACAATACCCGCCACCCCCACCAACGAGTGAGATAAATTAAATTTTTTAAAAAGAAGGCCTCTATCCGATAGAGATGTCTGCAGATTGTTTTAAATAAAACAAATAGAATCTGTCTTAGACGGAGCCAATATGGATTTTCCCACCCTACATAGTATTATTTTATCAAGCAAGGCCTATGTGAACACAGCTGACACAAAAAACCTATTGGTCAGCAAGAAGGATAAGAGGCCTTAGGGAGAAAAGAGGCTGTAAATCTTATCTGGAATAAGGCTATGTCTACACTGCACAACTTACAGTGGCACAGCTGTGCCACTCCAGCAGTTTTTTCACACCCCTGATGGACGAAAGTGCAGTGTAAACATATGACTGAAAATAAGGGTGCACTGTCTCAAATTGGTTGTTAGCTAAAGTAGTAATTGACTATGACATCATTTGTTTGTTGAAGGGTATAAAAAATATATATTTGAGTGTTCTTTGGCAGCCCTATCTGATAATGCTGGAGAATGCCAGCATGACACAGTTCTCCCAGTTTTGGCCTATTTGTGATTATGCCAATCACATGCTTATGAATGTTACTATATTGGGTATAGTGATTGCTTATTCTTTAGGATGTTAGGCATGTTTAGAGCAATTGTATAAAATACCATTTGGCCTTTGGACTTAATAAAGAATTTTTTGGTTAAATTACTGTTGTGATAATATCCCTGTATTAAACTAAGTAATATTTTGGAATTATTAATTCCAACAACACTTTTCCATTCCACTAGTATCTCTGGAGCATGTTAAACAGAAGCTACTAAAGTTAGACATTTTAAAGTCAGCAGGTCCAGATAACTTACATCTAGGATCTTTTTAAAAAAAGCTGATTGAGGCACTTGCTGGGCCATTAATGTTGCTTTTCAATAAGTCTTGGCACAGTGGGGAATTTCCAGAAGGCTGGAAGAAAGCTCATATTGTAGCAATTTTTAAAAAGGGTAATTGGGGTGATCCAGGTAATTCTAGGTCTGTCAACCTGACATCAATCCCAGGTAAGATAATGCAGCAGCAGATATGGGAATCAATTAATAAAGAAGTAAAGGAGAGTATATAATTAATGCAAATCAACACAGGCTTATGGAAAATAGATTCTCTCAAATTAACTTCATTTTTTTGGATGAGATTACAAGTTTTGTTGATAAAGATAATGGTGTTGATGTAATATCCTTTGACTTGGTAGCAAAAGACATTTTGATTAAAAATAACTAGAACAAAAAATTAACATGGTACACATTAAATGGATTAAAACTGGATAACTGATAGGTCTCAAAATGTAATTGTAAATGGGGAATCTTCATTGAGCAGGTGTGTTCCTAGGGGGGCCCTGCAGCAATTCATTCTTGGCCCCATGCTAGTTAACATTTTTATTAATGCCCACGAAGAACATAAAATCATCACTGAAAGTTCACAGATGATCTGAAAATTGGGGGAGTGGTAAATGAAGAGGACAGGTGACTGATAAAAAAGCGATCTATGACCTTGCTTTCCTTCCTTATGTGATTTCCATTCACTTCAATGGGAGTCTCCATATGTATAATAATTTCAGAATCAGATCTGTAGAAATTATGTAATAATGCCAACAAGATAAGGCTTCAATGCTACAGAGGACAAATAAAAGTATTTTGCTTTTTTATTTGCACTTATGCAACTATCTAAGGTGCTGAGAAGCCTCTTCTTCCACTGAAACCAACTTTTTTCGGCTTGTTAAGACACATATGAGGACATATCAGCACTTTCAAATGCAAAAGCAGAACCCATCTCTACATGCTAGCAATAAAAAGTATTCCTAAACAAAGCTTAAGAGCTAACAAAAAATAACACCCCCTAAAAAAAAGGAAAAGAGCAGGGAGGAGAGAACTGAAACAGTAAATGATGTACTTATTCTCTTCTATATTGATTAGATATCATGGTAATGAGCATAGTATAAATAACAAGACAGAGCATGTCATGCCCCCTCATGCCTTTATGTTAGGCAGCATTGTGTACAGTTATGAAGCTTCATAACTACTACATTAAAGGGTAGACTGCCCTCGGAAATTCTGACCCCCAGCCTGTTGTAATCACTGAACAGTGCTGCCTTTCAAGTTTTAATTCAGACATGAAACAGGCTAAACAAACAAAAAAAAAAGCACAAAGCTTCAGAGCAGAAGCCGTCTCTTCATATCTCCTCTCTTAAAATAAAGTTTGGAGAACAGAAATATTGTTCGGGTGTTATTGTTTATTTTATTGAAGTCATATCTAGGGACACCAAACAATGGAGAGGGAGGCAGAAAGACAAGTTAACAAAAGAGTCCGGATATTATAAATTTGATTTTTCATCCTACTACCTTCCATATTTAACTCCGATTCTATAGGGATTTCATTCCAAGTCCATTTCTACAGGGAGAAAAATGAACTTTTGGCTGATGTAAGATTTCATTTTGAGTAAAAATAATGCAGTAATTCTGAGTGGTAAGCCCCAGAACTGACTCAGTGCTTGTACATTCTGTAGGTTTTGATACAATTTTGCTAATGTCTTGATTTCTCCAGTAATTATCCCATACCTTGTACAAATAAGATCATATTAGATCTCCCATCTTCTGTATCCCCTCTACACCTTGGTAGTGAGGAGTTTGGGATTGATTTGGTTTAATTTGTCAAAGCTCCAATACCATCCATATGGAATTTTATACTATACCACCAGGAGGTTAAAAAAATATATAAACACTTCTCTACTATTATTGCCCCTGTAGCTGTCAGTATTTTTATTTCACTATTTCCTGGTTTCTTACACAGTTATGTGAATTATTCTTAGAGATGCCTAAAAGTTTTGGAAATTCAAAGGGTTTTTTTTGACAAATAAGAAATAGTGTTAATGATTTTTTGCCAGAAAATTTCCCCATATTTTGACCAGTTAGTCTCTTTGTGTTACTCAAGGTCCTGACAGTATATTCTACCTGCTAGCTCTTTCTGAGAGGATCGCTTTCAGTTCTGTGAATTCTTTATTAACTATAAGTTTTGATTTTATTTGAGGAGACAAGTGCATAGTCTCAGGAAGGATGAAAAGTCACTTTTCATTGTTCACACATACAAACACAAACTTTAAATAATAATTTTCATACATTTTACTTATGATATGCTGTACAACCAGAGGGCATATTACAGCCTTAAAACAGACTGTAAGATATGTGTTGGCCAATGATAATCTTAATGATAATATAGCACAGTACTGTAAGTTGGGAAACAGGTGTTCTATTCCCAGTTCTGCCACTAATGACCTTTGGGAAGACACTGCATATGTTTGTACCTTAGGCTGGGTCTACACTACCCGCCTGAATCGGCAGGTAGAAATCGACTTCTCGGGGATCGATTTATAGCGTCCTGTCGGGACGCGACAATCGATCCCCGAATCGACGCTCTTACTCCACCAGTGGAGGTGGGAGTAAGCGCCGTCGACGGGAAGCCACAGAGGTCGATTTTGCCGCCGTCCCTACAGCGGGGTAAGTCGGCTGCGATACATCGAATTCAGCTACGCTATTCTCGTAGCTGAATTTGCGTATCTTAAATCAACCTCCCCCTGTAGTGTAGATGTAGCCTTAGTTTCCTCATCAGTAAATAGGAATAATTGTACCTACTGCACAGGTGTGTTGCCAGTTTTCATTCATTAGTATTCAAATACTCAGATTATCAGCTACAAGGTGCTTTAGGACTGCCTGATTATAATATATAATTCAAAACCATGTAAGGTATTATCCCACTATTATTTATGGCAGCATTATACAAGAGTTATCCCCATATTCAATTTAAACTCATCAAATAAGCTTCAGCTTTTAAAGTCTACACATAAGATAAGGTTGATTTAAGAGGTCAAGAAGAAATGCAGTTACCTGCAGTATACAGAGAGCTATAAATAGAGCTGGCTAGACATAATAGCTGAAAAAAATAACAGGCAGCATGGATTTGTCAAGAATAAATTGTGTCAAACCAACCTGATAGCTTTTTTGACATGGTAACAAGCCTTGTGGATGGAGGGAAATTGTAGATGTGGTATATCTTGACTTTAGTAAGGCTTTTGATACTGTCTTGCATGACCTTCTCATAAACAAACTAGAGAAATACAACCTAGATGGAGCTACTATAAGGTGGGTGCATAACTGGTTGGAAAATCATTCCCAGACAGTAGTTATCAGTGGTTCACAGTCATGCTGGAAGGGCATAATGAGTGGGGTCCCGCAGGGATTAGTTCTGATTCTGGTTCTGTTCAATATCTTCATCAATGATTTAGATAATGGCATAGAAAGTACACTTATAAAATTTGTGGATGATACCAAACTGGGAGGGCTTGCAAATGCTTTAGAGGATAGGATTAAAATTCAAAATGATCTGGACTAACTGTAGAAATGGTCTGAAGTAAATAGGATTAAATTCAATACAGACAAATGCAAAGTACTCAACTTAGGAAGGAAAAATCAGTTGCACACATACAAAATGTGAAATGACTGCCTAGGAAGGAGTACTGTGGAAAGGGATCTGGGGGTCATAGTGGATCACAGGCTAAATATGAGTCAACAGTGTAACGCTGTTGCAAAAAAAGCAAACATCATTCTTGGATGTATTAGCAGGAGTATTGTAAGCAAGACATGACAAGTAAATCTTCCACTCTACTCCACACTGATTAGGCCTCAACTGGAGTATTGTGTCCAGTTCTGGATGCCACATTTCAGGAAAGATGTGGAGAAATTGGAGAAAGTCCAGAGAAGAGCAACAAAAATGATTAAAGGTCTAGAAAACATGACCGATGAGGGAAGATTGAAAAAATGGGTTTGTTTAATCTGGAGAAGAGAAGACTGAGAGGGGACATAACAGTTTTCAAGTACATAAAAGGTTGTTACAAGGAGGAGGGAGAAAAATTGTTCTTTTTAACATCTGAGGATAGGACAAGAAGAAATGGGCTTAAATTGCAACAAGAGCGGTTTAGGTTGGACATTAGGAAAAACTTCCTGTCAGAGTGGTTAAGCACTGAAATAAATTGCCTAAGGAGGCTGTGGAATCTCCATTATTGAGAGCAGGTTGGACAAACACCTGTCACGGATGGTCTAGATAATATTAGTCCTGCCTTGAGTGCAGGGGACTGGACTAGATGACCTCTCGAGGTCCCTTCCAGTTCTATGATTCTATGATTCCTCAAAGGCTGAATAAATCCCATAGCAAACAGCTCTGTGTTTGCAGTATGCAACCAATCTCCAGATCAGGGCAGAGCTGAATAATATTCTGTGGACATCTACAGTGATTTTTTAATGTAGAATTTAGGAGAATTTAGACAAATGACTAATTGTTTAGAGCCTTTTATGTAACTTTCCCATTAAAAAGTTCACAAAACTTTGTGTAGACCACATGCACCATGCAAATATATTGAAAACCTAAATGTTTTTATATTTAAGAAATAAAACTTTTTCTTTCTCTCTTGGCATTAGAGGAAGAACATGAAATACCTGCTATCAATATCCCTTGAGAAAGTCACTTGTGCTTATACAGTTTTAAATTTCTGTTTTCAAAGCTCCCATCTGAAAGGTACTGTAATACAGGAAAATTGCATAGATTGAAGGCTCCTTCCTAGAATATCAGGGGTGGAAGGGACCTTAGGAGGTCATCTAGTCCAACCCCCTGCTCAAAGCAGGGCCAATCCCCAGACAGATTTTTACCCCTGTTCCCTAAGTGACCCCCTCAAGGATTGAGCTTATAACTTTGGGTTTAGCAGGCCAATGCTCAAACCACTGAGCTATCCCTCCCCCTTTGTCAATTTAAAATAATTGCTGCTTACTGCTTCACTTGAGTATGTCTTGTAATTTGTGAAATATTTTTAAATGTTCCCCAGAGGTATTTTTTACATGCTTACGGAGCATCAAGAACAGACTGACTTGTATCATGGGTGAATGAAGAGACAAAAACATCACATGGACTTGTAAAATCACCTAAGCTATCCTTCATTTTATATTGAATCAGAGAATTGCCTTTTTACAATCACCCTACAACTAAATCCTCTGTTGTTGCTGCTGTTGTTGCTGGTCACTAGAAAAAAACTCAGCTTCCTATTTAGGAATTGAGCCTCTATAGCAATATACTATAGAGATGGATTTTTTATTTCATTGGGGTCAAGCCTAGAACAGCCAACAAGCATTAAGCCATTGCAAATGACCAGAAATATAAATAGCAAAACCTTTAGCAGACCTTAATATGTGCAGAAAAATGCTAGATAGTAGTTCTTGAAAGCACTTACACAGCTCAATTAAGGATTAATAGCATACATATATTTGGGCAAGATTCTCAGATGGTTTAAACTGGCATAGCTTCATTGACTTCCATAGAGCTATGCCCGCTGAGGATCTCACCTAGTTGTGCTTAATTTACCATTTCAGAAAGATAATAGTACTTACAATAAATGATAAGAAAATGCAAGTTTATATTGGTTTGCAAAGCTGGTCGGATCCAAGTTTATGTTTTTGTCAATTGAAGTTTATATGGCAAATTTAACAACTGCAATAGTTGCATCTAAATACCCAGGAATCTGAATTCTAGCTTTCCTGTTCCAAAAGTTGATTTGACATTATCTTTACAAGAATTCATCCACTTACTAAATGCTACTAATTTTCATAATATGTGACTGACCTCTGTAAAATGTTTATTTGTAGAAAAGAACTGTTACATTATTAGAAGTGCATGTTACAATGTTGCTATGTTATTATTTCAAAGTAAAAACTGAAATATAGATTGAAGTCATAAACATTTTAATACAACTTCTTAAATTATTTGTAAATAAAGTAGTAAATCAGTCCAAGAAAACAATCTAACCTGTGAGACCATCAACTACAAAAACAAAAAAAAGTTTTAATATTTTACACCACAGATAAATAATTGTGATGAAAATTGTGAGTGTCCTGAAACCTAAGATTCTCAGTGGAAGCTTTTATCCATGCATGTGTAACACAGGTACAAACATAAATATGGCCTCTGTCTATATTAGCATGGAAAAGTGGTTTTAGTCCCTTGTTTGGCTCAAACCTCAGTTTGCACTAATGCAGCCTTTGGAGTCATAAAGTCTGGGGTGTGGCCAACCTCCTCCTCCAAGAGCAGGGTCAGGACAAAGCAGACCCCAAAAGCAGTATTTATTGTTGTGAACTCAACCAGCAGGCAATTTCTGTTAATTTGTCAAGAAACATATAAGTAAATGAGCAAATATGATGAAGTTTGGCTGAAAATAATGTAACAATGTAGCCAAGGGTGTGCACAAGGGGGGCAAGCAAGGACACAAGTCCCCAATAATCACTGGGGGCACAGAATTCCTCCAGCCCTGGGGCTGCAGTGGCAGGGGGGAGAGCAACCAAAATCAAACACCTGCCCCCTGCCCTAGGGTTACCATATTTCAGCAAGCAAAAAAGAGGATGGGAGGAGCCCCGCCCTAGCCCCGCCCCCATCCTGCCCTAACCTTGCCCCTGCACCTTCCACTCCCTCCCACTTCCCGCCCCCGTCAGAACCCCCAACCCTCCCCCCACTCCTTGTTCCCTGACTGCCCCCTCCTGGGACCCCTGCCCCTAACTGCCCCCCAGGATTCCACCCCCACCTAAGCCTCCCTGCCTCTTGTCCCCTGACTGCCCCCTCCTGAGACCTTCCCCCCATCCTAACTGGCCCCCTAGGACCCTACCCCCTATCTGTACCCTGACTGCCCCAACCCTTATCCACACCCCCACCCGCAGACAGACCCCTGGGACTCCCACGCCCCATCCATGCACTCCCCACGCCCTGACAGCCCCCCCAGAACTCCCGACCCATCTAAACCCCTCTGCTCCCTGTCCCCTGACTGCTCCAATCCCTCTCCCCACCCCTGCCCCCTGACAGCCCTGCCCCCAGAACTCCCAACCGCCCCCCCCCCGCTCCTTGTCCCCTGACTGCCCCCTCCTGGGACCCCTGCTCCTAACTGCCCTCCAGAACCCCACCCCCTACCTAAGCCTCCCTGTTCCTTGTCCCCTAACTGCCCCCTCCTAAGACCCCCCCAACTGCCCCCCAGGACCCTACCCCCTACCTGTACCCTGACTGCCCAAAACCTTATCTACACACCCTCCAGAAAGTCCCCCTCTGAACTCCAGACCCCCCGTCTCTTGACTGCCCCCTCCAGAACCTCCCTGCCCCTTCTCCAATGCCCTGGCCCCTTTACCCTGCCACTTGTCCCGGCACGCTGGGGAACAGGGGAGGAGCTCCAGACTGCAGAAGGCGATCTGCGAATGCAGGGAGGGAGGGAGGGAGTGATCTCTGCTGCAGGGGAAGTGGAGGAGGGGCTCTCTCTGGCTGTTGGAGCCCCATGTAAGTGTCACCATCTGGCCAGCTGCCCTGTTAGCCGCGTGCGCTCTGCATGGGGGCGGGGGCGTCAGGACATTTACAAATTCCCCCCGGATGCTATGTTTAGCTCAAAAAGCCGGACATGTCTGGGGGAATCCGGATGAATGGTAACCCTACCCTGCCCTGCACCTCCTCCGAGACCCTGCACCTGCCACGCCCCTTCTCTGAGGCCCCGCCACTTGCTCACTCCATCCCCCATCCCTCTGTCGCTCACTCTCCCCACCCTCACTCACTTGCTCATTTTCACCGGTTTGGCTCAGGGAACTGGGGTACAGGAGGGGGTGAGACCTCTGGCTGGGGGTGCGGGCTCTGGGGTGTGGCAGGGGATGAGGGGTTTGGAGTTCAGGAGAGGGCTCTGGGCTATGGCATGTTCCCCCCTCTGGCTCCTATGCGAAGGCATGGCCAGGCGGCTCTGCACACTGCCCCATCCACAGGCGCCGTCCCTGAAGTTCCCATTGGTCACAGTTTCCAGCCAATGGGAGCTGCAGAGCCAGTGCTTGGGGCAGGGGCAGCATGCAGAGCCCCTTGGCTGCCCCTAGGCATAGGAGCTGGAGGGGGGACATGCCACTGCTTCCTGGAGCCACGCAGAGCCATGGCAGGTGGGAAGCCTGCCTTAGACCCGCTGTGCCACCGACCAGACTTTAAATGGCCCAGTCAGCAGTGCTGACTGGAGCCGCCAGGGTCCCTTTTCAACCGGAGGTTCTGGTCGAAAACCATATGCCTGGCAACACTAAGTGCCCACAGTGGTTGTTTGGCAGGCTTCCTGCTTCTGATGTACTTAAAAAACAAATTCTGCTAGTTTTTAAGTCTTTTGGTATTTGCTCATCAAATTCTTTTTTGGCTAGCTTTAATATATTGTTATATGTGTGTGCAGGGTTGTGGACAGCACCAGCAATGCACAGCAAGGTGGTTCCTTGATCATCTCCTTGTGGTGCACAGAATCTTGGAATACTGTCTAACGTTGTGTAACAGCAGCAGCAGTATGGATGCAGATATATGCATGTATGGAACATGTGCTTTTTGCATGGGTATGAGAAGAACGCAGGAACATTTACATGATCCATTATTCAGGTATGTGCACAAGGGCAGACATAGCCTATATGGATAGTTAAGTACTGGTACAGTGTATTAAAGGAGGTTGTGGAATCCTTGTGTTTGAAGATTTTAAAGAATAGGTTAGATAAACACCTGTCAGGGATAGTCTAGGTATACTTAATCCTGTCTCAGAGCAGGGGGATGGATTAGATGACCTTTCAAGTTCCCTTCCAACCCTACATTTCTATGATTCTATTTGGCACTAAGCAGCTCAAAAGAAAATGATCTGGAATGCTGATGGATAATTGTCCTAACAAATAAAGCACTGGATAGGGTATTGGTTGGTGTCTGCCGCAGACCACTCAGTCCACTAGGGAACGGGATGACCACCTCCTGATGAAGCTTTCTATAATGTGCAGGGGAAAAAACTGCATGATCATGGGGGACTTCAATCTGTGTTACATATGCTGGTGGTCTCATACTGCCGGTACTAAACATCCTTGGGATTTCTAAACACTATAGTTGACAATTTTCTCATTCAACAAGTGCTGCAGCTAACCTCGGGGAAGTCTTCCTTAGCCCTCATCCTAAGAGATAAAGAGAAACTGATCACAAAACTAAAAATTATTGGTAGCTTAGGTACAAGTGATCATGATTTAATTACATTTATAGTGTGAATGCAGAATAAAGTCCATTCCAGTGATTACACACATACACACACACACACACTGCTTTAACAGGGGCCTGTTTCTCAAAGCTGAAAACAATTGTGAGACAAATCAGCTGGGAAGAATTTAATCAGAAAAATCTGCATGATCATTTAAGAACAGCTTATTAGATTCCCAAAAAGCCACAATCCCACAACTGAGGGAGAAAGCTGTGCTGGTTAAAAAAAGATTTGGTTTAGAGAGGAAGTGAAGGCAGCAACAAAAATAAAATAAATAAATAAATTAAATAACATATAACAAAAGGAAGAACAGGGAAGTTGATAGTAATGAACACACATCAGACATTAGGAATTCTAGAAAACTGATAAGAGAAGCCAAGGGATACAAGGAGAAACATATGGCCAGCAGAGAATAAAGACAATCAAAAGGAGGGTTTTAAAAAATATATTAGAAACAAAAAAAAAATCTTGACAATGGTATTGGTTCTTTACTAAATGGAAATGGTAGAATTATCAATAATAATGCAAAAGAGGCAGAAGTGTTCTATAAATATTTCTGTTTTGTGGTTGGGGAAAAATGTATGACATAGTCTAATCATATGATAACACTCTTTCCATTCTACTAGTATCTCTAGAGGATGTTAAACAGAAGCTACTAAGGTCAGACATTTTTAAATCAGCAGATCCAGATGACTTGCTTTCAAGAGTTTTAAAAGAGCTGGCTGCAGAGCCCACTAGACCATTAATGTTGATTTGCAATAAATCTTGGAGCACTGGGGAAGTTCCAGAAGAATGCAAGAAAGCTAATGTTGTGCCAATTTTTTTAAAAAGGGTAAACAGGATGCCCTAGGTAATTATATGCCTGTCAGACTGACATCAATCCCAGCCAAGATAGTGGAATGGCTAATATGTGACTCAATTAATAAAGAATGAAAGGGGTATAATGTAATTAATTCAAATCAACATGAGTTTATGGACATATAGATCCTGCAATACTCATTTTATATCTTTTTTTTTGTGAGATTACAAGTTTGGTTGATAAAGATAATCATGTTGATGGAATACACTTAGACTTTTGTAAGTTGTTTGACTTGTTACTGCATGACATTTTGATTAAAAAACTTTAATGATATAACATTAACATGGCACACATTAAATGGATTAAAAATGGGCTAACTGATAAGTCTCAAAATATAAGTGTAAATGGGTAATTTCACCATGCAGATGTGTTTTCTATTGGGTCCCACAGAGATGGGTTCCTGGTCCTATGCTATTTAACATTTTTACGAATGATCAGGAAGAAAACATAAAATCATGACTGATAAAGTTTACAAAAATTGGGAGATTGGTATATAAGGAAGAGGACAGGGCACTGATTCAGAGTGATCTGGACCACTTGGTAAACTGGCTATAAGCAAACAATTTGCATTTTAATATGGCTTAATATAAATGTATACATCTAGGAACAAAGAAGATAGATCACACATACCTGATGGGGCCTCTATTCTGGGAAGCAGTGACTCTGAAAAAGATTTGGGGGGCATGGTGGATAATCAGCTGAACATGAGCTCCCTGTGTGATGCCGTGGCCAAAAGAGCTAATGTGATCCCAGGATGCATAAACAGAGGAATCTTGAGTAGGATTAGAGTGGTTATTTTAACCTCAGTATTTGGCACTGGTGTGACTGCAGCTGTGACCAGTTCTTGTCCCCACAATTCAGGAAGGATATTGATAAACTAGAGAATGTTCAAAGAAGAGCCACAAGAATGATTAAAGGATTAGAAAGCATGCCTTATAATGATTGCCATCCTTATTTCTGCACTGCTGCCTTCAAAGCTGGGCGGCCAGAGAGCAGCGGCTGCTGGCTGGACGTCTGGCAGGGGTCCCGTAAACTACTACAGACACAAAGATGGGGGACATGATCGAATAAGTTTGAGAATCACTGGTCTAGATGATCACAATGTTCTGTTCTAGCCTTGGAATCTACGAATCTATATCACAGAACATTAAATTACACCCAGTTATCCCTATATTGAGCCAAATAACTTGTGTTTAGCTAATGCTCCCCTTCCAGAAAAGCATCCAGTATTGATTTACAGACATCAAGAGATGGAGAATCCACCACTTCCCTTGGAAAGCTTGTTCCAATGGTTAATCACCCTCACAGTTCAAAATATGTGCCTAATTTCTCATTTGAATTTTTTCTGATTTCAGCATCCAGCCACCAGTTCTCGTTACACAGTTCTCTGCTAGATTAAAAAGCCCTTTAATATCCACTATTTTCTCCCTGAGAAGGCATATACTGTAGTGAAGTCACTTCTCAATCTTTTTTTTAGATAAACTAAACAGATTGAGCTGTTCAAGTGTAGTACTGAAAGGCTTTTTCTCCAGCCCTCAAATAATTTTTGTGCCTCTTCTCTGAACCCTTTTCAATTTTTCAACATCTCTTTTAAATGTGGACACCAGAATTGGACAGTGTTCCTGTACTGGTCTCCATCAACGCTGTATACAGAGGTAAAAATCATCTTTCTACTCACCACCCTGCTTTTATACATCCAATTAGACATTTTTGCCACACCATTGTACTGGTTTGCATCAGACCTTAAGCTGTTTTGTATATGACTACTATCAGAAATGTAGTCATCCCAGGGACTTTACTGGCATAAACATAGGTGGCTACAGTGTTAGTGGGGTGAAGGGGGTTGGTATCTTAGTGATGTCTAAATGTTGGATTTAGGCACTTAAAGTGGCAATTAGCTGCCTAAGTCCTTATGTGTATCTAGCCCCAAATAACTTCAAAATACTTTCCCTTTTGACAAATATACTAGAAAACCTATTTTTTTCTGGTTCAAATAAGGTCAAATAACTTTTATACATAGTTATTCTTTTGCTTCTGCAATTTCTAGTTCCAGCTAGAACTAGGTATTACATCTGGCATATTCAGAAACAGGAAGTACTGGAAATCTCATGGGAAAGTCTGTTCATAATGCTGCTTTGCTTTCATATAGCACTTTTCATCCGTAGCTCTCAAAATGCTTTACAAAGGAAGAGAATTATCATTATCCTCATTTTACAGATTAGGAAATGCTGACACAGAGTGACTTGCCCAAAATCACAGTAATTTAGTTGTAGAGTCAAGAATGTACTGTAGATCTCCAGACACTCAGTCCTGTACCTATTCACTGGACAACAACTACCTCCCTCAGCTACTGTGATATTTGGAAGTTCATTTTGTAACTCTCAGAAGTCCAGCTAGTTTTCCTGAAGTTTGATTAAGCAGCTGAACCTTCAGGTGCTTATCCAAAGTAGGTCTCCAGATCTTTGTGGTTTTTCCCTCATTACCCTGGATACACTGTAGAAGCTGAAGAAAGGGAGAGAATGAAAGTATTTCAGAAAACAAACCGGGATGGGGAGACATAAATTCCTCCCCTGAAAGTGCAGCTTCTTTTTCAGATGCAGAAACAGTGAATTTTATCTTGCTACTAATTGGAAGAGCAACAACTTGAAATGTTTAGCAAGTACTGGAGCTACTGAATGAAGGGGGTGTGGGAGCTCACTGAAAAGTGAGTTATTTCCCAGTCTGTGAACCTGTTTTAAATGTGAACTTTGCTGCCTTTGAACAAGACTTAAATCTGATGCCAGGTTGTCAGCTACAAAACCACCTACCTACAAATATCATTCCAAAGATATAGAAAACAGCAACGTAATTCTGTCATCTGACATGTTCATTTTAGACTTAGATGATTTTTGCTGAGCACATAAGATAAGAACGAGAGAGGCAGTGATGCATCATGGTTTCTAATGCCAGAAAATAGCAAGCAAGACAAAGAAGGGAGGTGGAGGGAAACAAGAGGTTTTGATTTTCTCTCTTCATACAGAAATATATTATTGGTGGGATATAAAAATAAGGCAGATGATGAATAATATGCCTTTTAAAGACAGCTGCAATTCTTACCCCGCCCTCCCCCCCAGCTATATGTATATTCATCCCAATAATACATTCCCTGCCACTGTAAGGATGGATCCATGGTTGCACTGTGTTTAAACAGAACTGGGGATTTCTTTGAAAAGGTGAGTCAACAAAATGGTCAATTTTGGCTAAATCTACAAAAGGGACTTAGGCATCTAATTACCACTGTAGGCCCTAAATCCAACATTTATGGACCACTGAAATCCTCAGAACCCGCATTCAGAAGCCATCTAACCCAGTTGGTACTTAAATTCCCTAGACACTTGGGTTTCCACAGGTGAAGTCCCATGACATCTATGTTTCTGTTGATGGGCATGCACAAAACTGCTTAACTCCTGACAACGCTGAGCTGCTCATTATCCTAGCTCACACCTAAGCCCCAGTGGGATTCTGAAATTTGGCATTCCATGCCTATCTGATCTGTGAAGCCCAATTTTGTAGGCATTCTCTGATAGTACACCTACCAGATAGTACACCTACCAGAGCAAGCCTCATACAAAGGAGGACCAGGGGAAACCAAATCAGTGATTTTGGGGGCTAGCAATTGCGTCAGGAAATAAACCAGGAAGTAGCAACAGGAATTTGTCTGAGCAACTAGAGGAATCCCAGGCTGGCTACTACTATGGATCCTTCCTGCTTACCTGACTCCTGAGCCCTGTATTCCTGCCTAGTCCTGGTCTCTCTCCTCCTATCCCAGACTCCAGTCTACTCTCAATTCTTGCTGTCCTACCCTACTCCAGATCCCTGGTCTTCTGCCTTTCTTCTGATGCTGTCTCCATCTCTGACCCTGGGATTGGCATCTGACTGTGCCTCTGGCTGTGAACTTTGGCTTGGCACCTGATGTTGTCTTCGGTTTTGAGCCTTGGCTCTAACCACTGGACATGACTCTGACCACTAAGCCTGACCTCTGCTCTGACCACTAGACCTAACTGCCCACACCCCAGTCATTGCAGCTTGTTTCTCTGAGTAGGCCTAGCCAAGGATGGACATAATGGAGCTCCCTGTAACAGAAGGGGCGTCTGTACTGCATAAGCAAGTGATCCATTGCCATGCAGATATTGGAGCCCTCTAGGTACAGAAGGTGCAGCTGTCCACTAAGAGTCAAGTATTATGGGATCAAGTCCATCAACTCCACACAGAAAACTCTGCACTTGGAGTGCAGCCAGATGTACCGTTCCCCAAGCAGGGACCCACTATCCCTCTATCGGAGCACTTTGATGGGAGCCTCTCCAAATTCTGAGGCTTTGTGAATCAGTGCCACCTCTAGTTCTTACTTTGATCGCAAATGTACTCTTCCGACCATACCAAGGTAGGCCTGGCAGTCAGCCTGCTGATAGGAGGTATTGAACTGGGCCTCTCCCCTGCTGGAAGCCAGCAATCCAGTTCTGTCTAAGTGAGATGCTTTGCAATGGGCAATATTGACCAACTTCAATAAACCTAACTGCACCTGCTCTGCTGAGGCCACCCTGTGGAAACTCCAACAGCAGTCAGGCCAAGCTACTGCCTATGTAACCCTTCTGCCAGGCCGAGTTGATAGCAGCAAGAGCCGGGTTCAGTACATAGGGGTCCCCTCCCAACAACATAACGCAAAACCAGCTCGAGCCCCCACCCAGTGACCTGGGAAAATCTTACACACCCCTGGACGCTTTGAAGAGGCAATACTTCTCTTCTCGCAAGCACACAGTCTTGGTGTAGCAGAAAATGTTTAATAACATGAGGTAAATGACATCAGCATTAAATTGAGAAAACACCACAACTAGAGTTCATAGAGCAAACCATGAGCAAAGACCCACCCCAGCAAATTGGGCTGTGTCCTTTCCCTTTGGTTCTTGAATCCAGCAACCCAAAAAATCACCCAAAGTCCAACACCCCAAAAGTCTCTTCAGTCCAGCAATCCAAGAATCACCCAAAGTCCCAAAAGTCCAACAACCCAAAAGTCTCTGTCCCTGGTCAGTGCAGCCCCAGAGTTCAAAAGTTTATCTGCAGGGTTTTACCCCCCCAACCTGGGTAGAAATGGGGGGGGAGAGAGGATGCAGGGTGTTAAGGGGCACCTTACGTGGTCCAAGGCCGACTGCCTGCCTCTCCGTGGGGTTCCGCTGCAGCCTTCACCATGAGCCGCTCCACTCCACCAGCCGTCCCGTGAGCCGCTCCTGCCTTCCCACGAATTGCTCTGCTCTACCAGCCGCTCCGCTCCACTCTACTCCTCCAGCCATCCCGTGAGCCGCTCCAGCTGTCCCCACAAACTGCTCCGCTCCACTCGCGGTTCCGTGGGATGCTCCAACCGTCCCACAAACTGCTCCGCTCTGCCAGCCACTCCACCAGCCATCTCGCAAACTGCTCCACCAGCCACTTAGCAACATAGTTTCAGATTCCCCCACTAGTTAACACAGCACTCAGTGATCTCAGCTCTTAGCAACTTTAGCTCTTTTATGATTTCAGCTCATAGTAGGGGAGCCCCAGTGCTGGTTCACCATTGGCCCAAAGTGAATTCAGCTTAGCAGTCTGTAACTAGACTCCTAATAGAATCAAAATTAGTTCTGACAGTCAACAGCAGAGAGAGGAGATGGTGCAATTGGTGTATCAGACTCACACAAGAGGCCCACACCAGGATACAAATATCTACACCCAGCCTCTCTCAATTCATTGGGTTTTGGAACCCATGTCCCTTGTCTAGCGAGTGCTACTTAGGTGATGGTGAAACCCTCTGTCATAAAACAGTTTAATTTTCCTTGATTCACATAATCAGGGTAACAACACTTTATTCCTCCTGCCCCAATAACAGAGAACCTGGGGATCCCACAGCAGACAAAGTGACCATTTTGGGCTGCTGTGGGCTCATGTTAGGCAGGGTGGGTGTGCCTATCCAACCAGATCATCCCCTGAAGTTCTTTTCCACACTCACCATAATTCACCACCAGATGTCAGGGTAGAGCTCATCCTGGCTCTGCTTACACCTACATAGCTCACTTTCATTGTCTCGTATCAGACACAGAATGGAATATGGTGGCCCAGTTATTTCAGTTTTGATGGGGCTTGCAGGTTAAGGATGAGGTTAAGGATAAACTGGCCTGAGATGAGACCTCTATGGGACTGGATGCCTTCATAGAGCTCATCATCCAAATCAACAATCATCTGCACAAGTGACAGGGAAAGAAGAGGTGCACCATGACTGTGTCCCCTGCTACTGGATTCCACCTAGCCAGTTGAGCTGATGCAGGTAGATTTAACATTCTGGCAACTCGCCCCTGAAAAGAGAGAGTGCCGGTGATGTCTTAACTTATGCTACTACTGTGGTGACCCGGGCCATGCTATCTCGGATTACCCCTTGAGGAAACCAGTTCAGAGGAATCTGGGAAACAAGCCTACTCAGACTCAGTGAAGGGGGTTAGCCTGGACATCCTGACAGAGTATCCCTAACTGAGATCCTGACAGGGACATGTACTGGCTTCCGTTGACTAGCACTGTGCCTACAAGTCCCAGTTGAATTGAAAATTCTGGGACATTCCGACCCACTCCCTCTGCAGCAGGCCCTCATTGACTCAGGCACAGCAGACAATTTCATCACTGCAGAGGGGGCCAAAGCACTACAGATATCTCTAGACTAGATTGACGGGTCCTCTTGTCATCTGGGACTTGAAGTTATAATCCAAGGGCATTGATAGAATCATAGAATATCAGGGTTGGAAGGGACCTCAAGAGGTCATCTAATCCAACCCCCTGCTCAAAGCAGGATCAATTCCCAACTAAATCATCCCAGCCAGGGCTTTCTCAAGCCGGGCCTTAAAAACCTCCAAGGAAGGAGACTCCACCACCTCCCTAGGCAACGCATTCCAGTGCTTCACCACCCTCCTAGTGAAATAGTGTTTCCTAATATCCAACCTGGACCTCCCCCACTGCAACTTGAGACCATTGCTCCTTGTTCTGTCATCTGCCACCACTGAGAACAGCCGACCTCCATCCTCTTTGCAATCCCTCTTCAGGTAGTTGAAGGCTGCTATCAAATCCCTCCTCATTCTTCTCTTCTGGAGACTAAACAATCCCAGTTCCCTCAGCCTCTCCTCATAAGTCATGTGCTCCAGACCCCTAATCATTTTTGTTGCCCTCCGCTGGTACATCCTTCTTGTAGTGTGGGGCCCAAAACTGGACACAGTATTCCAGATGAGGCCTCACCAATGTCGAATAAAGGGGAACAATCACGTTCCTCGATCTGCTGGCAATGCACCTACTTATACAGCCCAAAATGCTGTTAGCCTTCTTGGCAACAAGAGCACACTATTGACTCATATCCAGCTTCTCATCCACTTTGACCCCTAGGTCCTTTTCTGCAGAACTGCTACCTAGCCATTCGGTCCCTAGTCTGTAGCAGTGCATGGGATTCTTCCGTCCTAAGTGCAGGACTCTGCACTTGTCCTTGTTGAACCTCATCAGGTTTTTTTTGGCCCAATCCTCTAATTTGACTAGGTCCCTCTGTATCTGATCCCTACCCTCTAGTGTATCTACCATGCCTCCTAGTTTAGTGTCATCTGCAAACTTGCTGAGAGTGCAGTCCACACCATCCTCCAGATCATTAATAAAGATATTAAACAAAACCGGCCCCAGGACCGACCCTTGGGGCACTCCGCTTGAAACTGGCTGCCAACTAGACATGGAGCCGTTGATCACTACCCATTGAGCCCGACGATCTAGCCAGCTTTCTATCCACCTTACAGTCCATTCATCCAGCCCATACTTATTTAACTTGGCGGCAAGAATACTGTGGGAAACTGTATCAAAAGCTTTGCTAAAGTCAAGGAATAACACATCCACTGCTTTCCCCTCATCCACAGAGCCAATTATCTCATCATAGAAGGCAATTAGGTTAGTCAGGCACGACTTTCCCTTGGTGAATTCATGCTGACTATTCCTGATCACTTTCCTCTCCCCTAAGTGTTTCAGAATTGATTCCTTGAGGACCTGTTCCATGATTTTTCCAGGGACTGAGGTGAGGCTGACTGGCCTGTAGTTCCCCAGATCCTCCTTCTTCCCTTTTTTAAAGATAGGCACTACATTAGCCTTTTTCCAGTCATCTGGGACCTCCCCCGATCGCCATGAGTTTTCAAGAATAATGGCTAATGGCTCTGCAATCTCATACGCCAACTCCTTTAGCACCCTCGGATGCAGCGCATCCGGCCCCATGGACTTGTGCACATCCAGTTTTTCTAAATAGTCCCGAACCACTTCTTTCTCCACAGAGGGCTGGTCACCTTCTCCCCATATTGTGCTGCCCAGTGCAGCAGTCTGGGAGCTGACCTTGTTTGTGAAGACAGAGGCAAAAAAAGCATTGAGTACATTAGCTTTTTCCACATCCTCGGTCACTAGGTTGCCTTCCTCATTCAGTCAGGGGCCCACACTTTCCTTGACTTTTTTCTTGTTGCTAACATGCCTCAAGAAACTCTTCTTGTTACTCTTAACATCTCTTGTTAGCTGCAACTCCAAGTGTGATTTGGCCTTCCTGATTTCACTCCTGCATGTCTGAGCAATATTTTTATACTCCTCCATGGTCATTTGTCCAATCTTCCACTTCTTGTGAGCTTCTTTTTTGCGTTTAAGATCAGCAAGGATTTCACTGTTTAGCTAAGCTGGTCGCCTGCCATATTTACTATTCTTTCTATACTTCAGGATGGTTTGTTCCTGCAACCGCAATAAGGATTCTTTAAAATACAGCCAGCTCTCCTGGACCCCTTTGCCCTTCATGTTATTCTCCCAGGGGATCCTGCCATTCTGTTCCCTGAGGGAGTCAAAGTCTGCTTTTCTGAAGTCCAGGGTCCGTATTCTGCTGCTCTCCTTTCTTCCTTGTGTCAGGATCCTGAACTCGACCATCTCATGGTCACTGCCTCCCAGGTTCCCATCCACTTTTGCTTCCCCTACTAATTCTTCCCTGTTTATGAGTAGCAGGTCAAGAAAAGCTCTGCCCCTAGTTGGTTCCTCCAGCACTTGCACCAGAAAATTGTCCCCTACACTTTCCAAAAACTTCCTGGATTGTCTGTGCACCGCTGTATTGCTCTCCCAGCAGATATCAGGATGATTAAAGTCTCCCATGATAACCAGGGCCTGCGATATAGCAGCTTCTGCTAGTTGCCGGAAGAAAGCCTCGTCCACCTCATCCCCCTGGTCTGGTGGTCTATAGCAGACTCCAACAACGACATCACCCTTGTTGCTCACACTTCTCAACTTTATCCAGAGACTCTCAGGTTTTTCTGCAGTTTCATACCGGAGCTCTGAGCAGTCATACTCCTCTCTTACATACAACGTGACTCCCCCACCTTTTCTGCCCTGCCTGTCCTTCCTGAACAGTTTATATCCATCCATGATAGTACTCCAGTCATGTGAGTTATCCCACCAAGTCTCTGTTATTCCAATCGCATCATAGTTCCCTGACTGTGCCAGGACTTCCAGTTCTCCCTGCTTGTTTCCCAGGCTTCTTGCATTTGCGTATAGGCACTTAAGATAACTCATCGATCATCCCTCGTTCTCAGAATGAGACAGGAGTCCTCCCCTCTTGCACTTTCCTGCTTGTGCCTCCTCCCAGGATCCCATTTCCCCACTTACCTCAGGACTTTGGTCTCCTTCCCCCGGTGAATCTAGTTTAAAGCCCTCCTAACTAGGTTAGCCAGCCTGCTTGCGAAGATGCTCTTCCCTCTCTTCGTTAGATGGAGCCCGTCTCTGCCTAGCACTCCTCCTTCTTGGAACACCATCCCATGGTTGAAGAATCCAAAGCCTTCTCTCCGACACCACCTGCGTAGCCATTCGTTGACTTCCACGTTTTGACAGTCTCTACCCAGGCCTTTTCCTTGCACAGGGAGGATGGACGAGAACACCACTTGCGCCTCAAACTCCTTTATCCTTCTTCCCAGAGCCATGTAGTCTGCAGTGATCCACTCAAGGTCATTCTTGGCAGTATCATTGGTGCCCACGTGGAGAAGCAGGAAAGGGTAGCGATCCGAGGGTGTCTTTAGTTTTGAGCCTTAGATCTCATCACTAGGCCTGACCACCCAGGCCCCAGTCACTGCAGTGATATGGCAAAACACACTGTGTCCAATAAGTTGTTGGAATGCGTTGGGGGCAACTTCTTGTTTCATAAAGTGGAGGATGCAATCAGGGGGACAGCCATTTTTGACTTGATTCTGACTAACAGGAGCAAATTGGTTATGCATGTGAAGGCTGAATTTTCATGATTGTAAAGAAAAGGAGGAGTGACAGCAGCAGAATAAGGACAATGGACTTCAAAAAACAAGACTTTAACAAATTCAGAAAACTGTTAAGCAAGGTGCCTTGGGAAGAATATCTAAGTGAAAAAGGAGCTCAGGAGAACTGACAGAGACAAAATTAAAGGTGCAACAGGAAACTAACTCAAAGTGAAGGAAAGAATCATAGAATCATACAATATCAGGGTTGGAAGGGACCTCAGGAGGTCATCTAGTCCAACCCTCTGCTCAAAGCAGGACCAATCCCCAACTAAATCATCCCAGCCAGGGCTTTGTCAATCCTGACCTTAAAAACCTCTAAGGAAGGAGATTCCAACACCTTCCTAGGTAACCCATTCCAGTGTTTCAACACCCTCCTAGTGAAAAAGTTTTTCCTAATATCCAACCTAAACCTCCCCAACTGCAACTTGAGACCATTACTCCTTGTTCTGTCATCTGCCACCACTGAGAACAGTCTAGATCCATCCTCTTTGGAACCCCCTTTCAGGTAGTTGAAAGCAGCTATCAAATCCCCCCTCATTCTTCTCTTCTGCAGACTAAACAAGCCCAGTTCCCTCAACCTCTCCTCATAAGTCATGTGCTCCAGCCCCCTAATCATTTTTGTTGCCCTCCGCTGGACTCTTTCCAATTTTTCCACATCCTTCTTGTAGTGTGGGGCCCAAAACTGGACACAGTACTCCACATGAGGCCTCATCAATGTTGAATAGAGGGGAATGATCACGTCCCTTGATCTGCTGGCAATGCCCCTACTTATACAGCCCAAAATGCCATTAGCCTTCTTGGCAACAAGAGCACACTGTTGACTCATATCCAGCCTCTTGTCCACTGTGACTCCTAGGTCCTTTTCTGCAGAACTGCTTCCTAGCCATTCAGTCCCTAGTCTGTAACAATGCATGGGATATTTCCGTCCTAAGTGCAGGACTCTGCACTTGTCCTTGTTGAACCTCATCAGGTTTCTTTAGGCCCAAATCCTCTAATTTGTCTAGGTCCCTCTGTATCCGATCCCTACCCTCCAGCGTATGTACCACTCCTCCCAGTTTAGTTTCATCTGCAAACTTGCTGAGAGTGCAGTCTACGCCATCCTCCAGATCATTAATGAAGATATTAAACAAAACAGGCCCCAGGACCGACCCCTGAGGCACTCCGCTTGAAACCGGCTGCCAACTAGACATGGAGCCCTTGATCACTACCCATTAACCCGACAATCTAGCCAGCTTTCTATCCACCATATAGTCCATTCATCCAGCCCATACTTCTTTAACTTGCTGGCAAGAATACTGTGGGAGACTGTATCAAAAGCTTCGCTAAAGTCAAGGTATATCACGTCCACCACTTTCCCCATATCCACAGAGCCAGTTATCTCCTCATAGAAGGCAATCAGGTTGGTCAAGCATGACTTGCCCTTGGTCAATCCATGTTGACTGTTCCTGATCACCTTCCTCTCCTCCAAGTGCTGCACAATGGATTCCTTGAGGACCTGCTCCATGATTTTTCCAGGGACTGAGGTAAGGCTGACTGGCCTGTAGTTCCCCAGATCCTCCTTCTTCCCTTTTTTAAAGATGGGTACTACATTAGGCTTTTTCCAGTCATCCGGGACCTCCCCCAATCGCCATGAGTTTTCAAAGATAATGGCCAATGGCTCTGTAACCACATCCACCAACTCCTTTAGCACCCTCGGATGCAGCACATCCGGCCCTATGGACTTGTGCTCGTCCAGTTTTTCTAAATAATCCTGAACCACTTCTTTCTCCACAGAGGGCTGGTCACCTTCTCCCCATACTGTGCTGCCCAGGGCAGCAGTCTGGGAGCTGACCTTGTTCGTGAAAGAACAAGAGAGGAAGAAAGAGAGGAAGAACAGTAAGATGCTTCCATGGGTCCATAAGGAGCTCTTTTATGACCTGAAAAATCAAAAAGGAATCCTACAAAAAGTGGAAACATGAACAAATTACTAGGGATGAATACAAAAGAATACCACAAGCATGTAGGGTCAAAATCAGAAAGTCCAAGGCACAAAATGAGCTACACCTAGCACGGGAGGTAAAAGGCAATGAGAAGAGGTTCTTTTAAATACATAAAGAGAAAGATGAAGGAAAGTGTAGTTCCTCTACTTATCGGGGAAGGAGAGCTAATAATGGACAACATCAAGAATGCTGAGGTGCTTAATGCTATTTTGCTTCATTCTTCACCAAAAAGGTAAATTGTGACCAGATACTGAACACAATTAATATTAACTACAAGAGGGTAGGAGTGCAAGACAAAATGGGGAAAGTACATGCTAAAAATATTTATATAAGTTGCATGCAGTCATTGAACAAGATTTGATTGAAATGCACCCTAAGGTTTTTCAGGAACTAGCTAAAACAATCTTGGAAACTGTTAGTGATTATTTTTCAGAGCTCATAGAGGATGGGTGAGGTACCAGAGGACTGGAGAAGGGCAAACATAGTACCCATCTTTAAAAAGGAGAGCAAAGAGGACCAATTAATGACCAATCAGCCTAAGTTTGATACCTGGAAAGATACTAGAACAAATTAGTAAGCAGTCAGTTTCTAAGCACGTAGAGGATAATAGACTGCATAAATTTATCAAGAACATATCATGCCAAATCAACCTAATTTCCTTGTTTGACTGGGTTACTGACCTAGTGGTTGGCTGGGTGGTGGGGAGATGTAGACTAGATAGATCTTGATTTTTGTAAGGCTTTTGACCAAGTTTCGCATGAGCATTCTCATAAGCAAACTAGGGAAATGTGGTCTAGATGAAATTACTGCAAGGTGGTTGAACAGCTGGTTGGAAGACCATACTTAAAAAGTAGTAATCAGAACAAAATGAATATGGTGAGAAGAAAATTAATCAAGACAACAAAGGACATGAAGAGAAAAAAAATCATTAATTGCTTATGCACCAAAACTAGGATCCTGGTACCAAACAAGAGGAATTGGAATTGCTCACTGATGAGCCTAAATTTGGTCTAGTTGACATTACTGAAACCTGGTGGGATGATTTGCACAACTGGAATGTTAAAAACTATGGTTATAACTCATTTAGGAAGGACTGAGGAAAAAAGGGGAGAGGGAGCAGCACACTACATCAAAAATGGTATTACATGTTTCTGAGTCACTGATGATATGGAAGAAAATGATCTTGAATGCTTACAGATCAATGTCCCAACAGATAAATCACAAGATGGGTTATTAATTGGTATCTGCCACAGACCACTCAGTCAAACTACAGAATAGGATGACCACCTCCTGATGCATCTATCTATAATGTGTATCGGGGGGAAAACTGCATGATAATGGGGGATTTAAATTAGAGTGACATATGCTGGAGGTATCATACTGCCAACATCCTTTGAATTTCTAAATACTATAGATTACAATTTCCCAACTGAAACAGTGTTTTATCAAACACAGAGGACTTCTATATTTGCCCTTGTCCTATCAGATAAAAAGAAACTGATCACAAAACTAAAAATTATTGGTAGCTTAAGTACAAGTGGTCATGATTTAATCACATTTAAAATGTGCAAACCGAATAAAGTCCAGAACAGTGACACACACACAGATATACTTTGTGCTTTCAAAAGATCAATTTCACAAAGCAGAAAAAAATAAGCCAAATCAGCTGATAGGAAGAATTTAATGGGAAAATGTGAATGCTAATTGGGAATCCTTTAAGAACACATTACTAGATTTACAGGGGAAGTAAATGCAACTATGAACAATAGAAATAAAAAATAATATATAACAAAAGGAAGAAGGGGAAAGTTGATAGTAATCAATATAAATCAGAAGCTAGGAATTGTAGAAAATTGATGAGGGATGTTAAGGGACACAAGGAGAAATCTATGGCAAGGAGAGTTAGGGACAAACAATAATAAGGTTTTTAAAAAAAATTGGGGGGGGGGATCTTGACAATGTTATTAGTCCATTACTACATAGAAATGGTAGAATTATCAATAATAATGCAGAAAAAGGCAGAAATGTTCTATAAATATTTGTTTTGTATTTGGGGAAAAAATATATGATCTAGTCTCATTATATGGTGATGAGGTATATGGGTGGGTGTATAGGGTTGTCAGGGAGGGGTAGCACCTCTGATGGGGGAGCAGTCGTACTCCTAGGAGTAGCTCATCCACTTTGGTCCCCACTTGACACCCAGTTCTCACCTGTGGCTACAAGTAGCTGTCAGCATGCGACAGCGGCCACACCCTGGAGACTGTCTCGACTGGCGGGCTAAACCAGGTGACGGTAGCTGATGAGTATGAGACTCTCGGTGAGTTAGGGCCTGTCTACCCATTGCATGCGAAGGCTGGATAGGGCTGACTGAGGCAACCTGGTTCAACCTGGTTTAATGGTCAGGAAGGTGGTGACAGCAAGCGTTGTGGAACCCTTAAGAGCACAACAAGACACGTAGGCATCCTGGTCATCCACTGCGCCCTGCCCTATCTCCAGCCATCTCGACTTCTGTCCTGCCACTGGATACAGATAGGAACTGAGAAGAGGGAGTGAGGCTGACATTGCACAACTCTCCCTCACTTTAATCCAATTCACGTGCAAGTCTCGACATCATATCATATCATATCATATTACATCATATCAAGTCCTGTGGTGATGGACGAGCGACAAAGCAGCAGGTGTGGATACACTGGGAGTTGTAGCCGCGGACTTGCACTCAGGCATAATGGTCGTTCCTCACTGACCGAAGCAGCAGTGGAGCTCGGAATCTTCTTGAGTGACTGAGCAGCCCTATTCAGGATTGCACTGCTCACCTCCGTAGAACGAGTAGGGGGCTAGAAAAAGTGCCCTAAACATTGCCTGCTTCACTTTACCCTGGCCAGCATACCGCAGCTGGCGGGGATTCCATAAAAGCGGTCGAACAAAAACAAAACTTAGAGTGACACCGATCACTATTGGCACATGGAATGTGCGCACGTTACTGGACAACATCACGGCAGACAGACTGGAGAGAAGAACAGCACTTGTCGCTAGAGAGCTCACACGCTACAACATTGACATTGCAGCCCTTAGCGAAACTTGCCTTGCCAATGAAGGACAGCTATCCGAGTCAGGCGGTGGCTATACATTCTTCTGGAGTGGCCGCAGCAGTGATGAGCATCACGAATCTGGAGTTGGCTTCGCCATCAAGAATCATCTTGTTCGGAAACTTGCCAGTTCCGCCAAGGGTATGAATGACCGGCTCATGACAATGCAGCTTCTGCTTCAAAAAGGAAAACAAGCTACTTTGATCAGCGCATATGCTCCTACAATGACCAACCCAGAGGATGTGAAGGATAAATTCTACGAAGAACTAGATACTCTGCTATCGCCAGTGCACCGCACAGACAAGCTGATTCTGCTTGGCGATTTTAACGCAAGAGTCGGATGCGATGCCGCAGCCTGGGAAGGAGTCATTGGGAAAAATGGAGTGGGAAAGTGTAACAGCAATGGTCTGTTACTGCTGAAAACTTGTGCAGCACATGACCTTCTGATCAGCAATACGGTCTTCCGCCTTCCTACCCATAACAGGACTTCATGGATGCATCCCCGTTCCAAGCACTGGCATTTGATCGATTATGTCATCATCAGGAGAAGGGATAGACAAGATGTCAGGGTTACAAAAGCTATGTGTGGCGCTGACTGTTGGACAGATAATAGGCTCATAGTATCCAAAATGAAGCTCCGTATCATGCTGAAGAGACGACCACAAGGTTGTAAGGCTTTCAAAAGGATCAATGTGTTGAAGCTGAAGAACAGCCGCATCACTGAAAATCTAGCGGAAGACCTAGAGAATGAACTTGCTGATCTTCGTATTGAGGATGACGCTGAGAAAGACTGGGAGCGATTCCGCAACACTGTCCATACAGCTGCATCGAAGGTACTGGGGCCCTCCACATGCAGGCGGCAAGTCTGGTTTGATGAAAATGATGCAGAAATCCAGGCCTTACTTGCTGAGAAGCACCGCCTGCATCATGCATATCAAAATGATCCATCCTCAGTGGCAAAGAAGACCGCCTTTATCAACACTCACAGAACAGTACAGAACCGACTGCGCAAAATGCGGGAATTGTGGCTGAGCGCCAAAGCAGATGAAATACAGGCATATGCAGACAGGAACGACTATAAGCAGTTTTATGAAGTCCTTAACACACACTATGGTCCACAGTCTTCTGGGAGCTTTCCCCTCCTGAACTCTGATGGTACTGTGCTCCTTACAGAGAAGACGCAGATTCTCCAGAGATGGGCTGAAAACTTTGAAGCAATTCTCAATCGCCCCTCAGTCATCAATGATGAGGCCATCGACAAGATGCCCCAGGTTGCAGTCAATAACTCCATGGATGCTTCACCAGAAGAGGACGAAGTGAAGAAAGCTATCAATCAGCTGTCAAGTGGCAAAGCCCCAGGGTCAGATGCCATACCAGCAGAGGTGTACAAAGTCGGTGGACCCGAGCTGCTACGGAAACTCACTGAGCTGTTTCAGTCCTTCTGGAAGCAGGGAACCATTCCACAAGAATTTAGAGACGCGCCCATCTTGCACCTCTATAAGAGGAAGGGCAATCGCCAGGTATGCAACAATCACCATGGAATCTCGCTGCTTTCTACAGCGGGGAAAGTTCTTGCACGGATTCTGTTGAACTGATTGATCACTCACCCAGAGAAGGGCTTACTGCCAGAATCACAGTGTGGCTTCCGCAAGGGACGTGGGACTATTGACATGATCTTCGCTGTGCGTCAGCTACAGGAGAAATGTCAAGAGCAGAATCGTGAACTCTACACAACTTTTATGGACCTCACGAAAGCATTTGACTCTGTCAGTCACCAGGGCCTGTGGCGGATCATGTTGAAATTTGGCTGTCCAGACAGATTTATACAAATGGTACGTCAATTTCATCATGGTATGATGGCTCGTGTCCTGGATGACGGTGAAACATCTGAGGCCTTCCCAGTCACCAACGGCGTCAAGCAAGGGTGTGTTTTAGCACCCACTTTGTTCAGCATGATATTCTTTGCCACTTTGACTGATGCCTTTCAACACTGCACTGAAGGAGTAGGCCTGAAGTATAGAACTGACGGGAAATTATTTAATCTGAGGCGACTGCGTGCCATCACCAAGGTGAAGGAAACTGTACTTCGAGACTTTCTCTTTGCCGATGATTGTGCTCTGAATGCTAGTACAGAGCCAGAAATGCAAGCCAGTATGGACAAGTTTTCAAGTGCATGCAACAACTTCGGTCTCACCATTAACATCAAGAAGACTGAGGTCATGCACCAGCCAGCTCCCCACGCTTCGTTCTCAGAACCGTCCATCACTGTAAATTGACAGAGACTTCAGACAGTGGACCACTTCACGTACCTGGGCAGTACCCTTTCCTGAGCAGTGTCAATCGATGATGAAGTAAACTGCAGAATTGCTAAAGCCAGCTCTGCATTTGGCCGATTGCGCTCCAATGTTTGGGAATGTCAAGGGATCAATCTACCAATGAAGCTGAAGGTCTACCGAGCAGTGGTGCTTCCAACTCTGCTGTACACCTGCGAGATGTGGACTGTGTATCGGAGTCATGCACGAAGGCTCAATCACTTCCACATTTCCTGTCTGCGAAAGCTTCTAAAAATCAGATGGCAGGACAAAGTGCCCGATACTGATGTCCTTACTAGAGCCAGTCTGCCGTCAGTTTACACATTGCTGATGAGAGCCCAGACCAGGTGGGCCGGACATGTTGTGAGAATGTCAGATGAATGCATTCCTAAACAGCTCCTCTACGGAGAACTCACTCAGGGAAAACGTTCCCATGGAGGACAAAAGAAGCGGTTCAAGGACACGCTGAAAACCTCTTTGAAGTCCTTCAAGATCAACACCGCCACATGGGAAACCTTCGCACTGAACCGTTCAGCATGGCACAGCCTCATTCACATAGGCAGTAATACCTCTGAAGCGAGGCGTATTGCTGAGGCTGAAAAAAAGCATGAGCTGCGCAAGTCCAGAGCTGCTTGTACACCATTGACAGTGCCATTATATGTCTGCCCGACATG
Organism: Trachemys scripta elegans; assembly: GCF_013100865.1. Taxonomy (NCBI): domain Eukaryota; kingdom Metazoa; phylum Chordata; order Testudines; family Emydidae; genus Trachemys; species Trachemys scripta. The sequence continues at coordinate 121,674,662 of NC_048299.1, read as the reverse complement.
TGACAGGACGTTCCACGCCCGAATCGGACTGATCAGTCATCTCCGGATGCACAGAGCCCAGTCATCGAAAGAATGAGTTGTTGAGGTCTTCATCGATAACGATGGACGAACATCATTGTGATAACACTCTTTTCACTCCACTAGTATCTCTGGAGGATGTTAAACAGAAGCTACTAAAGTTAGTCATTTTTAAATCAGCAGGTTCAGATAACTTGCACTGAGAGTTTTAAAAAAACTCCTGGTTGAGGAGTTCGCTAGACCATTAATGTTTATTTGCCATAAGTCTTAGGCCTGGTCTACACTGGGGCGGGGTGGGGGGGAGGGAGAGAATTGATCTAAGTTATGCAACTTCAGCTACGTGAATAATGTGGCTGAAGTCAACATACTTAGATCTACTTACCACAGTGTCTTCACATAGACATGCCCTTAGGGCCCTGGGAAGTTCCAGAAGAATGGAAGAAAACTAATGTTGTGCCAATTTTTAAATAGGGTAAACAGGGTTCCCCAGGTAATCATAAAAATGTCAGCCTGACATCACTCCAGGGTAAGATAATGAAGTAGCTCATACAGAGCTCAATTATTAAAGAATTAAAGGAAGGTAATGTAATTAATTCAAATCAACATGTGTTTATAGAAAAATAAGTCCTGTAATACTAATTTTATATTTTTTTTTTACAGGAGATTACAAATATGGGTGATAAAGGACATAGTTTTGATGTAATATACTTCTGTAAAGCATTTGACTTGGTGTCATATGGCATTTTGATTAAAAAATTGGAAAGATGAGAAATTAACATGGAACACATTAAATTGATTAAAAGTGCAATTGATAGATCCCAAAATGTAATAGTAAATAGGGAATAATTGAAAAGGTATATTTGTAGAGAGGTCCCATAGAGATCTGTTCTTGGCTCAATGTAATCTAACATTGTTATTAAAGACCTTGGAAAAAAACATAAATTTAGAGCTGTCAAGCGATTAAAAAAAATTAATCGTGATTAAACACATGATTAATTGCACTGTTAAACAATAATAGAATATCATTTATTTAAATATTTTTGGATGCTTTCTAATTTTCAAATATATTGATTTCAATTACAACACAGAAAACAAAGTGTACAGTGCTCACTTTATATTTATTTTTTATTAATAATTATGTGCACTGTAAAAAACAAAAGAAATAGTATATTTCAATTAACCTAATATAAGTAAGGTAGTGCAATCTATTTATCATGAAAGTTGAACTTATAAATGTAGAATTATGTACAAAAATAACTTCATTAAAAATAAAACAATGTAAAACTTTAGAGCCTATGAGTCCACTTGGTCTTACTTCAGCCAATTGCTCAGACAAACAAGTTTGGTTAAAATTTGCAGGAGATAATGCTGCCTGTTTCTTGTTTACAACATCACCTGAAAGTGAGAACAGGCGTTCACATGGCGCTGTTGTAACCAAATACTCTAAACATTCATATGCCCATTCATGCTCCAACCACCATTCCGGGGGACATGCTTTTCCATGCTGATGATGTTCGTTAAAAAAATAGTGCATTAATTAAATTTGTGACTGAACTCCTTGAGGGAGAATTCTATGTCTCCTGTTTTACTCACATTCTGCCATATATTTCATGTTATAGCAGTCTCAGATGATGACCCAGCACGTTTGATTTACGAACACTGTCACTACAGATTTGCAAAATGCAAAGAAGGTACCAATGTGAGATGTCTAAAAATAGCTTCAGTACTCAACCCAAGGTTTAAGAATCTGAAGTGCTTTCCAAAATCTGAGAGGGACGAGGTGTGGCGCATGCTTTCAGAAGTCTTAAAAGAGCAACATTTCGATGCGGAAACTACAGAACCCAAACCACCAAAAAAGAAAATCAACTTCTGCTGGTGGCATCTGACTGAGATGATGAAAATGAACATGCGTCGCTCCACTCTGCTTTGGATCATTATCAAGCAGAACCCATCATCAGCATGGATACATGTCCTCTGGAATGGTGGTTGAAGCATGAAGGGACATATGAATCTTTAGCACATCTGGCACATAAATACTGGCTACAAAGATGCTATGCAAATACCTGTTCTCACTTTCAGGTGATGTAAATAAGAAGCAGGAGGCAGTATCTCCTGTAAATGTAAACAAACTTGCTGAATTTGTCTGTGTCTTTTCACTCAGATCTGATGATCCACACCAAGTATGCTCTGCCAAAGTAGCCCTGCAGTCATTCAAACAAGGCCCATGTCCCATTGTGGCCTATGCCACACATTTCTGTTGCCTGGTCACGGACAGGGCCTGGAAAAAAGCAGAGCGATTTACCATTTCTATCTAGGCCTGAATCATGAGATGAACTGGCTGGGTTGATCCACTCATGGCATTGTCCCTTCCTTTGAGTTGTGTATCCAAATTGACAACCAACTGTTTGAGCGATGCCAGGAAAGAAGGAAGGTACTCACTCAACCCTTGCCTAATCTGGGCCTATTCCTGCCACCCTGCCCCAAGCAATCACTGGACCCAAATCCATACAGGTAGACATGACACAATGGTGCCTCTCAGATCGAGAGAAAGAATATTGTTGTCTGAATGGCCTCCGCCTGTACTGTGGGGAACGAGGCCACTTTGCCATCAGGTGTCCCCTCAAGTCTTGTTCTATGTCTGGTCTAGGAAAACAGGCAGATTCAGCCTCTTTAGAGGAAACGCAACTGGATGGAACTACATGATCAAGTTTCCCAAGCAGACCCCCTCTGCTAGCTATGTGTATCCTAATTTATGTGGACAATGGCCACAATCCCCCCTTCACATGAAGCTCTGACTTTGGGTTCTGCCTGCACCTGAAGTAAGCTGCACACAGCTTGGGCTGATAGACTCTCTAGCCCCTGGCAATTTAATGGACACTGGATTTGCTAAAACAAACCACCTGCTGGTGCAAAGGAAGCTTCCCCCCTGGTTGGTAGAAGCAACTGATAGTAGCTTGCTGTCCTCAGCCGCAATTATCTATGAGACTGCACCCCTCCAAGTTGCAGTTCAAGATCACCACCTGATTGACTTACCTCTCTTCCCAATTATGCTTGGCATCCCCTGGCTCTCCCTGCACAATCTGAGCATTTCCTGAAGAGCATGAGAAGTTCAGTTTGAATCTGATTAGTGTCTACATGAGTGCCTAGTCCAACCTGGTGTCAAGAACCCTAGATGTAATTTGGGCAAGGCTTCCATTTTCTGCACATGGCAGGCTCTTAGTGAGGATAACTCACCAATTCCTGAGAAATACAAGGACATTGCAGATGCATTCAGTAAAAGAAATGCTGATGTTCTGCTCTCACATAGTCCCTGTAACCACCCTATAGACTTCCAGCCAGGGTTCAAAACCCATTTGGGCGAATTTAGCCTATCAGAACCTGAACTCATGGCTGTACACGAGTTCCTCAGCCTACCACTCCCAGATGGACATACAGAATGGGTAAACCAAATTCTAGAACAGTGCTCAGGAGGGTGAGAGATAGTTAGGGGGAGCAAGGGATAGCTCAGTGATTTGAGCATTGGCCTGCTAAACCCAGGGTTGTGAGTTCAATCCTTGAGGGGGCCACTTAGGGATCTGGGGCAAAATCAGTACTTGGTCCTGCTAGTGAAGGCAGGGGGCTGGACTTGATGACCTTTCAAGGTCCCTTCCAGTTCTAGGAAATAGGATATCTCTATTAATTTATAATTTAACCCATAGATCGCGATCGACTGGTTGATCCTGGAGCCTCGGCCAGTCGATTGCGATCTCTGGCCGCTAAAAATCTGGTGGCATGTCAGGGCTAAGGCAGGCTCCCTGCCTACCCAGGCCCCATGCTGCTTCCAGAAATGGCCAACATGCCCCCGAAGCCCTGGGCGGGGGGGTCTCTCTACACTGCTGTTGGTGCTCAGTGGCTGGGAACGGGGAACTGCAGCCAATGGGAGCTGCGGGGGTGGTGCTTGCAGGCAAGAGCAGCATGTGGAGCCATGTGCCACCACAGGGGCATGTTGGCTACTTCCGGGAGAGTCGTGCGACCTGGGCAGGCAGGGAGCCTGCCTTAGCCCCACTGTGCTGTCGCCTGGGAGCCACCAGAAGTAAGTGCTGCCTGGAGGAAGCCTTCACCCCAGCCCTGAGCCCCCTCCCAGAGCCAGCACCCCATACCCCCTCATGTACCCCAACCCCGTGCCCCAGGTGCAGCCAGGAGCTCCCGCCCACACTCTGAACCCCTCGGCCCCAGCCCAGAGCCCACACCCCCTCCCAAACCCAAATCCCCTGCCCCATCCCAGTGAAAGTGAGTGAGGTTGGGGGAGAGTGAGTGACAGAGGAAGGGTTGGATGGAGTGGGTGGGGTGGGGCTTCAGGGAAGAGTTGCATTTAAATTCAAAAAGTGATCTTGTGTGTAAAAAGTTTGGAGACCACTGTTCTAGAACAATATCTTTGCTGCTTCATCAATTACCATCAAGGTGACTGGGTTTGGTTCTTGCCTTTAACTAAGTTTGCTTACAATAACTCCGATCACAAATCAACCTGCCAAAGCACCTACTATTGCCAATTATGGCTGCCACCCCTGATTTCATCAATCTTTATTGACAGCCTCCAATTTGGTTCAACACCTCCACCACATTCAAAAGGAAATAAAATCACTTAAACTGAGCCAAAGAGGACTACAAATAATATGCTGACCTTATTCAACAGGATCGTCCTCCCATGGCAGTCGGAAATGGGATATGGCGCTCAACTCAGCACTTGGAAACTTCCCAACCCTCAAGGAAACTAGACCACCATTACCTGGGCTCATTCCAGATCATTCAACAGATTAACCAAGTGGCCTTCAAGCTCCAACTACCCCATACCATGAAGATACAACCAGTATTCCTTGTTAAAGAAATATGCGGACCACTCTTTTCCTGGATGCACACAACCACCTCCACCCCACATCTTGATTCAGGGCAGGAAGAATACATGATGAGACAGATCCTGGGCTCTAAGCTACTCCAAGGATGACTAAAGTACCTTGTGGAAGGGTATGGCTCAGTTGACTGTTTGTGGGACCTCACCAGTAACATACATACACCCAATCTCCTTTGTGAATTCAACCAATCATGCTTCAACAAGCCGGGTCCAAAGACACTGGAGAAACACCCTCTTGGAGGGGGTATTATGCGATGACGAGTCATGCCTGTGCGGGGTCTCCAGCCACAGGTGCCAAATTTTGTTGCGCCCCCCTGGCACTGCCCCCATGCTAACTCTGTCCCTATTGGATCCCTCCCCAAATCCCCGCCCTGGCTCCTCCTCCTCCCCCTCCCCCTTCCTCCCAGGCTTGCCGTGCGAAACAGCTGTTTCACGGCACAAGTGCTGGGAGGGAGGGGGGAGAAGCAGGATGTGGCAGCCCGCTCAGGGGAGGAGGTGAAGGCGGAGCAGAGGCAGATGTGAGCTGGGGTTGGGGGACAGGTTGGGGAGCTGCCAGTGGGTGCTCTGCACCCACCAATTTTTCCCCGTGGGTGCTCCAGCCCTGGAGCACCCACAGAGTCAGCGCCTATGGCTTCAGCCAATCCTCAATCTGGGAATTAATCTGGGGACTCTCAGGGCAAGTATATAAGCCTCACAGCCAACAGCAGCTCAATCTGCTCAGCGTCACTCCAGGGCTTGAAATTATGTCCTGCCTGACAGTGACAACAGACTCCCCAAGTCTTAGCCTGCTCCAGCTTTGCTCTCATTCCACCCTTGCTTCAATCCCTATCTGGACTCCTGATTCTACTCTGAACCCTGGCTTTAATCACTAGGTCTGACTTCCATGATGCCAACCACTAGGCCTAACCATCCCCATCATGGTTTCTGACAGCTATTGTTATTTAATAACAGCTAGTTTGTGTATGTTTACACATGCAGCAGTCACACCTCCTGTTGGCATACCCTGAGGCCTGAAATGAAAGTGAGCTATAAAAAATAGGCAAAAATCACACATAGGCTTGACTGCATCAGCCTTCCAGCTCCCATTACTTCTGACATGAAACAGAATCTTTTTCTTATGCAATGATCCTTGTGGAATCATCCTTATGCAATGATCCTTGTGGAATCATCATCTACTACTTTCTGTATCTCTGGGCTGGTCCACACTAACCCCCTACTTCGAACTAAGATACACAACTTCAGCTACGTGAATAATGTAGCTGAAGTCAAAGTACCTTAGTTCGAACTTACCGCGGGTCCAGATGCGGCAGGCAGGCTCCCCCGTCAACTCCGCGTACTCCTCTCGCCGAGCAGGACTACCGGCGTCGACGGCGAGCACTTCCAGGATCGATTTATCACGTCTAGACAAGACGCGATAAATCGATCCCAGAAGATCAATTGCTTACCGCCGGACCTGGAGGTAAGTATAGACCTACCCTCTGTGGTATTACAGGGTCTGTTTTCATAGAATTCAGTTACAGAAATATATAATTACACCATTCTCTTATATACAAGTTTTTTTCTGACTATTCCACATGACTTGTGTGATGCTGGCAGACCAGATGTCAACTCAGGTCAAGGTCCCCATGCCTCAATTAAATACTGACAAATACATAACTGGAATAAGTCGGCTCACCTCTGTGCTAGTATTGTTAAAATAGGTATTAGAATGTGTTCAGAGTTTAGACTTTACTGAATGCTTGAGTTTCTGCATGTATTAATCTCACGTATATCTTCTGTATCCCATATTGTAAGACAATATTTAAGCATTTGTATTGTGAGCCTCTGTGACACTTTAAATCACCAGACAGGAGAGAGACATTAACTAGTGTGAAATGCTGGTCTCCCACAGAAGGTGTTATGTCCTGTCCAACAAGGAAGGTTCATCAACACGAAATAGACAAGTGTGGAACATTGTAGAGAACAAAAGAGTTTGTTGTTTACTCCCCACGCCCCCAGTGAAGATGAGTCTTGCAGGTGAATTCCTCCCATCCACTGAATTTGTAGCTCAAAGCAGAAGCGGGGGAAGAGAATAAAAATCCCTAACAAGGAGGAACTGTATCTCTGTGCTGCTTGGACTCTGGGGAGACAAGCATTACTAGGCATAAACAAAAGATCCCCAGTGCTTACCCTGGGTTAGCACTAAAGGGCATACAGAGCTTGCTTATTATAGAAGCTTCTATTACTTTTTGTAATTTAAGGTTGGAACTCATTTGTGCATATATACGTTTACCTACGTTAACCTTGTAAATAACTCATTTCCTTTTCCTATATAATAAATCTTTTAATTAGTTATTATAGGATTGGCTACAAGTATTGTCTTTGGTGTGAGATCTAAAGTGCAACTGAGCTGAGTTAAGTGACCTGTCTTTTGGGACTGGGAGTAACCTGAATATTGCTATGATCTTTGGTGTAAGAAACCATCTATCACAAAGGTAGCTTACCTGGGCGGCAAGACAGATGAGCGTATATCCAATAGGGTTGCCAATTTTGGTTGGACTTATTCCTGGAGGTTTCATCACATGACATAATCTTTAATTAAAGATTACTCTTTGATTCCTGGAGACTCCAGGACAATCATGGAGGGTTGGCAACTCTAGTAGCCAAGGGGCCTGTCTGTGACACCATGTTAAGTCTGTTATAATGCCTGAGGAGTTGATAATTTGTTGGTGAAATCTCAGTATAGAACTCACCACCAATTTGGGGTTTGTGCCCTCGTTCCTAAGAGCCTGGCCTGAGTTTGGTACTCATGTTCTTGAGTCACTGCAGGATAGTTTGACAACTTGAATTTTTGTTCTGAATCTCAGGCTAGTAGGGGTGGTTGACTTTTTAAGAGACACAGAGAGCTACTATTAAGTGAGGCAAAGGAATTCAATACCAACCAAAATGAGCATCCTTCAGCAGCAGTCCTGTGTCCTTTATCTGACCATTAAGAAAAGCAACCAGCTGACTTATGTTCATTGAAATTACATGACTCAGCCTAAAAGAAATTAGAATATTTCAGAGTTTGACTAATCTGATACTGAGATATCAGTAAGAGATGGCCCATGTGATACAGCCACCAAAGGCAGCAGATGCCAAAAGCATATCACTTTCTATCAAAAAATAGGGTATTTTGTTTAATGTGCAAAATACAGTCATGATTTTATATTTGTAGCTTTTTATTAAGAACAGATTAACATTTTTTAATAAAGCTAATATTAAAATGATATAATATACAGGTTGAGAAACGATTGTTGGTACATCTGGGTATAGTGCTTAGATTATCCACAAATAGAAAGTTTGTTTTTAAAGTCATAAGATACATATAGTGCATAATCAGCAATGACCCAAATTTAGGTGAATGAATTTAAGAATACAGTTTAGATATTTAACATCCAAGTATTCGGGAACATTACTCATGAAAAAAGATATACAGAGAGTTGGTGGCAGAAAGCAAAATATTTCAGTGAGTGAAGATTGTCCCTCAGTAATTGAGAATATAGGATAAGTTGTCCATTTAGAAAAAAACAGTCCATCAGGAAACTATTTGAGTTACTTTCCCGACTGCGCTTCTCATTTCTCCAGCTCATTTCTCCTGGTATTGCCGATGTCCGGTGATGTGTTCTATGTAGATGTCCCTCAACCACCTGATGGCGTCGACACCATGAGTTGCCGCATCAGCCAAGCATAATGTTGACCGACTCCACATTCTCTCAACACTTGCTTGTTACTGGGGTCCCATGCGCCCAGGGCTCCGATGATCAGTCGGTGAGTTTGAACCTCATAGTCCCTAGGTCTCAGGGTGTCGGCCAGAGGGGTGTATTTCTCCAGCTTTTGAGATTGGGCATCGTGGAAAGCCGGGGTCTTTTTTCAAAGGGACGCCATCAGGTGGTTGAGGGACATCTACATACAGACACTGTGACATCCACCACAATGAGCTTCTTCCGGTCCTTGTTGGTGATGATGATGTTCAGTCACAGTTGGCTGACCATTCCAGGGATGGCAGAGTTCACAGCAACCTTCCCCACAAGTGGAGGGATGGCTCTGACCAGACATCAGAACATAACATAAGAACATAAGAAAGGCCGTACCGGGTCAGACCAAAAGTCCATCTAGCCCAGTATCCTGTCTACCGACAGTGGCCAATGCCAGGTGCCCCAGAGGGAGTGAACCTAACAGGCAATGATCAAGTGATCTCTCTCCTGCCATCCATCTCCATCCTCTGATAGACAGAGGCTAGGGACACCATTCCTTACCCATCCTTGCTAATAGCCATTAATGGACTTAACCACCATGAATTTATCCAGTTCTCTTTTAAACTCTGTTATAGTCCTAGCCTTCACAACCTTCTCAGGTAAGGAGTTCCACAAGTTGACTGTGCGCTGCGTAAAGAAGAACTTCCTTTTATTTGTTTTAAACCTGCTGCCTATTAATTTCATTTGATGACCCCTAGTTCTTGTATTATGGGAATAAGTAAATAACTTTTCCTTATCCACTTTCTCCACATCACTCATGATTTTATATACCTCTATCATATCCCCCCTTAGTCTCCTCTTTTCCAAGCTGAAGAGTCCTAGCCTCTTTAATCTCTCCTCATATGGGACCCGTTCCAAACCCTTAATCATTTTAGTTGCTCTTTTCTGAACCTTTTCTAGTGCCAGTATATCTTTTTTGAGATGAGGAGACCACATCTGTATGCAGTATTCAAGATGATGGCATACCATCGATTTATATAAGGACAATAATATATTCTCAGTCTTATTCTCTATCCCCTTTTTAATGATTCCTAACATCCTGTTTGCTTTTTTGACCGCCTCTGCACACTGCGTGGACATTTTCAGAGAACTATCCACGATGACTCCAAGATCTTTTTCCTGACTTGTTGTAGCTAAATTAGCCCCCATCATATTGTATGTATTGTTGGGGTTATTTTTTCCAATGTGCATTACTTTACATTTATCCACATTAAATTTCATTTGCCATTTTGTTGCCCAATCACTTAGTTTTGTGAGATCTTTCTGAAATTCTTCACAGTCTGCTTTGGACTTGACTTAACTATCTTTAGCAGTTTAGTATCATCTGCAAACTTTGTCACCTCACTGTTTACCCCTTTCTCCAGATCATTTATGAATAAGTTGAATAGGATCGGTCCGAGGACTGACCCTTGGGGAACACCACTAGTTACCCCTCTCCATTCTGAGAATTTACCATTTATTCCTACCCTTTGTTCCTTGTCTTTTAACCAGTTGTCAGTCCATGAAAGGACCTTCCCTTTTATCCCATGGCAGCTTAATTTACGTAAGAGCCTTTGGTGAGGGACCTTGTCAAAGGCTTTCTGGAAATCTAAGTACACTATGTCCACTGGATCCCCCTTGTCCACATGTTTGTTAACCCCTTCAAAGAATTCTAATAGATTAGTAAGACACGATTTCCCTTTACAGAAACCATGTTGACTATTGCTCAACAGTTTATGTTTTTTTATGTGTCGGACAATTTTATTCTTAACTATTGTTTTGACTAATTTGCCCGGTACAGACGTTAGACTTACTGGTCTGTAATTGCCGTGATCACCTCTAAAGCCCTTTTTAAATATTGGCATTACATTAGCTAACTTCCAGTCATTGGGTACAGAAGCCGATTTAAAGGACACGTTACAAACCTTAGTTAACAGTTCCGCAACTTCACATTTGAGTTCTTTCAGAACTCTTGGGTGAATGCCATCTGGTCCCGGTGACTTGTTAATGTTAAGTTTATCAATTAATTCCAAAACCTCCTCTAGTGACACTTCAATCCGTGACAGTTCCTCAGATTTGTCACCTACAAAAGCCAGCTCAGGTTTGGGAACTTCCCTAACATCCTCAGCCGTGAAGACTGAAGCAAAGAATCCATTTAGTTTCTCCACAATGAATTTATCGTCTTTAAGCGCTCCTTTTGTATCTCGATCATCAAGGGGCCCCACTGGTTGTTTAGCAGGCTTCCTGCTTCTGATGTATTTAAAAAACATTTTGTTATTACCTTTGGAGTTTTTGGCTAGCCGTTCTTCAAACTCCTCTTTGGCTTTTCTTATTACATTCTTGTACTTAATTTGGCAGCGTTTATGCTCCTTTCTATTTGCCTCACTAGGATTTGACTTCCACTTTTTAAAGGAAGTCTTTTTATCTCTCACTGCTTCTTTTACATGGTTGTTAAGCCACAGTGGCTCTTTTTTAGTTCTTTTACTGTGTTTCTTAATTTGGTGTATACATTGAAGTTGGGCCTCTATTATGGTGTCTTTAAAAAGCGCCCATGCAGCTTGCAGGGATTTCATTTTAGTCACTGTACTTTTTAACTTCTGTTTAACTAACCCCCTCATTTTTGCATAGTTCCCCCTTTTGAAATTAAATGCCACAGTGTTGGGCTGTTGAGATGTTCTTCCCACCACGGGGATGTTGAATGCTATTGTATTATGGTCACTATTTCCAAGCTGTCCTGTTATAGTTACCTCTTGGACCAGCTCATGTGCTCCACTCAGGACTAAATCTAGAGTTGCCTCTCCCCTTGTGGGTTCCCGTACCAGTTGCTCCATGAAGCAGTCATTTAAAGTATCGAGAAATTTTATCTCTGCATTTCGTCCTGAAGTGAAATGTTCCCAGTCAATATGGGGATAATTGAAATCCCCCACTATTATTGAGTTCTTAATTTTGATATCCTCTCTAATTTCCCTTAGCATTTCATCATCACTATCACCGTCCTGGTCAGGTGGTCGATAATAGAGCCCTAATGTTATATTCTTATTAGAGCATGAAATTTCTATCCATAGAGATTCTGTGGAACATGTGGATTTGCTTAAGAGTTTTACTTCATTTGATTGTACATTTTCTTTCACATATAGTGCCCCTCCCCCTCCCCTGCACAACCTGTTCTGTCCTTCTGATATATTTTGTACCCCAGAATGATTGTGTCCCATTGATTGCTCTCAGTCCACCAGGTTTCTGTGATGCCTATTATATCAATATCCTCCTTTATCACAAGGCACTCTAGTTCACCCATCTTATTATTTAGACTTCTAGCATTTGTGTACAAGCACTTTAAAAACTTGTCACTGTTTATTTGTCTGCCCTTTTCTGATGTATCAGATTCTTTTTTATGTGAATGTTTATCATCTGATCTGGCCCTTACATTATCCTCTTCCATCCTCTGCTCCTGACTATAACCTGGAGATTCTCTATCATTAGACTCTCCCCTAAGAGAGGTCTCTGTCCGAGCCACATGCTCCTCTGCAGCAGTCGGCTTTCCCCCATCTCCTAGTTTTAAAACTGCTCTACAACCTTTTTAATGCTTAGTGCCAGCAGTCTGGTTCCACTTTGGTTTAGGTGGAGCCCATGCTTCCTGTATAGGCTCCCCCCATTCCAGAAGTTTCCCCAGTTCCTAATGAATGTAAACCCCTCCTCTCTACACCATCGTCTCATCCACGCATTGAGACTCTGAAGCTCTGCCTGCCTACCTGGCCCTGTGCGTGGAACTGGGAGCATTTCTGAGAATGCCACCATAGAGGTCCTGGATTTCAGTCTCTTCCCTAGCAGCCTAAATTTGGCCTCCAGGATATCTCTCCTACCCTTCCCTATGTCACTGGTACCTACATGTACCACGACCACCGGCTCCTCCCCAGCACTACACATAAGTCTGTCTAGATGCCTCAAGAGATCCGCAACCTTCCCACCAGGCAGGCAAGTCACCATACGGTTCTCCCGGTCATCACAAACCCAGCTATCTACGTTTCTAATGATCAAATCTCCCAATACTAATACCTGCCTTTTCCTAGCAACTGGAGTTTCCTCCCCTGAAGAGGTAACCTCAGTGTGAGAGGCAACCCCAGCACCATCTGGAAGGTGGGTCCCAACTATGGGAAGGTTTCCCTCTGCTCCTGTTGACTGCTCTGCTTCCCTGGGCCTTTCATCCTTCTCAACAGCGCAGGGGCTGTCTGACCGGAGGTGGGAGTATTCTACAGTGTCCCGGAAAGCCTCATCAACATACCTCTCTGCCTCCCTTAGCTCCTCCAGTTCCGCCACCCTTGCCTCCAGAGTCTGTACGTGGTCTCTGAGGACCAGGAGCTCCTTGCACCAAATGCACACATACGCCACCCGCCCATGGGGCAGGTAATCATATATGCAAGGTGTGTCGCAGCTGCCAGGCTCTGGAATGGGGCTTGCAGCTACACAGGACGTGGGGTAGTGTCTCGTTGGCACAGCCACACTTCCTGCATTGCTTGTCCTGATTCCCGTGGCAGATGGCTCCGTTCAGTGGGATATAGCTGAGCCGGGCTCAGCGGATGAACCGCCAGTTGGCAAATTGGGCGAAGTTGCTCCTGGGGAGGAAGTGGTTGCTGGCATCCCACTTGCACATCACCTCAAAGGCCTTGCCCTGGTCCAGCTTCCATTTCAGGTTTTCCATGTATTGGCAGCAGATGGCATCCTTCAGCGTCCTCTCCAGTGTGGTTCTGGCTCTCAGAGTGATGATGGTGCACTCGGTGATCTTCACCTGTGGCACCAGGACTCCCATCTCCTGGTGTTCCTCACACCACGTCCAGCAGCAGCCAATACACTTCTCCAGTCATTGCGTAGCATTGCGGGCACAAGTCCAGAGTGAAGCAAAGTCTTCCCCATCTCTTCCAAATTCACCTTCCAGCAAGCTGGTCAGGTATGTGGTGACACCTTGGTTGGAGAGGGTCCTGGTAATTTGCTTCTTGACGAAAGAGCACTCTTCACGATGTTCCTCACCGTGGCGTCTGGGCATGTCGGAAAGCGGAAGGTATGCGTGATCACGGCAACGTCACACAGATCACCCATTCGTGAGATGTTGGTGCTGCCCTTCCTGTGTGAGATGTACACCAGTTCATTGCTGGCCCTATGGGGAAGAAACACCCACTTCTTCACTAGCTGCCTGATGGTGTTGTCTGCCTTGTTAAGGGTTACCTTCTGCATGGCAGATCCCCTCAGGACGAATGAGATATGGGGGATCAGGAAGGTGTTCAAGGTGTTGATCTTCTTACATGGTGTCAATAGGGAGGAGTCGATCCTGGCCACATCTCGTAGGATCTCCGTGATGGCATCCTCAGGTGTCTGCTGGATGCGGAAACTCATGGTCTTGCTGAGATGTTTATTTCTTACCCAAAAACTAACAATCTAACCAGGAATAAGAAAGGAAAGGAGAAGCAGACTAAATGAAGTGAACCTATTGAATTACTTGAAGAGGTCAATAATAATCTTGCAGTAGAGAAGGTGTTTATTTAGATTTATATAAAATGAAAGCCTGCCTATCCATTTGCAATATTAGTTTAATTATTACAGTCATATGATCAATATTCAAGGTGATTTAAGAAACTATCTTTTTATATTTACCAATGAAAATAAATCACAGAATATCAGGCTTGGAAGGAACCTCATGAGGTCATCTAGTCCAACCCCCAAAGCAGGCCCAGGCAGATTTTTGCCCCAGATCCCTAAATGGCCCCCTCAAGGATTGAACTCACAATCTTAAATTTAGCAGGCCAATACTCAAACCACTGAGCTATCCCTCCCCCAAATAAAAAGGTCAAATACTTGAATGATTACATAAGAACAATAATGACAGTCAATATATGTGTTTGCACACACAGTTATGCCTGTAACCATATATGTGTTGCAAACAGATTTCATGTATCTTGCCAAGGTTATTCTGTCATTTGATATTAGTGCTTTAACTCAGTTATTAGTGACATGATCCTGAGAATGTAAATACTGTCTTTCTGTTGTGTTTTGCAGTGTGTGCTCAGTTATCAGTTTGTCTGCATTCTAATAACTCCTAGTAATAGAATGTATTTATACTGATTGATTACATGAAGCCTGTTAATAAGGAGACCAATGTCTACCTGTCTGTATGCAAAGCACAAACATTTGCAATATTTTATATTTTGATTTTTTTATTTAAAAAAATAACATGATAACTGTGATTATAAGAGATGCTGGACTGGAACCCCTTCGTTTATCCAGTGAGCACCTCCTGCAGAGATAGCAGCATTGCAAGAGTCTCAAAAATATGCCCTGGAAATAAGCATTGTTCTTGACCTAGAGGGACTACAATTAGAGCTGATATGGTAGTTTAGTTCAGTTTCTATGCCAATTCTGTCCTTGGCCTCTCCACTAAAACTGACAAGGAGGGTGCCAGTTTTGGTGATATCTTTTGTATGTGGACACCAGGAACTGCATGGAGACCGCCAAATGGTTTCACATAAGGAACTGAACAGCACTCAGAAGTTAACAACTTTCAGTCACTATTGCTATTCTTCTTCTTTGTATTACTGTAGCACCTAGGAGCTCCAGTCATGGAGCAGGGTCCGTTGTGCTAGGTGCTGTCCAAACACAACACAAAAAGATGGTTCCTACTGACCCGGGTTATATTTAAACAACTGATGTAGAGGGGAAAAGCTCTAAATACTGCTGCTAGTTCCCTAATTTGTCCAATCCTCCCAAGTTCTGAATATTACTGAAATAAAATGCAGATTCACCCACAGTCCATATGCAACAGCTAATGGAATCCAGACAAACATAACCTTCTCTGACTGGCCCTATAATGGCTATGTGCAGATGCAGTGGTTCATAAATTACAATAGTATTCTCCCAAGAGGACTCAGATAACAAAGAGGCACTTAAGTCTGGGAAAGGGGTTAAGCAGTCAGAACATTTCAAAATCTATAACTATGTCGTCAGTGGGGTCTGAGATTAATCTAAAATGGTCTAATGCTGACAAGTAATACAGAGTTTAAATATCACAGATATTGCCTAACTATTATATAGTCCCATTATTATAAAGTCAATCAACAGAAAGACTTTAACATAAATCATCTGTAGGTCTTAGGGAACAGAATAGCTGAACAGCTGCCTCCTCTGTGGCAATTTGATGCTAACGGCTTCAGTTTCCAGAAGCTGGTCAGAAAATCTACAGATTGAGGTGGAGAATGGAGGGATATATTGCCTTATACATAAGCACTTCCTATATATGGCACATGTCTTAACTAGTATGAAAACACAATGCTAGTTACAGTCCAAAACCCAAACACTTTGTTTCAAAAAACAGTTCAGGTTGCTAGTGCGACAACAGTGAAGTTGCCTAGCACATCCTCTACAAAATCCCGGGACTAAAAATCAAGGAAAGGAATAGTTAAGGACAAGGCACTTTACAAAGATAAGTAAAGATTATGAGCTCCATATTAGGATTAGTCTAAGTAGGTCTAGAGCAGGGGTGGGCAAACTTTTTGGCCTGAGTGCCACATCTGGGTATGGAAATTGTATGGCGGGCCATGAATGCTCATGAAATTGGGGGTTGGAGTGCGGGAGGGGGTGAGGGCTCCAGCTGCGGGTGTGGGATCTGGGGCCAGAAATGAGTAGTTCAGGGTGAAGAAGGGGGCTCCAGGCTGGGGCAGAGGGTTGGGGTATAGGGGTGAGGGCTCCGGCTGGAGGTGCGGGCTCTGGTGTGGGGCTGAGGATGAGGGGTTGGGGGTGTAGGAGGGTGATCTGGGCAGGGACCGAGCGGATTGGAGGGTGGGAGAGGGATAAGGGCTAGCGCAGTGGGTTGGGGTCCAGGAGGGGGACAGGGGTGCAGGCTCCGGGCAGCGCTTACCTTGAGCAGCTCCCGGGAGCAGCAGCATATCCCCCCTCCAGCTCCTACGCAAAGGCATGACCAGGCACTTCTGTGCATTGCCCCATCCGCAGGCACCGCCCCTGCAGCTCCCATTGGCCATGGTTCCCGTGGGGGCCGCGCTTGGGGCGGGGGCAGCGTGTGGAGCCCCCTGGCTGCCCCTACACATAGGAGCCAGAGGAGGGACATGCTGCTGCTTCCGGGAGCCGCGTGGAATGGGGCCAATCCCTGACCCTGCTCCCCGGCTGGAGTTAGGGTGACCAGATCACCCAAGTCAAATATCGGGACGCGGGGGGGGGGCGGGGCAAAAAAAAAAAACCCTTCCTCCACAAGCGCTGGAGGGAGGCCCA
>NC_048299.1:121478689-121657686 GCF_013100865.1 Trachemys scripta elegans | reverse complement strand
GGTGACCAGATCACCCAAGACAAATATCGGGACGCGGGGGGGGGGCGGGGCAAAAAAAAAAACCCTTCCTCCACAAGCGCTGGAGGGAGGCCCAGGAGACGCAGGGGAAGCGCAGTGCCAGTGTGAGTGAGAGTCTGGCCTGGCTCCGAGCAGGCAGGACTCAGTCGGGTGGTAGGGAGAGTAGGGGGGCAGCCCGCGGGGCCAGGCAGTGGCTGTTCTCCCCCATTGGGCAGCGGGACTCAGGAGCAGCCGCTGCTGCAGCTCCCACTGCCGCGGGGGGAGGAAGCGGCCAATGACCAAGCTCGGGAGCTGAAGCTGCGGCTCTGGCGCCCGGGCCTGAACCCCCCGAGCCTGGGTCTGCTGCGGGGATCTAGCGGCACGCACGCTGCGCCCAACCCCTGACCAGTCGCGTCTGGGCTGCTGCCCAGCTAGTGCTATCCCGCGGCGGCCCCGGAGTGGGGGCAGCAGGTCCCAGTCCCCTCGTCCTACTCGGGTCCCGCAGGGGAACGAATGGGCCTGGGCTGCCGATGCCTCTGCCCCGGGGCCGCCGCGGGATAGCACCAGCTGGGCAGCAGCCCAGATGTGACTGGACAGGGGCTGGGCGCAGCGTGTGTGCTGCTGGGTCCCTGCAGCAGGCCCAGGCTCAGGAGGTTTGGGGGTGCCAGAGCCGCAGCCGCCAAGCTTGGCCATCGGCCGCTTCCTCCCCCCGCAGCAGTGGGAGCTGCAGCAACGGCTGCTCCCAAGTCCCGCTGCTCGGGGGGAGAACAGCCACCGCCTGGCCCTGCGGGCCGCCCCCCTACTCTCCCTACCGCCCAACTGAGTCCTGCCTGCACTCGGGGCCAGGCCGGACTCTTACTCACCCCGGCCCCATGCTCCCCCTGCGTCTCCCAGGCCTCCCTCCAGCGCTTGTGGAGGGAGGAGGAATGGTGAGTCTGGGGAAGAGGCGGGGATTCGGGGAGGGAGCCAATGGGGGGAGGAAGGGGCGGAGTCGGAGCGGGGGGGCGCAAGCACTTCCGGGCTCTGGAGCATTTCCTTGTTTGTCCAGTGTCCCGACCGCACATCGGTCAGAATGCGGGACAAACAAGGAAATATCGGGACAGTCCCGATGAAATTGGGACATCTGGTCACCCTAGCTTGAGTGCTGGAGTGGGGCAAGCCTCGGCCCCTGCTCCCCAGCGGGAGCTCAAGGGCCAGATTAAAACATCTGAAGGGCCAGATGCGGCCCCTGGGCCATAGTTTGCCCACCCCTTGTCTAGAGAGTTAAACCAATGTTTATGAGAGACAGTGTAATCTAGCTGCTGTTGGATTGACTTGAAGATGAGGGCTAGGCCTAAATCTACCATAAGTTTTTTATGTGACTTTGGACAAAGTACATAGGGCAAAAAACTCCCATTGATACAAATGGGAGCAGGATTGGGCCACAAATATAATGAATATTTCTTAACGACAACCTGCTTTCTTCAAACATGGCTAGTGTACACGTTTTCAAGGAGATGTAACTGTCAGAAAGGTCTGAAGGGTTTATAACCAGCTATTTTTGAACCAAGGGGAGGGAAATTTAAGTTGTCTAAAGAAACTTAGACAAAAACTGAAATTTCAGATCAGATTAGTAATTTGTAATTTACAAACCTTTTGATGATTTTTCTTCATAGTGTGCAGAAACAAACATTCTCCTGTGTCTTCACAATACATAAGGCAGTTTTCAGATGAAACCAAATTCTAGGCCAAAGTTACGTGGGATCTAAAATAGGGCTTTGCAATGCTCTGTGTTGAAAGAGTTCCTTATGTCTCCATTATATTAAAAGATCCAGCACCTTGCATTCATAACTAAAACAGTAAATGTGGGAACTGCATAACCATAAAAGGAGGCATTTAAAATGAAGAAAATAAAAAATTCTGAATAAATTTTTTCAGATCCTGAAACTTGAGTATCTTATTTCTCTCCCCAAAGGCTTGCCCTGTCCTCCTTCTGATCATTGAAAGTCTCTCCTTCACCAAGCAGAGGAAAAATGTTGGCCGGTGAAGCACCCTCTCAGCTTACAGAATGTAACTGTAATGGAAATCCACATACACTATGCTATTGTACCTCTGCATGTCCTTGGCATCTTCTCACCAAAGCCAAATAAGAATGTGGCTAGATACTTATCTTGACATTTTGGTACATTAAAGTGCCAACTTCTGATGATTACTCATGGCTGAGCAGCAGAGATTTTGCAGCAGAGAGTCTTTCTATTATTATTTGTATTATGGTAGTGCTTAGAGACCCCAGTCATAGATCAGAGCCCCATTGTGCTGGGCATTGTATTCACACAGATATAAACACAAACTATCCCATATCTTATTCAAAAGACAAAAATGCTCGTTGAACCAGGATGGCAAAGAGTGTTCTTTGGCAATTCCACTACTTATCAGTGCCTTACATGGGACTTGCTGTTCAATTTGTCAGTCTGATTTTAAAGAATTTTGGTACTTCTCAAGATGGCAACAAACACGTTGTCTTTTTCCCTCTGACTTTTGTGTCTGTATAGATTGCAACAGTGGGGAAAATACTTCTATCTTTATGTTAACTTTATTCAGGGACTCTTGTAACAAATCCATTCTCCCATGGTTAAAGTCCATATGTTGGAAATTTGTGAAACCTTTCGGTGGGCTAGAGTTTTCTTCATTGCCCTTTTCCCGAGATTAAAATAACCCAAATTCCACAGAAAAGCATCTGGAGACCCAGCATTCAGTCTCTATGGAATTTCAGCAAGGATTGCATAATCAAGTTCAAAAGAATAAAAGGAGTGAACTTAATTCGTAAATACCAACTTTATAAAATCTTCTGTTAAAGAAACAATAATGATAACTTAATTTTTACAATATAAATATGGCTACTTTATAATCCACATACATTATCTTCAGATTTATAAATAAAGAAAACAAATTGAATCTAAACAGGTCAGTCCCCACAGAAACACAGTCAGACTCAAAAAAGTTCCCAAAAGCTTAGGTTGAGTTGACATGAGTCTCAGTTAGAGTCTTTGATCACCAAATCTATGCAGTCTGCTGAATCAAAAGCAACATCTTTCTTCTATTTGCTTGGAGAAATTTTTAGTTGGAATCCATGCAGACTCTTCCTCCTCCTCTGCTGAAATCACTCAGTTAGCTAGTTAGTTGACCAATTAACCAACCCATATATGTAAGCAGGGGACTGGTTCTGCTATTGTGGGGAACTTTCCTGGCTTATACACTACCATGGTGGAATTGGCTAGCGAAAGGATCTCACTCTCATTCCTTTTACCCAGAGGCCTGCCTGGCTTCAAGGACTCCCCTTCCACTCTCCTGTGTGGCAGAGTCCTCGTAACCCTAATAAGGCTGGGCCCAGGATTCCTGGGGAGCTCAACCCTCAGTTTTTTCATGGTCACTTAGGACAGGGGCTAGGGTGTCCCCACTCTGGGGTACTCTCTCTCTGCTCTGGACTCTTCCCTGACCCTGATCATTACATACAGTTCAAAGCAAATACAATTTATTAAACAGCAATAAATGTAAAAAATAAGGAAAAATTGGAAAGATGAAAGGAAAACACATAAGACACAGGGACATCACAAACAGCGGTCTCTGGAATATAAGGGCAGTTCACAGTCTGTTCCTCACATGTGCCAGGCCTCCTTCTCAGGCCCTGTCTGGGCTGCAGGGATGCTGGGTGTTGGACACTTGCTCTGGCAGTGGCCACATGCCCTCAGGCTCTAGGTGGCAGGACCCTTCTTCCCAGTGTCAGCTCCCCTGTCGGGGTTATTATCCCCCTCCAAGTCTGGCCTGCAGGCCTCTTGGCTGGGGGCATCTCCCTACACTGGGCCCTCTGCCCAGGGTTTCCCCCTTGGTCTCCCCAACTGCTCACCGCACCCGGCTCCGGACTGCTCCAGCCCTAGCTCCACTCTGCCTCAGCACTGCTGCTCTACCTCCACTTCCCTAGGTTGCTTTTCTGGCCCCTCTGGCTGTGGTTGCTGCAGCTCTCCTCCCAGCACAGGTCTACTCTCTGGGCTACTTTTATGTCTTTTGTTGCTGCAGCTCTGCTCCCAGCACTGACTTGCTCCCTGACTGCTTCTCTGGCTTTGGCTAGTGCAGCTCTGCTCCCTAGCTCAGCTTGGGCTCCTGTTCTCTCTTTAGCTTGGCCGCACTCTGGCCCAGGCAGTTCCTTCTAGCTCACATGGCGGACGGGACCCCATGACCTCCTGACTCCCTTATTAGCCAGCTGTTGGAGGGTTAACAATATCACTAACCTGCTGCAAAATGTTGGAGTTAAGGGAAACAACCAGCTTTCTGCTCCTGGGGCTCAGCTTCTCCCAACCCATACAGGGCACATGGCCTTTGTAAAAAGCACCTGCCCTGACTATTTGCCATCATGGAGTCTGAGTCCAGCTACAGGGAATCTATTGAGCATACCCAAAACCACCACACCCAATTCCAGAAACTTCTAGATGTGGAGTGCTAATTGTGCATCTGCCTAGCAACAATGAGTCAGAATACAACTCATTCCTACCCACCCTGAATAGATCTCTTAAAGAGCTATCTTCCTGTTAGGCACGTGGGTTACATTTGTTCTTGGAAATGCACAAAACAAGAAACAGAATGAGGATATAGGGTGACAGAATTAAAAGAATTGTTGGCCTAGGAAAGAGAGATGGACAACATTTTGATTACAACATGGGAAACCTGGAAGAGTGACAGAGATTTTAGGGACTATCCCAATTTGTTTTTTCTAGAGCCACAATTTTGACAGAACCTATTATTTACATATATAATGGGGAGGCATTTTATGTGGCCACCCTGGACTCAGATGCCATTAGTTTCCTTAAATATGTTTATAAGAGCTTGGTTTAATTCCTTGGTTTAATAATCTTGGTTTAATTATTTTAAAAGTCAGTCTAGGTTACAGCAATTTTTGCATCTGAGGCAGTCTGCATGGTACATGCCAAAAGGGAATAGCTACACTCCATAGCTCAAGGCCATGCATCATTTTGAAAGCAAACCAGGGATTATACCTAAACATGCATCTCTGTTTGATTAGAGCTGGTTCGGGGGTGGGAGAAAGAAAGCAACGATAAAAACTCTGGGAAATGGTTATAGGGAAATAATCAAGAAGACTGGACAACTATATTAAAAGCATTGTGAACAGGTCACGGGGGGTGGCATCTGTAGGCTCATTCATTTCAGAAGACTGAAATACTGTCCTTGGAATTTGATATTAGAGCAACAACCTCCTTTCTGTCTCTTCTCTGAAAATAAACATTGCATGTAGTTACATATTTGTGCTGATATTATTTTATTTCCTATAGATCAAAACCTACAATGTAACTAATTATCTCTGACCTATTTGCAAATTATACTATTATCAGGATAAAAAACATAAATCTGCATTTTAGGTTATAAAACAGAGTGAGATTTATCAGTGTACCCTGCTTATGTCTGACACCTATGTGTCTGTGTTTATATATGTGTGCTCTTGACCTATGCACCTTTTTTTGCTTCATAATGGAAAAAAAACAGTTTTTTTAAAAAAGTATAAAATACATAGTTCAGTGGCGCACAGCTGAGACCAGAGACACATCTAAAGCTGAGGATAAATGATCCAAGAAGAATTTGGACCTGCAATGAATCTAATATTGAAGGTTAAATTAGGGTCACAGAGGAATGCAGAGAAGCATTAGAATCCAGAGAAAATAAGGGGCAAAAGTGAATAGTCAGATGAAATAAAATGTGACACCTCTCACCCCCACCCCAGGCTCCAGAAAAACAAGCAGAAGCAGAGTCACAGTGGGGAAAGGAGACAATTCAAAGCATTGGATCAGAAACAGGTTTAATGGAAAGTATTGCTATTAAAATCTATGGCCCCAATCCAGCAAAACACTTAAACACATACATAAATGTAAGTATGTAAATAATTCCATTGATAGTAATGGGACTACTCACACGCTTAAGTTCTTTGCTTGCCTGGGGATTATGCACACACACACAAAAATTCACAGCTGTGTAAAGTTGCAAAAAAATCTACAAGAAGAATAACACCAAAAAGACAGTAGGAAGAGCAG
This sequence comes from Trachemys scripta elegans, assembly GCF_013100865.1. Classification (NCBI taxonomy): domain Eukaryota; kingdom Metazoa; phylum Chordata; order Testudines; family Emydidae; genus Trachemys; species Trachemys scripta. The sequence goes on along the minus strand of NC_048299.1, from coordinate 121,651,615 downwards.
TAGAAGAGGGGAAACCCAAAATTACTGCATAAAACTGGTATTCAAGTTGTAGTAAAAAAATTGCCTCAAAACTGCTCATAACAAAAAAAAAGTAGCTACAGGAGCAATTTCCTTTTAAATAATGACGATAAACTGATTCCAGGAGAGTTCATTGAAGGTTACTTCTGCTGAGGAGTCTAGAGGATAGTTGCAGCATACTACAAACCAAGAGAAATAAAACAAGAATAAGAGGTTGATTGGGAATTTTCTGTCAGAGTGAACTGGAATGAAAAAATTTCCAAAATGTTGGAATGTCCTTCAAATAAAATGTCTACACAGGAACCAGAGGCAGGGGCAATTCGAATCCTCTCTGTGAAACTAGAGCCAGGACATGAAGTAGCTGCACAACATGCAAAGCATGAGTGGGATCTTTCTTTCCTGTCTATATTTAGTTCAGCAAAGGAAGGCAGGAGTAGTAGACAGGATAGGAGAAGTTAGGAGTCCATTGTATAGGGGTACTTTCCTATGCTTATATGTATCCAGAAGTCATATTCTGTCTTTTCCATTTCCATAAGACGTTGGCCAACTTATTCATCTAAGTTGTTTTGTCTCTTCGTCTCTTTAAGACCTTGAATGCCTTGGTTTGAGGGATGTAATTCTAGCTAAAGCAAGATAAGAGGAATGGCCAGAATACAGCTAGGCTTTGCAGAATTCAATTTTTACTTTTTTGTAATTTCAACAGATAATATAATTGTTTATTTTAAATTTAAAATTTTCACAATTGTAAGAAATTATAGGAGTGGCCAGACAATGCAGAGGGAATCAGACAGTAATTATTTAATGACAGTAGACACTGAGATTCAAAAAGTTAAAGATTTATATTAATTAAAACACAAATTGTCAACATCACATGTCAAAATATATAAAATAAATTTCCTTAAATCAAACTCTAATAAGTTCTCAAGCAGCATTTTCCTTATTTTGCCTATCTGTACATTTCAGTCGATATCTATGGAAATATTTTTTCGATGGTTTGTATGTGTATTGTGACGTTGATCTTTACCAATATTTACTGATTAAAAAATCTCATCCTTCCAAATCTCATACAGCCATGTGGATTCGGTGGGCGTTTCTGCGGGTGATTGGCTGGTCCTGAGGCTTTGGCGTACCCGCCGCCGAATGGCCGCCAAAACCGCGGGACCGGTGGACCTCCCGCAGGCCTGCTGCCGAAGGCCGCTTGACTGCCTCCCTCACAGTGACCGGCAGGCCACCCCTCGTGGCTTGCCGCCCCAGGCATGCACTTGCTGCACTGGTGCCTGGAGCCGCCCCTGCTCCCAGCAGCAGAAAGGGAGATGATATTTTTGTCTTCCTCAGCCAGAGGGCTTGAGACTGGCCCAGACTCCTGTGCTCCATAAAGAAGAGAATGAGCCTTACTATAGCTATGCCTATGTGAATTGACAGCCAGCTGGACCCAATAGGCTCCCCTGCACCAGAAGATAGGCAATGACAAGGGCACGAGGCTGCCAGGGTGCCACTACAGCTGAAAGGAATAGTGGCTTCAGATTGAGCTCCAACTCCACCAACCAGCTAAGGCCTCTGCAAAGAATTTAGGGCATTTTTGTCACTTTTACTTAGTTTGTGTGTATTTAGAGTTTATTGCTCTGAGATGGTCTGGTTTCTCATTCATTTGAGATCCTTGATTCCCTTTATCTTTCCATTCTTTTAATTTAGCCCTTTCTGGAAATAAAACATTGTTGGTCCTTATCTGTTGGTTCTCGATTCCCTGTTATTATAAATTGTAATGTCTTAGAGGCCATAGGGCTGTCTATTAGTTAATGCACCTGGCCATTAGGCAAAAAATCCAGGCCCATTAGTCTTCAGTAGGTCCTATGCACCTGAGTAGGAGAAGCGAGGAGCTCTACCACTATATTTCACAGTCAGTTTACTTTCAATGGCAATATATATGCACTAGACACCATCAGAAATATTACCATTGCATTGGTAATGAATATACCATTCATTCTATTTTCTTTGTGTTGGCGTTTGTTGTATACTTCAGTGAGATCTCATCTTTCAATTCTCTTGCTTAACTGTCTTGTAGAGTACATTATAATGTTCAGTCTTGGTCTTAAACAGAATTAAAAAGATAAAAATCATAAAATAGAAAATTGACTTCCTTACATTCTGTATAGGTTCTTGTGCTGTAGCATCTAATACTGAGCTACTGCAGCATGTTACCAAATGTACAGCTGACAAAAATGCCTTCAACTCCTCCAGAAAAACATAAGATATGTCTGCTCTCAAAAAAAAAAAAAAAAAAAAAAAAAAAAGTGTTCTTGATTCATGTTAGCTAACTTGGGTCAAAACAGCATTGAGGATATGGCAAATTGGCTTTTTTAAAACTCAGGATAGCATCGCAAGAAGCTTATAAGGGAGCCAGAGGTTGAACTTGAGTTGCTAACCTAAGCTAAACACCATGTTGCTGTGTCTTCACTGCTGTTTTAAGTCAAGTTAGCAAACATGGGTTAGCTAACTTGAATTAAGAATACCTTTTTTTCCAGTGTAGGGATGCCCATAGTGTCACTGCTAGCTGCAATCCTGAGGAAACTACAGATACTATTCAGTAATATTGTTCAAGCTGATCGAGCCTCAGGCCTCCATCTTGGTACCCACGTCAAATATGATGAACATTTCTGTAAATCTTATTTCATCATATAAAAGAAAAGGTTCTACCAATCCCAAGAGATCGGACACATTACCTCCTAGGTTAATGAATGTTTTAGATCTTACCCAAATACATGCTACATCCAATTCTTATTAACTAAACTAAAATTTATTAAAAAAACAAAAGAGAGAGACTATGGTTAAAATATCAATGTACATACAGACATGAGTTCAATTCATTGAGGTTCAGATTCACATCTGGTGAGCTTTGTAGTTGCAAAGAGTTCCTTTAGAATTCAGTTCATAGGTCATAGCCTAATGTCCAAATCTCATATTCAGGGTGCACCAGCATAACTGGGACCTCAGTCTTGTGACTCAAAATTTCCCGGATGAAGTTTAAGCAGATTTGAGATGACAGAATCAGGAACCAAGGATCTTTTATACAATTTCATGTCTTTTGACAAGTTGGAATTCCTTAGGGAACAAAAGGTCATTAGGATGACTTTGAAGGAGGTCCATCACCGGTACTTAGCTATACAAATTAGCATAAGGCCATTTGCTTGTTCCTCCACCATTCATAGTACATTTCAAAGAGAGATGACTACTGAGATATCCCATGTTTACAATTCACTTACATGATAGGATGTTTTTTTGAATTATCAGAATACAGCATAGACAAGGACAGTTGATCACATTGTCCACCTTACTCATACATATGTAAATACACAAAAATACAAACTTTATCTCCCATGTGTCTTCTGTGGGATATTTATTTTGCAAGATGTTTAATCCTTTCTAGCCATGCGTCACAGGGGGAAAATCCCTTCCAGACCCCTGTTGCTGTCTGGCTGAAACCCTGAAGGAAAAGATTTAGGAACATAAGACATAATTCAGAAGTGAGCCCCAAGACTGTTGAGCCTGTACCATTGCAAGCAACCCCATCAAACAATTGCACTCACAAATTTGTCCAGCTCTCTCTTAAAACTAATTAAATTGTTTTCTCCCTGTTTTCTCTTATGAAAAGGCTGTTCTGGTACCTTGTAATATCCAGCCTGAATTTGTTCATGGCCAATTTATATCCATTTGTTCTTGTGCCAACAAAGTCCTTTAGCTTAAATAGTACTTCTTCCTCCCTCCCCATAGAGGCAGTGGGAGACAGGTGAAGGAGGACCCTTCAAAAGAGACAATGAATGAATGATGGAAAAGTAGGAATAGAAAGAGGAGAGGAAAGTATCACAAGAACTCAGACTGCATAAAATATAAAGAAGTGTATGATTAATAGTATCAAAAGCATATATAAAGCATATATGTTTATCTCCATGGAGCTAAAGAGAATTCTATGGGGCATGAGAAAGGGTTATAATGCAACAGAGGTTGGGTCTATAATAAGAATGAGCTCAGATTTTGTTCCCTCAGCCCATACAGATGGTTCAGAGGACAATCTGGGCCATGGAATTATTGTGTCATTTGAATCTATAATTTTGGTGAGTTCCCTTATTTACTTTACTTAGGAGTCTTTAATATATATTTTAACCATTTACTCCTGAATCTCACTTTTCTTTGTCTTTCAGTTATTCACACTCTCTATATTACTCACTTCATTATGCTGAACAGTTAAAAAGTTTTCTTTTTCATGAAACATTAATGTAGAAGTATGAGAAATGTTAGTCCTGCATTTAAAAGGTCTGAAGGTGTTTGACAGTAGCTAGAATTGACGAAGCAAGATCAATCAATTACAAAGGAAGATGTGAGTGCAAATGAGTTACAACCTTCCAAATGTTATATTAAAAAATGCCAAACAAATATTCAGTGCAGATTGACAAAAAACAGGTGTTCCTGCTCTTATAGACCTCATCTCCAACTTTTCTGAATTCCATTTTATTTGCTTTATGGCTGTTATTATAGCTGCCACGAGACACTCCCACTTCAGTGTGCTAACAGTGACCCAAATAAGTGCCTAACGAATTGCATCAATGCAAAAACAGTTGAGCACATGAAGAGGAGGTGCAAAACTCATTAATCATGCAATCTCCCTTTCTGGGACCTGAATTGCCTGACACAAAAGCATTGTGAGTGGCTCGTGCATCTGTCAAGACCACCAGATGCCAGTCTTACCCTCACCATTTTTTGTGAAAGCCATTAATCAATATCCATTATTTGCCATTGTAGCACAGGATCCTAATTAGGCAGCCAACTAAAGATGAATGAAAAGGTAACCGTTCTTTATAGATGGCATTTTAAATGATTGTGTGCTCCTTTAGACAAAGAGAATTGCATATTTTTACTGGATGAAGTGATAATTAAGAAGTGATTGCAATCCATATATTTCTTTGTCATGTATGAACTTGCATTATGATGTCATGGGGCAGGGAGGACAGGACCATGAGCAATAAAGTGAAATGAAGAACCCCTATTATCTATATAGTGACTTTGATGGCTATGAACAATTTGCATGAAATAGGGTGTTTTACTGGAGTAGATCAAAGTCTAAACAGGGCAGATATTGTACAGCTCTCCATACTGCTCAGGCTGCCAGCATAAACCATAGTATTTTAGGGATTTATATCAGCTCTGTAATAATTCACTCCAGGCAGAAATGACACAGATGGTCTTAGCATCCTGCAGGAATTCTTTCTTTCTCTTTTACAAAGGTCACTCTGGGCCATTTTAGCTGAAGGCAGCACAACTGAAATAAAAAGAGAGCCCAGTTCTCCCCTGGGATGCACATAGGCAGCTCCCATCGATGTCAATAGGAGTGGTGAATGTATCTGAGGGGAGAATTTGGCCCAGAGCTCTATAATGTACATCAGAGCAGCCATTATTATAGTCTATCATTACAATTCTCAACAGCTACTCTCAGAGATTTTCCCCTTATTCTGTGTCTACATTAAAAATGCTAAAGTATCAAGGACACTTGTTACTTTAATATATTTATTTTAGGGCTGTCAAGCAATTAAAAAAATTAATCGCAATTAATCGCACTGTTAAAACAATAATAGAATGCCATTTATTGTAATATTTTTGGATGTTTTCTACATTTTCTAATATATTGATTTAAATTACAACACAGAGTACAATGTGCACAGTGATCAGTTTATATTTATTTTTATTACAAATATTTGCACTATAAAAAAAGCAATGGTATTTTTTCAATTCACCTAATACAAGTACTGTAATGCAATCTCTTAATTCTACATTTGTAAGTTCAACTTTCATGATAATGTACAAAAAAATCCTGCATTCAAAAATAAAACTGTGTAAAACTTTAGAGCCTACAAGTCCAATCAGTCCTACTTCTTGTTCAGCCTATAGTTTAGACAAACAGCTTTGTTTATATTTGCAAAAGATATACTGCCTGCTTCTTGTTACAATGACATCTAAAAGTGAGAACAGGCATTTGCCTGGCACTGTGATAGCCGGTGTTGCAAGACGTTTACATGCTAGATATGCTAAAGATTTATATGTCCCTTCATGCTTCAACCACCATTCCAGAGGGCATGCATCCATGCTGATGATGGGTTCTGTTCAATAACAATCCAAAGCAGTGCCGACTGACGCATGTTCATTTTCATCATCTTTGTCAGATGCCACCAGCAGAAGGTTGATTTTCTCTTTTGGAGGTTTCGGTTCTGTAGTTTCCGTATCAGAGTGTTGCTCTTTTCAGACTTCTGAAAGCATGCTCCACACCTCATCCCTCTCAGATTTTGGAAGGCATTTCAGATTCTTAAATCTTGGTTCAAGTGTTGTAGCTATCTTTAGAAATTTCACATTGGTATCTTCTTTGCATTTTGTCAAATTTGCAGTGAAAGTGTTCTTAAAATGAACAACATGTGCTGGGTCATCATCTGAGACTGTCATAACATGAAATATATGGCAAAATGTGAGTAAAACAGATCACAAGAGATACAAATCTCCCCCAAGGAGTTCAGTCACAAATTTAATTAATGCATGAGGAGGCGGATGACTCTTTAGTGTATCTGGCACATAAATATCTTGCGACGCCAGCTACAACAGTGCCATGTGAACACCTATTCTCACTTTCAGGTGCCATTGTAATTAAGAAGTGGGCAGCATTATCTCCCATAAATGTAAACAAACTTGTTTGTTTTAGTGATCGGCTGAGCAAGAAGTAGGACTGAGTGGACTTGTAGGCTCTAAAGTTTTACATTATTCTGTTTTTGAGCGCAGTTATGTAACAAAAAACACTACATTTGCATGTTACACTTTTATGTTACACTTTCATGATAAAGAAATTGCATTATGGTACTTGTATGAGGTGAATTGAAAAATACTATTTCTTTTGTTTATCATTTTTACAGTGCAAAAATTCATGATAAAAATAATTTAAAGTGAGCACTGTACACTTTGTGTTCTGTGTTGTAATTGAAATCTATATATTTGAAAATGTAGTAAAACATCAAAAATATTTAATAAATTTCAATTGGTATTCTGTTGTTTAACAGTGCGATTAATCATGATTAATATTTTTATTACGATTAATTTTTTTGAATTAATCGCGTGAGTTAACTGCAATTAATCAACAGCCCTAATTAATTTTTTTTATTATTTTTTGTTTCTGATTTAAATCCTCATTTCAGGAAAAAGAAAATTGTTGTGGAAAAAAATTCAGCTGCTATGCAACATATCCGAGTACCTGATCATGCATACTAAAGAGAAATGAAACAAAAATTAAATATTATTCCCAGTTTAACACATATTGCACAAAGTAAACTGAACAACACAATCAAAAAACTCCTGATAAAGAATAGAGTTCCCTACTAATAGTCAGTGTGGTATATGCATATTCTGCAGATTTTATGAGATTGCATTTGGCAAATTACATGTTGATTTCCTTGTGCTCAACAGTAGCTGACAATATAAAACAAAATTATAACAAGCTTCTTTGAGTAAGTACTATCAAGAAGAAGTAAATATAAGGGCTGGCCTTGAGGTTTTAGTGGTGGGAGGTTGGTATGAAAATGTGTGCACATTACTCCTGGGGAAATTCTGCGCCAAAAAATTAAAAATTTGGTGCCCAAAAAATTAAAAATTCTGCACCAAAAAATTAAAAATCCTGCTCACAATATTTTAAAATTCTGAAAAAGTCTGTATATTTTATATGTCAAAATAACACAATATAATCATGCCCGTTTCAATTATTTTGGTAATTTATTTCTGTAACAACACAGACAAAAAAAAAGATTCTGGTAATTTTTTTTTTGACAAATAGATTTCTTACTAGTCAAATTAATACAGAATGTTGAGTAATTCATTTAAATTATAATACAGAACTGTGTCAAGTATCAGAGGGGTAGCTGTGTTAGTCTGGATCTGTAAAAAGCAACAGAGGGTCCTGTGGCACCTTTAAGACTAACAGATGTACTGGAGCATAAGCTTTCATGGGTGAATGCCCACATGCATCTGACGAAGTGGCCATTCACCCATGAAAGCTTATGCTCCAATACATCTGTTAGTCTTAAATATGCCACAGGACCCTCTGTTGCTTAATACAGAACTGTATTTCCTGAACCTGTCAGAAGCAGTGCAAAGGCTTGGGGGAGTTAGGGGTAATGGAGAAGCTGAGAGAGAGGGAAGGATCCTGGAGTGAACCTGGAGGGTTGCTGGGTGTGGGTGGGAGAAGTATGGAACAGGTTTTTTTGGAGGGGAGAGGTTGGATTGCTAGGGAGTTGGGGAGCCTCCCCCATGCAGACCCTGGCTGACCCTAAGCCTCTCCCATTCAGTCAGGCACATCTGACCCTGTCCCCACACCTCCCCATCCCTATGTGTCCCTGCAGCCCCCTCTGCATATGGCCTTGCACTCCCACTCCCATTCAGCCCCTGGCTCAATGCTGTCACCCCACTAGCTCCTGAGCCTGCATCTCAGTCTGTCCCCACTCCACTAGCCCTTCTGAACCCCAGTCTGTGACACTCCCAGCAGCCCCTTTGTGCCCAGTTCTGTCCTAACCTGGCTCCACAGACAGAGTGCTGTGATTAACTTCTATTCCTGGGGGAATTCTGTCCTACTGCGCACACACACAATTTTTTCCCCCTCAGAAAATACATTCTGCCCCAGAAGTGCTGCAGTTCTGCCTTTTTCCCACCAGAGGCTGCTATGGCATCAGAACAGCCAGCTGCGTTCAGGCGAAAGGTGAAACTGCAGCACTTCTCGGGCATAATGTATTTTCTGTGTGGAAAAAATTGTGTGGGATATATGAATTCTGTGCGTCTGCAGTGGTGCAGAATTCCCGCAGGAGCAGTGCACATCAGTGTTGTTCAGAGATGTAATATAAAATTTTCTCCTCCTCATGAGTTCTTGAAGCCGTTTTTAAATAACTTCAGCAGAGTATGAAAAAAACAACAACCAAACATTAACACCATAGATGGATTGATCTCTGCCATGAGCTTATTTAAAAAAAAGCTTGATGACTACATGGGAAATCAATGCCTCTAGAATCAGCAAATCTGACAAATAATGTTGTAATATGTTGAGTTCTCCTGAAAATTTTACTTCTACAACATTGTCTGTGATTGAACTGGGGAAACTACTTCTTCATAAGAAATTGGTGTCAGTAACTGCACACTTTAAAGATGTACTAAACTGAGTGAGAAATCACCTTCTGGTGGTGGTTAGCCAAATAGTTTCAGGTCATGGAATTTCTTTTTCTTCTTGTTTTCTTTAAATATCCCAAGATAATTCCATACAAAAATTATATTAAGAAAATGTTAAGGTTATCAAAAGTCAAGAAATAGAATAGTTAAGATTGCACATACAACTTTATGTGTATGTATTTCAGTATAGTGTTTTATATCATTGTCACATACTATTCCCCCCAAAATGTCATATAGTTTGTTCTATTCCTTAGGTTTTGCACATGTTATGACACTTCATGGATAGCTAGCTGAGATAGAACTCAAAATCTCCAGCACCAAAAGCAAAATTTCATATTTCATGAGCCAAATGTCCACCGAGCTAACAGATTTTTATCCTTTATGAGCTTCACACAAATCCTATTGAAGTTAATGGAAAGATTCGCATGGATTTCACTGTGCTTTGGATCAGGCCAAAACTAGCAAATATTGAATAGCTTCAAATCCAAATGCTATTTTCAAAAGCACATAAGTGACTTAGATGCACAAGTCCCATTGACTCATGTTTCTAATTCACTTAGGTATTTTTGAAAATCCCACTGACAATTTTTACCAAATATCAACTATCTTTAATAATAACTGTATAACTACATACACAATGACAGGTTTCAGAGTAGCAGCCATGTTAGTCTGTATTTATTTGAGCATTTATTTAGCCCACGAAAGCTTATGCTCAAATAAATTTGTTAGTCCCTAAGGTGCCACAAGTACTCCTGTTCTTTTTGCGGATACAGACTAACACGGTTGCTACTCTGAAACCTGTTCTTTTTACATATACAATGTTATTCTCAGGAAACAGAAGTTTTAATTATATTACAAAAAAATCTACTTTCAGTTGATTTTAGGGTGACCAGATGAGAGGAAGAAAATATTGGGACACCGGGGGGAGCAAAAAAAAAAAAAGATTTTATTGGGATGTCTGGTCACCCGAGTTGATTTATACATAGAATCATAGAACTGGAAGGGACCTCAAGAGGTCAACTAATCCAGTCCCCTGCACTTATTGCAGGACTAAGTATTATCTAGACCATCCCTGACAGCTATTTATCTAACATGCTCTAAAAATCTCCAATGATGGAGATTCCACAACCTCCCTAGGCAATTTATTTCAGTGCTTAACTACCCTGACAGGTAGGAAGTTTTTCCTAATGTCCAACCTAAACCATCCTTGATGCAATTTAAATCCATTGCTTCTTGTCCTATCCTCAGAGGTTAAGGAGAACAATTTTTCTCCCTCCTCCTTGTAAACAATCTTTTATGTACTTGAAAACTGTTTTCATGCCCCCCTCCTCAGTCTTCTCTTCTCCAGACCAAACAAACTCATTTTTTTTTCAATCTTCCCTCATAGGTCATGTTTTCTAGACATTTAATTATTTTTGTTGCTCTCCTCTGGACTTTCTCCAATTTGTCCACATCTTTCCTGAAATGTGGTGCCCAAAACTGGACACAATACTCCAGCTAAGGCCTAATCATCTTGGAGTAGAGTCGAAGAATTACTTTTTGTGCATTGCTTACAACACTACTGCTAATACATCCCAGAATGATGTTTGCTTTTTTGCAAAAGAGTTACACTATTGACTCATATTTAACTTGTAATCCATTATGACTCTCAGATCCCTTTCCGCAGTCCTTCTTTCTAGGCTGTCATTTCACATTTCGTATGTGTGCAACTGATTGTTCCTTCCTAAGTGGAGTACTTTGCATTTGTCCGTATTGAATTTCATCCTATTTACTTCAGACCATTTATGCAGTTTATCCAGATCATTTTGAATTATAATCCTATCCTCCAAAGGAAGAGGTTGTGAAGGCTAGGACTATAACAGCAATTAAAAGAGAACTGGATAAATTCATGGAGGTTAAGTCCATTAATGGCTATTAGCCAGGATGGGTAAGGAAAGGTGTCCCTAGCCTCTGTTTGTCAGTGGGTGGAGATGGATAGCAGGAGAGAGATCACTTGATCATTACCTGTTAGGTTCACTCCCTCTGGGGCACCTGGCATTGGCCACTGTCGGTAGACAGGATACTGGGCTAGATGGACCTTTGGTCTGACCCAGTATGGCCATTCTTATGTTCTTATGTATGTTATGTTATGTTGTCTTGGGTACTCTAATCCATCTTGCCACCCAGATAAACTTATCTTTGTGATTGATAGTTCATTACACTGAAAAATCACATCAATATTCTGGTTACTCCCAGTCCCAAAGAACCAGTCATTTACTCCAGGTCAATTACACCTCAGATGCATGCTAAAGACAACATTTGTAGCCAGTTCTATAATAAATGATCTAAAGATTTATTAACTAAGAAAAAGAAATGAGAGTTATTTGCAAGGTTAAAGCAAGGAAACATACACACAGAAATGAGTTACAGTCTTAGTTTCCAAAAGGTGGTAGAAGCTTCTATAACAAGCAAGCTCTATATGTCTTCTAGGGCTAACCCAGGCTAAGCAGCTGAGGATCCCTTGCTTCTGGTTAGAAATCTTGCCCTCCCAACGTTCAAGCAGCACAGAGATGCAGTTTTGTCCTATCAGAGATTTTTATTCCCTTCTACCAGAGTTTAAGCAGATGGGATGAATCCTCATGAAGGTCTCCTCTTCATGGGTGGGTTTGTCCTCTGATATTCCACAATGGTTTCTCTGGTGTCTACTTTTCTTTTGCTTGACAGGAGATAACACCTGTCAAACTACTGTTTTGCCTTTGGTAATGCTTCTCTCCTGACTGTAGGGATTCACAGATTAAAAGCAAACACTTAAATATTACCTTCTAGTATGGGATATAGATATTATAAGTGAGAATAATCTGTGCAGCAATTTACAAGCATTTTGTAAAATTTAAACACTAAATACATTTTTATAAATCTAATAGCTGTTTTGATAATACTAACACACAGGTAAGCCAGACTGGTATTCAGCTATGCATTTGTCAGTGTTCATTTGAGGCTAGAGGCTTTGGCATGAGCTGGCACCTGATCTGCCAGCATCACATATGGGGCATGTGGCCTGCTTTTGAGTTATCTACACTAAAGGAACTGTGTTCCCTCTAAGGTGTGCGTTTGTGCAGCTGCACACGAGGCTATCAAGGGCTGTGCACCAGCCACACAGGCGTGCCCACAAATGAGTTTGAGGTTTGAGGGAGCTTGGGGCATGCAACTGGGGGAAAGATGCCTCTCTCCCCCGGCCCCAGCTCCAGCTGGGGCTGAGGCAGGGATGGGAGAGACACCACTCTCCTCCAGCCCCAGCTCTGGCCAGGGCCACGGCAGGGACGGGAGAAGCACCTCTCTCCCCCGGCCCCAGTCCTGGGGCTGTGGCAGGGACAGGGGAGATACCTGTCTCCCCTGGCCCCAGCTCTGGCTGGGGCTGTGACAGGAACGGGAGAGACGCTTCTCTCCCCCAGCCCCAGCTCCAGCTGAGGCTGCAGCGGTGATGGGTGAGACATCTCTCTCCCAGCCTCGGGGCCACAGAGGGGAGAGATGCATGTTTGTCTCTCTCTCTCATACACACACACTCTGTCTAACACACACTCTGTTTCTGTGTCTCACACACATTCACACACAGTCTTTCACATTCACCCCCCAACACATACTTGTATTATTGTTGTTGATACTCCTTGATACTTTTCTGTAATTTTATTCTTTCAAAGTGTTACTCTATTTTTTTGACTTGTCTATGTATTTCATAATTTTTATTTCTCTCTTACGCTTAAATTTAATTCTTTGAGTAATGAGTTCTAAAATGTCTAACCTGTGCTGGCTGGAGTAAGTATCTCTATGGTAACTTTTTTAAAAATATATATTATATCTAGCTTTTTTGTTTCTACTGGTGGTTCACATCAGCACATTACCTCGATATTGGTGCACATAACAAAATTCATTCCACACATGGGTGGAAAAAATTAGAGGGAACATTGTAAAGGAACCAAGTCCCACAGCATTTAAAATTTTCTGTGTGAATAGTTTTTTGTGTCCATTATTTTTGTTTGTTGCCACATATGGCTCACATTTGAGTCTTGTCAGATTAAGAGATATGAGTCACTGTCATGCAGTGATGGCACTGAAGAAACTTCCAGAGTCAGGACCTGAGATTGCTTGGTTAAGCAAGACAAAGATACAATCTAACCCATGGAAAACCTCCCATTTTAGAGCCAGATTGTGACTTTAGGCACAGTCCTGAGCAATGTTCGCTTGCACTATCCCAGGAGGCAGGCACCTTTTGATGCACATTTCCCTCCCTGCTTCTTCCTTGCTCCAGGGGACAGGGAGATAACTAGGGTAATAATTTGATGATGGCATCCACCAGTAACAAATACAATAGCCCTTGTGCTGATTTAAATGAGCTGGCCACTGCATTGGGAGAGCAAAACCAAGCCTCCACCTTCTCTGGGGTCTGGAAGAGTATTGGGCACAAATTTTCTATTTGCTCCTTTGAACACAGACCCAACGTCTGGGTAGCATGTGCAAGGCCAGTAGGGGGATCCTTACCCCCTTTCTCCTCCTCTGCAGATATACAATCCCAGTCACAATTTAGTGCTAATTCAACAAGAGTTTTGTCAGAGAAAAGAGTGCAGGATTGGGCCCTTTGTTCCATTTTAAAAACCACTTTCAGAATGAACAAAATGGGAAAGAAAATGAAAAAAGAAAAAGTTTAAAGAAGGGGGAGAAGTTTACCATCAACAAAAATTAGAATATGTAAAAAATTCTCTTTATTGTAAAACATAAAAGGTTCTGCTTTCCTTTTGATAGGCAAATCAAACTCTCATAAAGGTCAGTGAGAGTTAAGGCCATTGACAGCAGGCACCAGCACTAGCTTTCAGACTTTTGGCTGCTCTGAGTCAACAAGAAATTGTGCATTCCTCAGAGCAGCTGCACTAACAGACACAATGAAGTGTTATTAAATCTTTTGTTGCCTTTTCTTTGTATGAGATGAGGTGTTGACCACTTCTTGTCCTTAAAGAGACAGTAGCAGTTTGACATAGCCCCAAATATAGATTTTTATAAGTAGTATTTTTCTCACTCTCTCATAACTTAATGACTGCTGAATGGATTTAACCCTCGTAACTTCCCTGCCACCAAAACAAACAAACAAACAAACAAACAAACAAACAAACAAACAACTCGCCCCACTTTAGACAAAAGGCTAGCATGGAAAAATTCAGTCCAAGAGGTGAAAACATAGGATAACAGTGTGTAGCAATGTGGATAATTGTAGTGGAAACAATCTTACAACCTTATTTCAGGCTTGATTTATAGTACTGCTTTAAGAATAGCAGAGGGAGACAGAGAGAGCTTGGCATAAACAAAAGAATATACGTGTTTTCATTTGAGAATCAATGAATCATAGAGATCCAGGGAAGTAATTTCAGATTAAAAGAGCTGAAGAGGCTATTGTAACAAAAGTGATGAGATTGTGCAGAGGCTGCAGAAAGAAGCGAGTGGTAGATGAGAAGATGGGGCTAAGTAACGGAGATCTGACTTCAATAGAGTTACACTGGCATAAAACAAGTGTAACCCTGGAATAGATATTCAGGCCCAAGAACTGTCATGTTGGTTAGAGTGAATCCTTGCGGTGTTTTAAAACCAAGAGGATAATTTGAACTGGATTATCAAATGAACAAAGAGCCAGGGAAGGGGCTTGAGAATAAGAGCAAGGTAGCTGCACTCTCATTTGCAGTAAGGGCATGGTTACACTAGAGAGTTTACAGTGGCACAGCTGCACCGATGTATGTAGACACTCTAAGCCAATGAGAGAGAGCTCTCCTGTTAGATTAACTACTCCAGCTCTCCCGCCGACAAAACAATGTTGATACCAGTGCTTATGATGGTGTAACTTATGTCTCTCAGGGGGGTGGTTTATCCACATCCATGAGCAACATGAATTATGCCAACTTAAGCTGTAGTGTAGACAAAGGGCTGGTCTACATTATGGGGGGGGGTGTCGATCTAAGTTATGCAACTTCAGCTATGTGAATAACGTAGCTGAAGTTGATGTACAGATGCTCCCCCAGTTACCTAAACCCGATGTACGCAAATCTGAGTTTCCGGAAAAAGTTCCATAAACTAGAAATAGGAGGGGTTCTGCCCCCCCGCCCCACGCAATGGTTGGAGATACGTTTCGGACTTACGCAAAATTGGTGTTATGCAAGGCATTCCGGAACAGAACGCTTGCATAAGTCAGGAAGCGTCTGTACTTAGATCTACTTACTGCGGTGTCTTCATTGCGGTGTGTCGATGGAAGAAGCTCTCCTGTTGATTCCCCTTGCGCATCTCGTTGAGATGGAGTACTGGAGTCGACGCTAGAGTGATCGATGGTCGATTTATCGCATCTATATTAGACATGATAAATTGACCCACACTGCATCAATCGCTGCCCGTTGATCCGGCCGGTAGTGTAGACAAGCCCGTAGACTAAAGTTATGTCTACACTACAAAGTTACATCAACTTAAATTATGTTGATGATCATCCACTGCTGTAATTAAACCACTTTTGCACATCCACACAATACTCCTTATGATAGCAGAGCGCATCCACAGTTGGTGCTTTTGTATCAACAGAGAGAGCAGTGTACCATGGGTAGCTATCCCACTGTGCAACTCCCCACCATCAGCTCTGGGAAAGGATTGCAGTGCCTCATCATTCTATAGGCTTCTGACTACATTTTGGACCACTTTTCAACAGCTCCTGTAAACTGTATGCCTGCCATCTCTGTCTGAAAGCATGGATCCTGCACTGCTCTCCAGTCTTGTGATGAGCATTATGAACACACCGTGGCTGATCCTGCAGTA
Source organism: Trachemys scripta elegans (assembly GCF_013100865.1). Lineage (NCBI taxonomy): Eukaryota > Metazoa > Chordata > Testudines > Emydidae > Trachemys > Trachemys scripta. The sequence continues at coordinate 121,635,547 of NC_048299.1, read as the reverse complement.
TTTAATGAGCTGTGAGTATGATAATGACACCATGCAAAGAAACAACTCAAGATAGCTGTTGGCATTCACAGACTAGCTGCAGATGGTGGACCGCTGGTACTGGGCTCAGGAAACAAGCACTGAGTGGTGGGATTGAATCGTGATGCAGGTCTGGGATGATGAGCAGTGGCTGCAAAACTTTTAGATTGCAAAGTCACCTTCCTGGAACTGTGTGTGGAGCTTGCCCTTGCCCTCTGGTGCAAGCACAGCAAAATGAGGACTGCTTTCACAGTGGAGAAGCAAGTGGCAATAACTGTGTGGAAGCTGGCAACTCCAGACTGCTACCAATTAGTCACAAATCAGTTTGGAGGTGGGAAGTCCACCATGGGGTTTTGCAGTGATGCACGTGTGCAGGGCCATTAATTGACTCCTGCTGAAAAGGACTGTTACTCTGTGCAATTTGTGGGAAATAGTGGATGGCTTTGCAGCAATGGGATTCCCTAACTATAGTGGGGTGATAGATGGCACACATAACCCCATTTTGGCCCAAGACCACCTTGTGACATAGTACATCAACAGAAAGAGCTACTTTTCTATGGTATTGCAAGTGCTGGTGGATCACCGGGGTCATTTCACCAAAATCAACATGGGGTTGTCAGGGAAGGCGCATTTTCAGGAACACTGGCCTGTATAGAAAGCTTTCTTTCCAGACCAGAAGATTCCAACTGGGAATGTCGAAATGCCAATTGCCAACCTGGGAGACCCAACCTACCCCTTGGTCCCATGACTCATGAAACCTTACACTGGAAATCTTGACTACAGCAAGGAACACTTCAACAACAGACTCAGCAGGTGCAGAATGACTATTGAATGTGCCTTTGGCAGATTAAAGGGTCACTGGTGCTGCCTTTTTGGCAGGTTAGATCTCAATGAGGAAAATATTCCCATGGTGATAGCAGCCTGCTATGCTCTGCATAACATTTGTGAAGCTAAGGGGGGAAAGTTTCCAAAGGGGTGAGCTTTGAAGTGGATTGGCTGATGGCTGCTTTTGAGCAGACAGATACCAGTGTGAGGAGGTAAGAGGAAGTATTTTACAAATGTGGAGTGCAGTTCATGGAGGTCATGAAGAGAGAATTTCTACAGTCAAGGAAAGAAGATATGGTATAAAGGAATGAACAGGGATTTCAGCAGAGGCAGAGTTGAAGCACCTTCATACACAAGGAAATGTAACAGATATGGTAATAATCAGATTCACAAACATGGGAGATATGGAAAGACAAGGGAGAGTCAGAGCTGATGACATACTTATGGGCTCTTGAAACAAACAAAAGGAAGTTGAAAAGGGAGATGGAGTTCCCTCCCAAAATTCCCAAAATTTACTTCCGTACCCAAAGATGCATTTCTGTTTTTAAAAATTAAACTGAAAGAAGTCAAGGTGAAACCACAGGTTTATTGGACAAGATAAGCAAAGAGGCTGAATAGGGAAACACATTAAGGGTGGGATTTTTGAAAGGTATTCAGCATTGCCTTAAATCTGCCCTTCTTAAATTCAACTGGAGTGCTACCATTGACATCAATCAATGAGAGCTGGGTTAAGCCAGCACTGAATATTCTGAAAAACTCTCTGTTAATGTTCTACACTATACCCATCAATGACTTCTATAACAGTCCTAATCTACATCTCTATAGAGTTCTCTATATAGATATACACATCTCTATAGCTCCATATTGCAAAGTTTGTATTGCACAGTGGGATAACTTGGGATGAAAAGCTCCATAGGGATATATATATATATAGCAACACAGATGTATATATAGCAAAGCTAGCAGCAGAGAGCATATACCCCACTGTAATTAATCACTTTCTAAAAAAAAAAAACAACCTGCAGATGTTCTTGCAATAGGGTGACATTTGTCTAAAGAGAAACAGCAGAAGACCGATGAAGTATAATCAGACCCTTTAGATTCTAAACCTGAAAAAAATCTCAAAATTGCTAAGATGCATCATACAAAAGTCAATCAAAAAGAAATCTCAATATTTATTTAAAATGATACCATAAATATCATTTCCTTACTTACTTCAGACTGATGTTTCATCTTTAAACTATTTGAAATCTAAACTGCAAAATATTCACTCAGCCCTCCTCTGAACACCCTAATGTTTGCAGACTCCTATTTTGTCTGGCCAGAACCAGAAATGGGAGAAAAACAATAGTCTCAATCTGCAGTCAATGCATATAAGCCTCCAAAAATGTGGTTATTTATCTGAACTATTCAAACATTTATAATCTACAAAACTGGGCTTAATATCTCTCAAAAAGGTGTTTCTGATAAGATTTTGTACCCTTCAGCTTCCATCCAGAAATACAGTGAGAATGTATTTCTTGTAATGTGTGTGACCTTCTAATTATTACTGAAATTTGGACATTTAAATTGTGTGCAAAAATGAAAAACAAACAAACTACAACTCAAATCTCTTCCCACTCTACCTGAACAATTTCTAACTTTAAGCCAGACAGCTACGAGTTTAATTCTTAAAATGGATTTTGACTGGAGATGGGGAGAAGTAATTTATCAGATGGGTTCATTCATTCTTAACCTCTAATCTGTACCTTCTCACTGGTGTTCTTGTCTATAACCCAGAAATTAAAAAGATGTAAGTACCTTATCAAAGTAAAATGGGGATCACACTATTGTTTCTATCCTTCTCTCTGCTGTTAAAAACAAAACACTGGTGTCTTTGAGCTATGTAATTAATGGAAATTTCTGTGGAAAGCCCTTTAAAGATCATTTGTGACAGAAACTGTGTTTGACTATAACTTTCCTTTTCCCTGTTCCACGGATGCTCATTAGGTATTCTGTGCAGATCATACATCCATCATTAGCTTTATTAGAATAGGCACAATATCCAGATCCTGAAACTAGTTTACTGCAATACTTATATAGGAATTTAAGTAGCATCTTGCATCTTCAGATACACAGGGGCAGACTCTAATCTCACTTACAGCTGTGAAAATAGGGAATGACAATATGAATATCAGCTAAATTACTCTGAATTTACATCAATATAAATTACATACTAATCTTGCTATTAAATATTCTTCATGGTGCAATCTTTCTAACAGGTAAAGTCGGTAGCAACAAGGGCTGGATTCAATATCTAGGGGTTCTTCCTAACAATACAACACAGAACTGGCTTGAGTCCCCACCCAACAATCTGGGAAAATTAAACCCTGCCCCTTGGCTTCTCTAAAAGGCAGTACTTCCCTTCTTTCAAGCACTGAGTCAGTGTACAGCAAGGAAAACTTTTAATAAAACAGGGAAAGGAACCCAGTATTAATTAGGGAAAATGCTACAAGGGTGATTTGCAAGCATATGACCATGAGCAAAGCACCACCCCAGAGTACAATGGGCAGTTGCCTCAGGTTCTCACTGTGTCTTAGGTGCAGGCTTGTGATTAATTTATGTTAATTGACTATGTTAATTAAAGGGTGATTTTACTTATTCAAGAAGTCTGTGATTCATTCAGTCATCAGTTTAATAGTATAAAGCAGCAGATGGAAACTGTTTTTTTAGGGGGCTTGTAACTCATGAACCTGTTGGTCAAATGACCCCAAATTTCAATCACTAGGGTGAACCTGTGCCCCATGAAGCACTCAAAATTTCAAAGCAATCAGAGTAACTGTTCAGATTTTAGAGCACTTAAAGGAGTTGAGTTTTAAAGCCTATAAATTGGCAGAAAGGGATGCTCTCTAGCTATTTTTCTGTATTGGTGCATGCTCAGTGTAAAAAATGTACATTTTCTTAAATACTGTTCCCAATTTGGGTCCCCCAAAGATTTAGTGTTTGACATGCACAACCTTGGGTACAACAATTAAGACCATTTTGACCTGTGCCATATCAAAAGTTTGATCTCTAGCTCTGTAAACCCCTTCTCCCATAGACTTTTTAAAAAATACCTATTTTTTCAGGGGTTATGTCTCTAGAGCCTCTGGCCCAAATGACTCCAAATTTGGGCCCCTAACTCTTCCGTGCATCTTCCTGAGGTACAGAAAATTTCAAACAAATTTGATTGAACATATCAAATTTAGAATTTAAAAAGGTCAATCTTAAACAGATATTGTGTTCCAAGCTTAAGTATCATGGTGCTTGTGCGTCATTGTGACAGGGTGCTGGCTAAGGAAATCTGAGCCAGGCCTCTGTCACATCAGCTCCAATCAAGAAAGGGGGATTGGAGCTGGCTGAGTAAGCCCAGGCCTGATTGGCAAATGGGGAACAGCTGCTGGCCTTGTTAGCCAGGGGCTAACATAAAGGCTGGCAGGAAAGAGGCCAGAAGAGTTGAGTCAGAGTCTTAGAGGGTGTGGGAAGTGTGTTTCTGCATGAGCAAGCAGTCCCTGAGGTTGTAATACTGAAGCTGTTTGTAGCCACAAGGTGGTGGGAAAGTATATGGTAAATAAAGAGTGTGGATGATTGTACCAATGCAGAGCTGGTTTGTGAGTGCAGCAGGGGCAGTAGTGAGGAGGGCCCAGTGACACCTTGTTACATGTGGGGGCTTGTCTAGGATCCAGAGCCAACAGATGTAGTTGGTGGCCTGGAGATGGAGGAGATCCTGTGATGGCTCATAAAGCAGCAGGAGCAGATGCAGAAGGCCCTGCAAGGTTTCCAGCAGTCCCACCAGGCCGAGAGACAGGCTTTGCTAACCTGGCAGGCAGAACAGCAAAAAAGCCTATAGGACTTTATAAGAGAACAGGCCAGTGTGCAGCAGCAACTCCCACAACGAATGGTGAATCCTGTGATGGGGGATGGCACCTGGCTGCCAGGCTTGGGACTCTGTACAATGAGTCTGGCAGATGACTTGGATGTATTCCTTAGCACGTTTGAGTGGGTAGCCATGGGCTAGGGCAACATAGGCCCTATGACTGGCTCCCTACCTAGTGGGTGAAGCTCAAGTGGCCCACATGGCATTTAGCAATGAACAAGCCCGGAACTATGAGACCATGAGGATGGCTGTCCTAGATCAGGTGGGCCTGTTGGCGGAGAAATACCACCAAAACTTCCAGGCAGCCAGGTGGACGGGGGCCGTGCAGCCTTGGGCATTTGCCCACAGACTGATAGAGTGGGCCACCCACTGTCTGAGGCTTGAGACACAAATGGTGGGGGAAATAATGGATGCCATAGTCCTAGAACAACTGCTACAGGGCCTCCCCGAGAAAATCTGAGTCTGGGTCAGGTGACATCAGCTAAGTACTGTCGATGCAGTGATCAAGCTGACTGACGTATACATGGAGGAAGATGTCCCCCGAAGAGCGGGCTGACCTTAAAGACCTAGAGTTGGGGAAGAAGCTGAGAGAACCCCTTCCCAGGAAAGACCTGAAGAGGAAGATGGAGGAACCCTGAGGAGCTCCCAGTAGAGCTGGTGTGATCGTTTGCTGGCAGTGCGAGTGGCGAGGACATAGAAAGGGGGACTTCCTGGATATGGAATGCAGTTGGGCCAAATTTTACGGCTGGACTAATGCTGGTGGGTGGGAAAGGGGGCAGAGGTTGTCCACCATCCTGGGGAGGATGGGGAGGAAACCCCATAGTGGCCTGGTTTATATGGCTTCAGACTGCTTGCTCATCCAGAGGGGGCTGATAAAACCGTACTGTATAATTCCTGGTGCACGGATGACACTGGATTGTATCCATGGGGACAGGATTACTGCCCAATGGCCCAGGTGCCCCTAGAAGTGTGGGGCACAGATTTAAATGAGATTCCTTTAAATTGAAAGGAGATCCCTTTTTGAGCTCCTGTTCTTGCTTTGCCTGAGCCGGGATAATTTTTTTCCTGTTTTGTACTTGGCTATGTATTCCTTTGTTGTTAATACACACTCCTCCTCCAACTCTTCACTCCTCCCTTCCTTCTCCTGTCCCTTCTAATCACAGCATTCATTTCACCATTGAAACTGCAGTTGTGTGAATCCTCTTTCTACATTTCTATTGTACCCATCAAGTTGCAGTTTTCATATAGCATTACCTCATATTCATCTTCTTTTTATTACCTGTGCATCCTGGCCTTTGTAAGTAGACGCCTAAGATAGTAATTACTCTTTTCTTTCCTTCTCTTTTTATCCTTTGCCCCCTTCTCTGTATTTAGTGTATTTGTATATGGGGGCACAAATGCCTTTGCTATCCCTTTCTGTTCATCTTCACTTTACAGTCTGAAAGAACAAACTTTTCACTGTTTTATCTGACTTCCATTTTGTGATCCTTAAAAAGGAAAAAAAAAATTCCCTCCCATCTGAGATTAAAGTGATAATCAACTTTATCAGATTTGAGCCCTGGAGAATGGTACCTTATTGTTCAAGGAGAGAGCCTTTTTTTGAGGCGGGGGAGCAGTAGTGGACATTCTTCATTGTGCTCCAGAGACTGGTATCTGGAATGCAGCCTCCAAACACCTCCCTAACACTTATTTTTATTGTTTATAATTGCTTACATGGCATCACATTTACAAAGGACATTGGAAGACTTGTTTCCTGCCCATAGGAGTTTTAAATCTCAGCTAGAGAAGACAAAAACTATGAAACAATAGTTCAGAAAAGGAGCGTATCGGGATATTTTTGCAAAGAGAAGGTATGAAGGATTCCAGGCAGAGAAAACCAGAGGCTGTTTGAAGCATAGGATGCAACATGACAGAAGAGACAAAGCTGAGCATGGGAGAAAGATAAAAGGAGTAAGAAGGTGAGAAGACTGGGTGGGAATAGAGAGTGGAGAACATAAAATTAGACTTTTAGCCAATGAAGACACTCAAGGAAAAGGCTTATGTGCTTTGAGAGATGGACAAGGATTTTGGCAGTGCATATTGGGGAAAAAAAGTGGATTTAGGTTTCATTAAATAGGAAGTAGTGATAAGATTCAGTAAGGGACAAATATGAGAGGAAAACAAAAGTTCAAAATGGACACAGAAAGTTGTGAGAACTGTATTTATCTGAGAGTTCTGGCTGTCTTTGGAGACGTGTGGCAATTTCAGCCTCGTAATCCCCTTTCCGAGCACTAGCACTACATTGAATGTATCACAGCCCTCTAAAACAGTAATATCAGCAGTAAAACATAATCTAGAGGAGAGAAAAAATTAAGATTGCTGTGGAAAAGTAAAACTATTAATATAGCAATTAATATAATAGATGATTCTGATATTGAATTAGAAAGATGTGATCAGAATTTGGCAATGTTAATAAGCCTTTATAATTTTATAGCTGCTTTCATCTCAGGATCTCAAAATGCTGTACAAATAATCTCACAACATGTTTCTATTTATTTATGTATGATGTGTCTAGCATAGTGACACAGTTTGTACACAGTACAAACATTTAAATACACACAAATAATCAGTCCAATTAACATGCTGTCAAAAAAAAATAATGTAAGCCATGTCCACTCCACATGGTGTTCTGTCCTCCTCTTGTGGTGCTTAGGCTACTTAGCTACTTCTATAGCAGGCTCATCAATCTCTAAGGGTATGTCTATACTACCCGCCGGATCGGCGGGCAGCGATTGATCGTGATAAATCAAGCCCCAAGTGCTCTCCCATCAACTCCTGTACTCCACCGCTGCAAGAGGCGCAGACAGAGTCGACGGAGGAGAGGCAGCAGATGACTCACTGCAGTGAAGACACCGCGGTGAGTAGATCTAAATACGTCAACTTCAGCTATGTTATTCACGTAGCTGAAGTTGCATAACTTAGATCGGTTCTCTCCCCTCCCCGCCAGTGTAGACCAGGCCTAAGTGAGTTGGCTTGTTTAGCTGAGGCATGTGAGGTTCATGTCTTACGATTCAGAAGTCCCATGTTTAATCCCTACTGCCAACAACCCAATATCAATATTACAATAGCATTTATAAAAAACTCACCCATCCAGACACAGCAAAAAGCTAGACTCCCCAAGGTCTTTGGAGAAAGCCTAAGGGCCTTGCAAGGTACCTGGAAAGTCAAGAGACTTATGATCCATCAGACTCAGTTTCCAGAATCAAAAGCCTTCACTGAGAATGCTTTTCCCCCAGTTGCTTGATATTAAAATCCAGGGACTGTCAGTTCAAGTATCACAGTTGATAAATTGTTAAAAGTGAGCATTAAGTAACAGTCTCTAAGAGGATAGAATTCTCAGACTTCTGTCCTCTTAGAAACGAATGTTCACTAAAACAATAGGCTATGAATGGTGAAGTCAGTGAGCTGAGGTCCATGGAGTTACATACAGGTTGGATTTGCCATGTTTCTTTATTGGTCTGCATGTGATAAGTGAGCAAACACCTGCCAATGGGCAAATAAGAACTCTGGTACAATATCTTTCTAGAAGAGGTTGTAGTACCACTCTCCCCAACACAACAAATAAGGTTAGAACCTTGGTTTTGTTATCATATTTTACCAGTTCAGATTTAAATGCATTGGAAAAGTTGTGTGTGTAAATTGTCTTTGTGCTTTATTTCTATATTGACGTTAGTGCAACAAATCTTGAATGTTACGTCACAAAATTTACTTTAAAATTTGAAAACACACAAAAATGTTTAACATAATAGAGTTCAACACCAAACTCAGCCACAATTTACTGCACACTTTTCTTTTATATGATCGTCCATAATTTGTAACCAATGCACTTGAACTAAGATCGACTTGACACAAGTGATAACGTGACCAGATTTCCTGACTCTCTTAATATCTTGTTCCATGTCCTGATGGTATCTTTTATTATTTTGAAATGGTCTCTTGCTGCATCCTTCCTTCCCTTGAATTAATAGGCAATTTAGACAGCCAGCAGCAACTGACATGTAAATCAAATACAGCTGGGAGAAGGTAATAATGCAGAACTACCTATCAGAGAGAATAAAAGAAACTGTGTATATAGGAATGAAGTATTTTATATTTGGTGTATGAAGCTGTCTTAAACTCTTTTGGGGGCTTTCTACTATAAAACTAAAAACATGCTTCATGATTGTAAAAATGAAAAAATAAAAACTCTTACTACATTACCTAGAGACTTCTCCCAGTTATTGTTCTGTAGCTTAAAGATTTGAATCTTGCATGCAGATTAATGAAAATCAAAGCCTGCTTTGAGGTGACATTTACCTATGAGGGTAGCCTAGGAGCTTTTGCAAATTCTACTTCAAGTTGTTGTTTGGTTGGGAGGAGGCATGTTTTTTGGCCACCTGAAAGGATTTTGCATGTATCCTGTTCACACAGATAATTTTATATATAGCTGGTCCAAAAAAATTTTTTTTTCCTAGGGAAATTTTGTCTTTTTTGTTTAAAGAAAGTTTTTAGTTTTATGTTTTTTGTTGTGGGTTTTTTTTGTTTGTTTGTTAAATTATTTTCAGTCAAAAAGCTTTTGGTTTTTAGATGAAAAGTCAAATTTTTTTAACCGAAAGGAGACCCTTTTTGTGTAATTTTTTGTCTAAAACAGTTGGTTGAAAATTTTCTGTTCAAATCTTACTTTTATATTTTTAATAATTGAATGATGTTAGCTAAAGACTTCAATAGTGTAATTAAACCAGCAGATGGTATCTAAGTGCGAGCAGTGAAGATCTGGAGGATCAATGGCCTAGAGCGGCAAGAAGCTGGAGGATTCCAGGACATTTGGGAGGAGTTGGAAGATGGGCTCCAAGAGTTTGTGTATGATGGATCTTGGTGGAAGGAAGAAGGACTGTGTTGCCATGGGTACAGGTGTCTGTGAGCCTGGGAAAAGGACCAGACTCTACTAGACTGGGACTTGTTGTGAACACTTTGGACTCAGACTCATGTGCTGCAAGGGCAGGTGAAGACCAAGGAGCAATGTACCATGCTGAAGGTCCAGAGGTAGCAGTCAGCAGAGAAGCATCTACCTCATCAGGCTGATGCATCTCAGCTCTGTATACACCACTAGTGAGATTAGAGGCCTTGAGTAGGGGAGCTAAAGCTGTTGAGCACCTCTAGAGGAGGGGGAAGGGATTGTGCTATTGCTTGTATGTTTCACTGTTGTAGTTGAATTGCCTTAAGTTTCCTAGCCCCATTCTGATCCATTGGTCTCTTCCCCCATCCCCTTGCATATTAGTCATCAATATAAATGGCTACAAAACACCTGTATGTTTAATTCAGTTTTGTGAAAGGAGTTTCCAGATCCACATAAGAAAAGGAGGCAAATGCCTGTCCGGGACAGGAATAACTGCAGGCACGCTACTTTAGCACTTCTACCAGCTCCTGTGTCCAGCCCTGGCCGGGGGAGGAAGGGTTTGACACAAATTGGTGGTAATCATGGGATTGTGGGGGTTATTCTGCAAGAGAGACAAGTGAAACCCTGTGGTCCAGGCCACAGGGCAAAAGATAAATTGCTTTAATTATATCATTTTTTTTTTTTTAGTTAGATGTTTGAAGGAAAGAAAATGAGTGATGGGGAGGAGAGGTACCACTGGTGGAAGAATCAGATATGTCACCTTATGGTGGAAAGCACCAGGAGTGAAGTGATTAATACAAGCAATTTGGAGGTGGGGGAAGGGATTGTGCTGTTGTTTCACTGTTCCACTGTTGTTGAATCCTTTAAGTTTACCAGCCCCATTCTGGCCCATTGGTCTGTCCCATCCCCTTGCCTAACAAAAGCCCCACTGTGTGTAAGTGGACTTTGTGTCAGGAGTTTCTGGACTCATGTAAGCAAAGGGAATAGAGAATAGTTCAGGCTCACTATCTTAGCACAGAGGGGGATGAGGGTTGGCACAAAAATCAGTCTAAAGCAAGGACAATCTTTACTCTGTTTTAAGTGTTTTTAGGAGACAAGATGAGAAAAAAACATGACCTTAATTTCTGTATTACTGTGTCATGAGCAAAGCCATCCCTTGGGTACGGTGAATCGGGGCCAGGAGAATGGGCGGGGGGGTGAGGAGGAGCCCCCCCATCCAGAACCTCCCCTTTCCCCCGGTGCCTCCTGCCTGCCAGCAGGCCCTGCCAATCAGCGCCTCCACCTCCCTCTCTGCGCCTGCTGCGGATCAGATATTTTGCAGCGTCAGGAGGCGGTTGGGTGGAGGGGAGAGAATCGAGGGTGCAGCTCACTCGGGGGAGGTGGTGGAACTGGGCAGGGAAGAGGTGGGGTGGGGGCAGGAAGAGGTGGAGTGGGGGTGGGATGAAGCAGGGTGGGACCTTGGGGGGAGGGGTGGAGTGGGGGCGGAGCCTGGGCAGAGCCAGGGGAGCACCCCCTGGCAGATTAAAAATTTGGCGCCTATGTCCTGGGCCCCGTACCCCCTCCCAGGGATGGCCCTGGTCATGAGGCAGACTTCCACCTTATACACACTAGAGAATTGCACATTAGCAACTTGCCTGGGTGTAATTGAACTGTTGTGATTAATTGTGTCCACAGTGGGCTTTTCATTGTGGTTGCACACAGCACACTGTATTCAGAAAAAAAAATCCCTCTTCCCATCCCATAGCTCCTAATAAAGCTACCTAGAGCATAATGTCTAGGGTAGACAGATTTTAGATTTGTTCCAATGAATGCTTTGAATCCTTCTGTTCTGCACAAGATGACAAGGAGCCATGCATGGATTGTGAGGGACCATGGCTATCAGGCCTCCCTTGAGCTTCTGCCAGACTGAAGACCCATAAGGTTTATTGAAGTGAACTGTCAATTTTGATTGCAGTCCTCATGGAGTTATCTTGATTTAATTATTTTCATTCATTAGCCAGTAAATGTTATGTTTAGTTTTTGTTTACTGTTTTTTGCAGTTACCCTATGGACTCCTTTCTTGTGTTTCCTTCTAGGACCTAGAGATAGGAGTTGTCTGGCTTAGAGGGATAGTATTCCCCAGGCCCCTCCATGTGTCCCAGTGAGTTTTCCCATCTCCCTTTTCCTGCCTATTGCAGTTGAACTCTGGGAGGTGGCGGAGATGTACTGCTCTGGCAAGGTGACAAATGGCTGCTGGAATATTGATTTACCTGGGGATAATGAAGAGCAGTGGAAGCCATACTATGTATCTTTTAATTAATGACTCTTTTCTGTTTTGTTACTCATTACAGTCTATAATTACCTACAAGAAGAACAAATATTTAATAATGGGCCTTTCAAGCTAGCAGAAAAAGATATAACATGATCCAATGTCTGAAAGTTGAAGCTAGAAAAATTCAGATGGGAAATAAATTGTAAAATTTTAACAGTGAGAATAATTAACCAATTTACCAAGGGGTGTGGTGGATTCTCCATCACTGACAAGATTGGATGTTTAAAAAACAAATGCTCTAGGAATTATTTTGGTGAAGTTCTATGACCTGTTATATAGAAGGTCAGACTAGATTAACATAGTGGTCTTAGACTCTATGAGTCCGAACTCTGAAGTGTTGGAGATGCTTCTAAGGCTACAAATAGTCTCCTGTGGCCTGCCCCCCTCATCCTGTTACGCCTCTGGCGTTTAGGTTAGTGACGAAGCTTCTCCACTCCTGTCTGTTTCTGGCAAGTCTTTCAGTGGTTCCCCAGCTGTGCCCCAGATTTTTCATTTCGGCTTCCACAGCTCTTCACCATGTTGTTTTCAGGCGGCCTCGTTTTCACTTGCCTTCAGGTGTCCATCTGTTATCCATCATCCCATCCAGAAAACAGCAAAGTTTCTCCCGAGCCTGTTGTTAATCTTCCTGATCCTGTCCATCTGCTCTCGCTGACACCCAGGATGTGTAAGCTGTAGCATCTCATCTCTGCTGTGACCTGAGCTAGCTTCCCTGCTTCGTACATTGTCCGTACATTCCAAAAACCAAGTTTTTTTTTGTCTTGGTGTTGAGCACTTCAGTCTTCATGCCAGTGGCTTCCTTTTGGCTTTCGCTACTGGCAGTCATACGGGTCATTGACTCCTGAAGACCATCACACACAATAATGGTTGATTTCTCCGTCGCTGTTTCCGTAACATTTTGTTTTTTATGGGACAAGGTTGTTAGCCCCGTGCCTAACCCCCAACCTGTAGGACCAGGGAGTATGTTTTGTCTGGCCCCTCCCCCACATACCAATCCAGCATGGTTGAACCTACAAGGAGCAAAAAGCCCCCGCCAACACAGACTCTGGGGATCGTTAGAGCATGCAAGCTGTCCCATCATGACAAGGCACTGACAACAGAGGACAGGCATCCCACAATAAAGTACGTACCTTGGGCTGTTTATGTATCCATGTATGTTGGTTGATGAGTAATGAATTAGTTTTGTCCCTTGTGATTTTTCAGGTGAGCACTAATGGAACAATTCTTTAATTTTTTTTATATTTTCATTTTTGGAAAGTTGTATATCAAATGATCTTGTTGTCCATTATTGTTCAAAGGTTTGGGGTGTTCAGGACTAGAGACCAGGGGATAAATGAGGAAAACTTTATCTCCTCTTGGGCATTTGCTCTGAGGCAAATGGCATGATAGGTGAAAGTTCCAGTGCTCTGAGGTTCCCGAGCCATCACTGAATGGTGGGCAGGAGCATTATGGGTTTGCACTGGGAGGACCAATTGCACAACTGCCGGGGCAACATTTGCATTTCTTCTCTACACTACTACTGAAATGGTACAGAGTGACTCAGTGCAGGATACTATGCTGGCGAGACTTTCTTAGAATGAATGCAGTGACAATGGTGGTGTAGGATGTAATATGTTGAATGCATATTTTAGGTGTAGGGACATGTGAAAAGATGCTTGCTTGTCTGGCAAGAAAAGAGAACAGCAGGTAAAAGGCTGAGCCAGCAACTGATCAGATAAACAACTGGGTCACCAGTTCAAACAGGTGAACAACTGAGTTAGCAAACTAATCTTAGTGCTAGGCAGAAAAAATGTTTATACAATATATAATGAGTAACTTTGTAACAATGTATTTAAGGCAAGCACCTGAATATGGAGGTCTGCTTGCATTTAACCCTACGTTGTGCCCTGTTTTGGTGGACTGATCACTCACTGAAGCAGCAAATAAATGACATACTTCTTCAGCTCAAGCATCTGTGAACCTCTATGTGTTCTGAATGGCGGGGAAAGAACCAGTCAACAGGTGGTAAGAATGCCTGTATCCTGCTGCAGGAAGTGTCTATGGGACAGTTGCAAAGGTGTTTGCAATATGCTCAAAATGCTTTGGTAGACAAGCATCTGTAAGGGGAAGCTCAGACTGGTGTTATTATTAGGGCCCTACCAAATTCATGGTCAGTTTTCATCAATTTCATGGTCATAGGATTTAAGAAATAATAAATTTCATGTTTTCAGCTATTTAAATCTGAAATTTCACAGTGTTGTAATTATAAGGGTCCTGACCCAAAAAGAGTTGTGTGTGTGTGTGTGTGTGAGGGGGTGTCGCAAGGTTATTATTAGGGGCAGTTGTGGTACTGGGACCCGTACTTCTGCACTACTGCTGACGGTGGTGCTGCCTTTAGAGCTGGGCAGCTGGAGAGCAGTGGCTGCTGGCCAGGAGCCCAGCTCTGAAGGCAGAGCAGCACCAGAGCAATGCTAGCAGCAGCACAGAAGTAAGGATGGCATGGTATGGTATTGCCACCTTTACTTCTGTGCTGCTGGTGATGGGATGCTGCCTTCAGAGCTGGGCACCTGGCCAGTAGCCATTGGTCTGCAGCCACCCAGCTCTGAAGGCAGCACAGAAGTAAGGGTGGCAATACCACAATCCCCTTAAAATAACCTTTTGATCCCCCTTCAATTCTCTTTTGGGTCAGGACCCCCAATTTGAGAAACGTTGGTCTCCCCCATGAAATCTGTATAATATAGTGTAAAATCACATAAAAGACAAAATTTCACAGGGGAGACCACGTTTCAGGGTCCATGATGTGTTTTTCATGTTCGTGAATTTGGTAGGGCCTTAGTTATTATCTAGAATATGAAGCTAGTAAAATTGCACATAAGTAGTATAAGGGGTCTACCATCAATCAAACATTGGTTCCTGCCTGCATACCTGTCAGGCCCTTCCCACCTGTCACACTAAGACTCACCTCCTGGGGTATTACTTCTGGGGTCAAGACAGATACATGACCAGAAACAAGGGGTGGCATGTGACCCCTCTAAGAACTCCTTCCATCACCCTCTACTAATCGGGGTGGGTTTCACCCCATAGGACTGCCCCAAGAGGAGATTTGACCAATTGGAAGAAGTTCTGGGGCTGGCTGATCTGTCCGGAAGTAGGTCATGTGACTCCTCCCATTGCCCTCTACCAATCTGGATCGGTTTCCGCTGCAGGGACCTCCCCAAGAGCAGATTTGACCAAATAAGGCAGGTTCTGGAGCAGGATGACCTGCCCTTACAGGGGTCACATGACCCTCTTCTGAACTCCCCCACTGCCCTCTACCAATCAGAGTGACGCACCCCCCCATAAGTCCTAGCACTGCACAGAAGAGGCCATCTCATTCCAAGAACGCATGTTTTAGAAATTGTTGAAATGCTGAAAGGAAACACGGACTCCTTTACCACCCCCTTCTGAATTTGTTTTAGCTCCGCAGGGCTTCGATCGCCTGCAGAGAAAGCATTACATCAGCGACAGTTCTGAGGAGGAAAAGGGAGCGGCCGAGGGGAGCCCTTTGGCCCAGTCATTGATGGATATGCCAGAACTTGACCCCAAAACCCAACTGCTTGTGAGGAAGACCAATGAGCATGGAGGCCTCTTGTCATCCACCCCCTTGGAGGAGGAAGGTGACTGTAGCTCGTGGGAAACACTGGTAACCAAGGTGAATGGATAAGATCTTGCTCAGGTAAATGAATGATTAAGAAGTGATGGTTGAAGATGGGGTGTAATGGGATAGGAACCGAGCCGGGGTTGCGTAAATCTAAAAATCCAGGCATGGGCTTACAGTTGTTTCTTTTCTGAAAATCTCTCAACAGCTCAACTATGCCTTTCTAGAAGACCCGGAGGCCCTGGACGGCATTGCATCAGATAGTGAAGACGAATCAGGCCCAACTTGTTTTTGCTCAATGCCAGTACAAATCATTGACGAGGACGCTGAAGATGACAGCTATATAGATTTAAGGAGGGACCCTGGGCATAGAACTAACAGAGTTAGTGCCACATCGTGAGCGTAAAAAAGTCATGCAGACTATTGTACGTGTTGCTGTTTATACTGTCCTTAATCACTGCCTAAGGGAGAAGCTTTTCGAAAATTGTGAGAGCTGTGTCACAGGCACACCAGGCCAATGGCACTGTGACTTGGACTTGGGAGGATATAAACTGTAAGCTCCGGGACCTGTGCGTTGACCTGTGTTTGGAAAGTTTATTAAATGCTGTTATTGACATAGGTTATGCTTTGCAATGTCTGTGCCTGACCCAAGAAAATTTAGCATAAGGGGTGACCTTGGTAAATGTTGTACAAAGCACTCAAGACCCTGACAGTGTTTTAAAGAAAATAACCAAACCGTAGGATACCTACTTAGTGTTATGTTGACCATCTGGTCCGCACAAAAAGTTACAGAACCCTGCTTAAGAAAGAAATCTAAAAGGATTAAGTTAGAGAATGGTGAGGGGACAATTATGTGATATAAAACTTGGTAGCTGTAAATAAAAATATCTGTTGAAAAAGACTGTGACTATTTGTATTTCTGTTAGAAAGTCTGTGTGGCCCTTAAATAAAATAAAAGTTTTGATGGAGCATCTTGGTTTGTTTTCAAGAGGCCGTATGTCTTTTAAATTAAAAAAAAAATAGTTTGAGAACCCAGCTCTTGTGTCTTTGTGTAAAGAGACCTAATTACAGCAAAAACCTGAAATGTGTGTAGTAGAATTCTAAGGGAAAATAAAAATGTATTTAAAATAAAGCAAAAAAGCTCCTATATTGTGTATAAAACAGGGATGTTTGAGACATGTGTTTGATTACAATAGAGCTAACTCACCCTGTTGAACTGATGGTTTAACCACAGCCCCATTGACTCTATTGCTTTTAATGAGTCTGTAGGTCTGGTCTAGATGTGATTATCCACCCTTGGTTTCCATCAGAGCTAAATGTATTAGTGATCAGTAATTAAGTTTGATGGGTGTACCCCCACAGTAAGGGAGCTGGGTGGGTGAAGATGGTGAGCTCTGTTTAATATTAAATTAAATAAAACCTCAGGAGTTTGTAGAATGCTATGGGTCAGTCTTTCTAGCAATTCAAAGTCATTAAAAGTTTAAAATAATATAAAAAAGAACAGGAGTACTTGTGGCACCTTAGAGACTAACAAATTTATTAGAGCATAAGCTTTGGTGGGCTACTGCCCACTTCTTCGGATGCATATCAGTAGCCCACGAAAGCTTATGATCTAATAAATTTGTTAGTCTCTAAGGTGCCACAAGTACTCCTGTTCTTTTTGCGGATACAGACTAACACGGCTGCTACTCTGAAACCTAAAATAATATAGTTACAAACATAAATAAGGGTCTAATTCAAAGCTGAAATGTTTCAAGTCTCCACCATACTTTTGTAAAATAAGCATTTGCTGTAAGAACAATCAAACATGTAAAAACTATTGGTAGTTGTAGGGTGTTTACTATGGTTGTGCTACATCCATTTTATTTCAAAACAAACCAAAACTTTAAGCATGAAAAAACATGTTTAAAATAATAATGAAATAAAAACCAACTCTAAGACATAAAAATAGTTTGTGAGAACCCAGATCTTGTATGAAGGCCCAAGAGTGCTCTTTTTTCATTGAAACAGGAAAATATATTTTAACTATACAAATTTGCAAAAAGCCCAGTTGTACAGACAACTTAATTCTCTCTCTCTCTCACACACACACACACTCACACACACAGATCACAGAAGGGAAGTTTGGGGAAGGGTGCCTAAATTCTAATTAAGAGTTGTAGTGATAAAATCAAGCTGCTAACTACACACTTTGAAGTTTGTTTGAAACAAAGAGTTAGGCTGGTATAAAAAAACCTCAGGTTTTTGGAGACTGTCCTCTTACAACAGAAACTATCTTGAACAGAATAGCTGCTGGATGAGGTATGTTGCTTGTTTTTAACTCTGAAAATATATATTATATAATTTTACTCTTTGTCCATGCTGTCCTTACTAATAATGATACATATCTTTATTGCAGTGTGATCTGTTTAGCATGGAAACAGCAACTTCAAGCTGCATTTCACCAGGGCAAGTTACAACCCCATTTTTAACTATAGTTGTGCTTGATACTGTTAAATTATTATTTTTTTTTATACACCAGGTATAAAACCAGTTGTATAGGGGCTTGATGCATTTGGAGAATAATACTAACTAAAATTTTTGCTTGATCTTTAACCCAAAAGCCCAAATACACATGGGGGAAAACAGAATAAACATGTGCCAACATCCCTTTACTCTGTGGTGGAAGGTAAATTTCTGCAATTGGCTTTTAAATGTGTGCATGTGTTTTAACATGTGTTTTTTTTAAAGAGGCATTTTTAATGTTTAAATTGTGAATTAGGGGGCATGTGCAAGACATGTTTGTGAGTTTTTTAAATTACTGGGTTTTTATTCTGCAAAATGTGATGCGATTTAAAAATGGGTTGCTTGTCTTTTTAAAATTAGTTTTAATGTTTAAATTGTTGTTTGGTGATGCAGAGGCCTCTGCTAGAGATAAGTGTGGGTTATTTACAGTATTTTGTTTCAAAACCATTTGGTTTTGAGTGTTTCAGACAAACAGGGTTTTTTACTCTGCAAAATGTGATGTGTTTTTAAAAATGGGTGTGACACTGCACCCCATATTCTTCAGTGATATTAGTATATGATGATGACATAATTATAATTATATCTTATCATGTGAGGCGTCATTAGAAAAGTTATGATTTACTGAATATGAGTATCCTATTTGTATACATGTACCATTTTTGAACTTGAAGTTAGGAATATTGACTATATATCTGTATTAAAAATGTGTTTACACCTGGGGAACACCCACTGGGTAAAAGACTCTCAGTCTAGATGGCTGGCTGGGAAGGGCCCATAAAAGTTAAAGAGCCATTAGGAGAGAACAACAGGCCTTAAAAAAAAAAGCTTATTTCTCACCTGGGGACCTTTCTGAGGATGCTACAACCAGCCTCTGACTCATGGCTGCTGTAACACTACAGGGACATGTGATCAGGGCAGCTGGTGCTGACTCCATCTTGGGAAACCAGTGTCTTTCCACTGACTGGCGTGGGAACCAAGCTTTGAAACAAAGGGTTCCCGCCATATTCAAAAGCTATATAAGGAAGGGGAGTGACATCATCATGGTTCTTCACTGATTCCCCACTCAGATTTTTGGACTGTGAATGGAACACCTGGGGATTCCAAGCTGTAAATTAGTGCTTAAGATCCCCTTAAGGATCTGCAGCCTGCTGGTATCATCACGTAGGGTGAGGATCTGCTAGTCATATCCAATATTTTTAGTATATTAAGCTTAGTTTGTGTGTGTTATTTATTTGCTAGGTAATCTGCTTTGTTTTGTTTGCTATCACTTATAATAACTTAAAATCTATCTTTTGTAGTTAATAAACTTTTTTTTGCTTTGTCTGAAACCAGTGTGTGTGAAAATCATAACTCAGGGCAGAAAGCTGTTGTATATTTTCTCTCCACATTGAGGGAGGAGGTAAATTTTCATGAGCTTGTGCTATGCAGTTCTCTGTGCAGTGCAGGATGGTATAATTTTGGGTTTACACTTTGGGGTGTGTGTGCCTAAGTAGGTTTCATCCTGCGAGTTTATCAACAATAAAACAGCGTACATGTCTTGGAAGCACGCATAGACCTCTAAACAGTCTCTGGCAATACCAACATCTTCATAGTCTGTTTCACCACCACTTATGCCTGCTTAGAACTATACAACTTGCTAGACAGGTGGCAAGAACAGTGCCTGTACCATGACATGGACTGTGATATTTGGTAGGACCCTTATACTACTCACACATTAGGAACGATTAGTGCAGATTTTCTTATGAGTACATTAAATATCTTTGGAATGGCTTTGTAAAACAATACAAATGTTCTAAAATCTTCATTTTATAGAATCTGATTGTTTAGATATTAAGAAATATTTAATAGTGCTATGTTAAGAAGTACAGTTCATCAAGTTCGGTGTGTATATCTGACAGAAGGTTAGAAGCACTAGTTATGATGGTTCTATTGAAATGCTAAGCAAGTTGACAAGAGTTGGAAGGCAAGGGATGGCTGTATTGAATCAGGAAGAATAAGATTTTTTGGCCATCCTGTAAACCAAACCTAAAGTTTGATTGGTCTGGATGTGAAATTTTGGGGTGGGGGGTTGCCTAGCAAGGAATCATACACATTTTCTTTTATTTTGATCCATTTTGGTTTGCAGCCTTCAGTTTTGAGTTCAGAAAACCCCCAAACTGAGACAAATGTGAATATGCTGCAGTGGCAGCCCCTGGGAGTGGGCTTTTGTCATTAGCCTGTAAACTAAGCATTGTTGGGGAACCTTTTGACTTATGCTAACAGCTGGTTTCACAGGTGAGGTCAATGACACAACAATTGTGGATGTCTACATCCATATGGCAGCTAGATTGAGAGTAAGCACATCAGCTTCTGCCAAATGTCTTGATCAGGCAGCTGGAATGTGACAGTGTTTCTGAGCCATCCTTATTGTATATACCATTTATTACCTCATTGCAAATATTATCCACTGTGGAATCCTGATGGCTTGGCAAATCACTACCGCATTAGTTCTGTCCTTGTGCATGCCGCCTCACTTTGCTTTTCTTTCTTTTAATAAGGTTCACAGATCTGTTACAGATGGTACCTCAGTGTGCTTGTAGTGGGGGCAGAACCATATCTCTCAGTTACTGGCAGCAGGGGATTGCCCCATCCCCAGAAGTTCCTTCCAGTTTTTTGTTATGCCCCACAGCGGTCAGTGGCTCAGCCAGACCTCCCTGCTGCAGGGCTTTTCTAAACTTTATTTCAACTCTTTAGACTAACAACTGGCTCAGCAGTGTGCCTAAGTCCCAGCCATGTCCCAAGGCTATGTTTGCCTTCTGAGGAGATTGCTCCCTCAGTTCTGCTCCCCTTCTGAGACATTTGCAGCAGCTGATGTAGCTGCAGGCTTCAGAGAGTAAGCTAAGCTGAGAAAAGTCTGAGGCAAATGGAAGGGTCATTGTCCTCTGTTCCCCCCTTATTGAGTGTTTCACTGGGGAGCTTGTCCTGTGGGCAGAGTGCAGTTTCCCTCATAGCTCAGGCCAGGAAGGGTCACCTTGTTCCTTCTCTCCTGGGCAGGAAAGGAGCCAGGCAGGATAGGAAAGGAACTGACTCCAGTGCAAGCAGCCCCTTTCCATCTATCTCCACTAGGGAAGGGAAGCCAGAGGGGCATTGCAACAGAATGAAGATCATGCCTGAGTCCCTATAGCCTACATCAGCAGCCATCAAGTTGAGTGAAAGTGCTTCAAGTTGCTCAGTCAACGATAAAGATAGTAGTAATAAATAATATGTGCCTGTGTTGAGTCTGAACTTTTGATGAGCTTAAACTTAACCCAGACTTGATGTTTCTGTTTGAACTTTTAACCAAAGCTTTGACCTGCTAACTACTCATGAGACTCCCCTCCCCTTAAGTAGCCATCTCCCCTTTTCTCTTTCTGAATTTACATTTTAACCTGTTTTATCCTGTAGAATCTTGATTGATTATGCATGACCATTATGATCTGTTAATCACTTTGTTTACTTCTGTGTATAAATATTGATGCTCACCCCTAATAAATTTGCCACACTTACTCTGAAGCCTTTCAAGCTAAAAATAGTGTGAGCCCGTTGATCAACGAATTGGTGTCTGGTCTCTGACAGATTGTGAGCCCCATACCAACTCCGCACGAACTCGGGTGCTGGAGAGGTGAGTGAGGACTTGCTTTTTTTTACCTAACACCTGTACAGTGTGTAACCGCATCTACAGGTCCTCCAGCATTCCTACAACGTCTAGGCATCTTACCACCAGGAAAAGAGCATATCAAGCTAGAAACGGACATCTCCTTCCAGGTGTTATAGGGATTCCTCTCCCCTTATCTTTTGTATTTTAGAGGGAAGAAGAAGGTTAGGAAGGAGGTTGCTACTGACATTTCATGTTCCTCCCTGAGTCTTCAGAAGCACTAAGGTGCTCATTATCAGAGATGCCAATTCTCTTCAGCTCCAGTTGACTTCACTAAAGAGCTAGGCATTCAGTATTTGTGAAAAATCAGGTCTTTTGTGGTTAAGGCTACCTGTCTTCAGAGATCATAAGAGGTCTTCTGGAAATACAGGAAGTACTTGATAACTTTCAGTAGCAACAGAAGGAGCACGACAACACTTCTCTGCCACTTCCAGCAGCTCACTGAATCAGCTAAAGAGTGGAGTCTCTCCATAATCCTTACTGTTGTACATCTGGACCCTCTGATGACTCCCTAGTAACCCAACATCAGGGGATAATAGGATATTTGCCTTTTCTCAGGCTTAGTGTACCATTAGCAGTGGAACACCTCCCTATGCAATATATGGGTCAAGTGCTTCATATCCATCTCTTCAAAAGACTTTTCATATATGGGAGAGACAAAGGCATGTATCAGGCATGGTTCTGTTATATGCCAGCATCCCCTGAAGACTCAGGGAAGGGGACAGAGAAGGCCTCCTGGTGCCAAGAAGATGGAGAGGGTGCAAAACACCAGGAAAAGGAAAAGAGTTAAGGGAAGAAGTTCCTAGGGCCTGGAAAAGAAGGAACATCTGTGAGAGTAAGCAGTAGTAAGTTTGTTCAAACAGTATGAGTCCAGGTTAATGAACCCATTGTGAATGTGGGCTGATGTTCACAAACCAAATATAGCCTGAACCCACCCTAATGTTGGTAGAGCTCCAGAATCTATGGAAACTTTTTATCCTATTCACAATAAATGTATAAGAAAGGAAAATATTATTATTCTCATTTAAGAGGTAAGGCAGAGAAAGTTTAAGTAATTCATAGAGGTGTTGTGTGGATGAATTAGTTAATGTTTCTGGAGTGCTTTGGACATATGAAGTGCTATATAAATGGTAAGTATCATTATGCGTATTAGAACTGTAGCAAGCTGTTCACTACAGATTCTAACAAACAAGCCTTTGTAGTCTTAGTATACAAGTCTATAATTTCCCTTTCATCCTGCCAACTGTCAACCTTGTGATTAGTTGGGAGCCAAGGAAAAAGTCTCCCAGCATGTTGCATGGAGTGGGGGAAGTTCTCATCAGTTACATGGGTAGCCTGTAATAGTCTCAGTGAGTAGCAATATTAAATTGCTGCAGACACAAGAGAGTAGGTGATTTCCAGGCCAAACAGCTACACTCAATAAAGCACTAGAAAATGTTCTGTTAAGGACAATCCTGAGCTACAAGGGGTTGGCTAGATGAGCCTCCTCCATTTCTAACTAATTGATGCTTGAAGCTACATAGTGTGTTAGTAAAGGGGAAAAGTGCAGCTGGTGGAATAAAAGTGCCTTAGCTAAAAGAGAAAAAAAACCTATTTGGAATTCTAGGATAACAGTGGTTAAATAGGACTAGTGATGGTAGTCAGAGTAAGTGGGTTTGGGGCAGAATCAAACCCAATGAGCAGCACTGTGAAGTAACCAAAATTTTAAAATTAGTTTGAAAAGATTTAGTGTGTGACTCCAGTGCTGGTGAAAGGTATCAGCTTGACAGCCTTGGATACTGAAATCCTTTGTTTATTCACAGAACAGGAAGCAGCAGTATAAACTTCCCTACACTGCTTTGACACCTTGAGGAGTATGAAGCCAGTTCAAACTCCATGAGTGGAGAGTTAGTTGAAAATTTTCTATCAAAAGTTTTTCAGTGAAACTGAAAAACAAAGTTTTTGTTTTGTGATTTTTTTACTTTTACTTTTCTTGCCCCTTTTTATTGCTTTTCTTTCCCCTCCCCCAGTTTTTTCAGTAGAAAAATGGAAAAAGAAAAAATTCAAGTTTTTGATCTAGTCTGTAGTATTTTTATTTAGTAAAAAAGCAGACAGTAGTATTATACAAGATTCTTTACTGGCAGAGTTGGTCAAATTATTCATTGCAAATCATTTTTGTTGTGGCTTTATCGTCTCTTTGTGAATCATTAATGTGCCAATATAATTTCTGCTATTGTATTAATTATAAGTATTTGACAAGTAGATTGTATTAAAAATGTTCAAACTATGGGCTGTTTGCAAATGGTTCATGTGGACTACTCATGATGTGTCACGTAGTAGTTTTTGCACCCATTTCAGGTGAAAGAGTAAGCTAGAGACTAGGAAATGACAAAAATACACTTCTGCTATTAATTTTATTATGAATCTCTTTGTGCTAAAATGCTTGAAACTGTGAGAATTCAGATAGTTCACAAATATGTGGTGGTTGTCTACATGCTCGTAAATGACCCTGCAAAGAAAAAGTCTTTATTTTTTACTTTTATTCACAAAATTATTCATGAACCACTTTTAATGGGTTTTCTAAAGGTCTGCTACTTTATACTTACTCCTGATTTAAAAAGTAAAATAAAATTTGTGGGGCTTCATTTCATATACATTGGCTTTGCAGTTATGCCATATGAAAGTACCAGAATCCATAGTCTTCTATTAGAAGTTGTTACCAGCTTTGCCCATTACTATGGGGTATGCTCATTTATTGGGGTTACTCTTCGGGGGAAAGGGGATTCTGTACTTCTATCAATGTACTGCGTGTGTCACTTGTGTTCTCTACTTCTCCCTGCTGCAAGTTCCCTCCCAATGAAGCTATCCTGCAGGAACTAGGTTCCCCAGGGCTGGGTTCTTCCAGCCCCAGAATTAGAGGAACATACGCACACATTAACAGAGCATATCTGAGAGGACTGGGTTAATGAACACTCCCAAGCTGACCCCTTATACGTCCCTGGACTCAGTAGGCTGGGTCGAGCAGCATTTCCAAGCTGTTACCCTCATATGCCACGTGCAGCACACCGGAATAGAGTACGCCTGAGCAGGGTGGGTCAAGCAGCACTTTCAAGCTGCCACCCTCATATACCCCTGGACTCAGCAGACTGGGTCCAACAGCACTTCCAAGCTGCCACCTTCATATGTCCCAGGTTCAGCACATCTCTATCCCCACTTTCACGTTACAATTGTTCTGGTAGTAACCCCCTTGATGAGCAAACTCCACAGGATTTTTGGATGTTGCAGGGATCTTTTAGCTTAGGTATGAGGACCATTGCTGCAGAGCAAATGAGGAAACCAAAAAGCACCCAGGGAGGAGGGGGAGAGAGAGAGAGAGAAGCAACCAGCTTAATCATGAAAGTTATTTATTGCCAGGTAATTATTATAGGGGAGCCAAACAAACAAAACAGTTATATTATAACTGAACGTAAACTTGAGTATAAAAGTCAGGTTTACAAAACTATAACTGATCATGCAAGTCAGGGTCAGAAGGCTATACCTAGAGAGAGAGAGAGAGAGAGGGAGAGAGAGAGACACTGTCTCATACACACACATGCACTCCCCGACCCCTGACACTTTGGAAAGTGAAGGGGGTAGTGGCGCTCCAGTAGGATAGCATGGATTCATCGTCATGTTCAGTTTCACAGGGAATATTTGCAGCCACTGCCATGCTGTGTCTCCTCCCTCTATTCATGTTGCCTTGTAGAGTGTGAGCTATATTAACAACAATGGTGGTGAAGCACTGGAATGGGTTACCTAGGGAGGTGGTGGAATCTCCTTCCTTAGAGGTTTTTAAGGTCAGGCTTGACAAAGCTCTGGCTGCAATGATTTAGTTGGGGATTAGTCCTGCTTTGAGCAGGGGGTTGGACTAGATGACCTCCTGAGGTCCCTTCAGACTCTGATGTTCTATGATTCTAAGCTGAAGGCCTCCTGGTGACACCATCCTTGCAGCCAGGCTTTCACCTCCAGGATGCATCTGTCTCTGCCCAGTCCCCTATCCTTGACTGGAAGGATCAAAGAGAACACCACCTTTGTTCCCAACTCCTTCACCTTTACTCCCAGAGCCCTGTAGTCACTTCTGATCTGCTGAGGGTCATATCTTGCAGTATCATTAGTGTCCACATGGATGAGTAGCATGGGGTAGTAGTCAGGGGGCCGGATGACCGTCGACCATCCCTCCGTAACGTCTCGGATATGGGCCCCTGGCAGGCAGCATACCTCCCAGGATGCCATGTCAGGGCAACAGATGGGTGCTTCTGTCCCCCTCAAAAGAGAGTCACCAACCACCACTACCCAACTTTTCTTCCTATGACTGGTGGCTGCAATCTTCCCCGCCTTGGGGGTACATGGCTTCTCCTCCTCCACCTTTGGGGAAAATTCCTCATCGCTCGTTGCCAGGACAGCATAATGGTTTTCTATCACCATGGTGGGTGGATTGTGCATAGGGGTGGAGAACTGCCTGATGCCAGAAGTAACCATCAGCCTGTATCCTCCCTGTGATAAAGTGATAGCCTTCTCCCCCGGTGGTGTGACAGCAATCCTTTGTAGCTGGATAACTTCCTCAGCCTTGGATGTCTCCATATGAATACTTTAGAGGAATTCCTCTTGGGGTCAGATGCTCCTCAGCCTAATCACTTCCTCCTGTAGCTCTCCCACCTTCTTCCTGAGAGATTCCACCAGCAGGCATCTTTTACACTGGATGGTCCCCCAGCCTGGCTTTCTGTGAGTGGGAAATGCAGGCCACAGTCTCTGCAAATCCACACCAGGATCTGGGTAGAGGCATCCATGGTTAGCTTGTCTGTCTGGATACAGCCGCACGTGGAGAAGACAGGAGCAGCATTGGCACAGGCAATGCATCCCTTCCTAACCATAGCGATGATATTACGTCTTCCTTCAAAAACTCCCTCTCTAACTCCCCTGTTTGCTAGCTCCTTTTGGTCACTTAGCCTCTGGTTTTTAAGGCCTTCTCTCCTAGGTCAGCCCTACCCCCTTGTTAATCACACAAGAGGAGGTTAATCACAAGGCTGATTGAGGTTGACCAAAGATGACCAGGGATGATGCAGGGAACAAAGGCTCAACCAGGCCCCAGCTACACAATCCCAACTGCCCTAGTAACTGAAATAACCTGAAAGAGAGAGAAAAACACAAACAACCAAATGAATTCGCTCACCTCAAAGTTAGTACTTGCACCTTGTTTGTTCAGCACGGGGATCTCCTTCTCCCCCTCTCAAACAAACCCTGTTTGCAGTCCCCAGTTCGCTAGCTTGTAATTTATGGTAATATAAACACTGTTTAGACCTGTCCTTAAGTGCATAACCTAATATCCCACACTGGGAAGAACTACCAGCCTATTTCATAGAGTATTCCTAAATTCAATTAAAAAGCAAATGTCTGAGGAAGAAATATGGGTGTCGCTTTTTATATCCCCCAAAATGTTCACCTCTGCAACTTCTGCTGCTAATGCCAATATGCTCTCCTGAAGAAATTCAGTAAGTGCAAACTCTGGATCTTCTTATACCAAAACAAACACTGCTGGTTACTCGGTTACTGTATCTTGGAGACCTGAAGAGGGAACCCTTCCAGACAAGCAGGAATTGGGACCACAATATATCCTTATAGCATTACACTCTGATACAGTAAACACGAGGGAGTGTGAAATTATCCTTATGTTGCTGATAATAATGGAGAGGAAAAATCTGGGGAGCAGGAGTGCTGAACAAGACTAAGGGGACAGCTAATTATGCAGTGCAGTATGGAAGCTAAAATATAGTTTTAGGTTGCGTCCTGAAGAGGGGCCATATTTCAAACCTGGAAAATAACAGACCCTCTTTAAATGGATTTTGTGCAATAGCACCTGGAGCCTAGTATTTAGGTCTGACAACCTCCTAACCAGACATATTGACAAACTAGAGGGACCTCAGAGAAGCCAAGTTAATAGAATCATAGAATATCAGGGTTAGAAGGGACCTCAGGAGGTCATCTAGTCCAACTCCCTGCTCAAAGCAGGACCAATTCCCAACTAAATCATCCCAGCCAGGGCTTTGTCAAGCCTGACCTTAAAAACCTCCATGAAAGGAGATTCTACCACCTTCTTGGGTAACCCATTCCAGTGCTTCACCACCCTCCTAGTGAAAAAGGTTTTCCTAATATCCAACCTAACCCTCCCCAACTGCAACTTGAGACCATTACTCCTTGTTCTGTCATTTGGTACCACTAAGAACAGTCTAGATCCATCCTCTTTGGAACCCCCTTTCAGGTAGTTGAAAGCAGCTATCAAATCCCCCCTCATTCTTCTCTTCTGCAGACTAAACAATCCCAGTTCCCTCAGCCTCTCCTCATAAGTCATGTGCTTCAGCCCCCTAATCATTTTTGTTGCCCTCCGCTGGACTCTTTCCAATTTTTACACATCCTTCTTATAGTGTGGGTTAACATGATAAGGGGGCTGGAGGAATTGATCTATGAGGAAAGATTTAAAAATTTAACCCTGTAACTTGGCTAAATTACAACTAAAGGGGAGACATGATTTCATTCTGTAAAGAGTTGAAAGGTATAAACAACAAAGAGGGAGGATTACTGAGAACAGCAAATGAGTTTGAGTAGGGGTAATGGGATAAAAATAAGAAAGGGTAAATTTAGGCGGCAGTCAGGAAACACTTTCCGATGGAGGGATGTAGTAAGCTGTGGAAGTCTCTTGAGGAGGTAGAAGAAATCCTATTCCTTGGCACATTTTACAGTAAACCAGCCAAAATTCAGATAAATGTACAATAGGAAACACTCCTTCAGGTCATTTGCAGTCATTAGATTCAGCAAGCCAAATTAAATTACGGTGTTACTCCATTCACGTATCAGACTGCCTAATACTTACTATTCCTTCTTTCTTATTAGTCGGCTGGGAGGGCTAAAGCCGAGATTTGAGCCACTTGTGATATTGTGTTGTGTTTTAACAACTGCCAAAATCCCCTAGGAAAAAGAGAAAAAGCAGGGTCTGAGTTTTGCAACACAAATCACTTTCCTCCCAAAGAAAAAACAAAACCCTTAAAATTAACACAGTGAGGTTGTCTAAATAAAATCAAAAATAAAAGGTACAGGTCACAAACAAACTTTTCGTTTTGCAATTCATCTTTAAAACTCCAAAAATTAGACATATGTGAAAGTAACTGATGCCAGAATCATGCCCCATATTCTGGGAAGTTACTAGAAACCATTTAGTGCTGAATATACATTATCATGAATATAAACTAGAAATATTCAGCTATATCAATGTCGATGAATATGACTGATATTTATTGTCTCAAGAAAATATATTATATGACTTGTCCATTCCTAATCAGACTAAGAAGATTAGGGTTGGAAGAGACCTCAAGAGGTCATCTAGTCCAACCCCCTGCTCAATGCACGACCAACCCCAACTAAATCATCCCAGCCAGGGCTTTGTCAAGCCTGGCCTTAAAACCTTTAAGGATGGAGATTCCACCACCTCCCTAGGTAAACCTAGGTAATTCATTACAGTGCTAAACCACCCTCCTAGTGAAATATTTTTCCTAACATCCAACCTACACTTTCCTGACTGCACTTGAGTCCATTGCTCCTTTTTCTGTCATCTGCCATCACTGAGAACAGCCTAGCTCCATCCTCTTTGGAACCCCTATTCAGGTAGTTGAAGACTGCTATCAAATCCCCCTGTAGGGAGCCCATATTGGTGAACCGGGAAGTGGGCGGGCTCACCCGCCCACTACTAAAGGCCCCTCCCCCAGCCTAGCGGGAGGGACCACTGGACCCAGTACCAAATAATTACTTGGGACAACTAATAAAAAAACAGGAAGCAAGGTGACGGTCAAAGGTTCAAAATCAGGGAACCGGATGGGGACACCGAGCAGAGAACCCCGGACAGCGCCCACTGCTCCTCGAAGGTGGCAAGGGAGCCAGCGGACGCTGCCCAGTGGAACTCCGCCTGGAGACGTGAGACCAAAGAGGTACGGAAGTAGGCTCCACAGTCGCAGAGCACCCCCTCGGCCAACATCCTCTCCCTGGTATTATAGATGGTAAGTTTGGCCAGGGCCAGGAAGAGGTTGACGAGGAGGTCCCGCGACTTAGTGGGGCCACGGATAGGGTGTGCATAAATAAACAAGTGTGGGGAAAAGTGCAGCCAAAACCTCAACAAGAGGTTCTGGAGGAGTCGAAAAAGGGGTTGCAGCCTGACGCACTCAAGGTAAGCGTGCGCCAGGGTCTCCCGAATGCCGCAAAATGGGCAGGCCTCGGGAAGAGGAGTGAAACGCGCCAAGAACACGCCCGTGCTCACGGCTCCATGAAGGAGCCGCCAACCAACGTCCCCGGCGGGCCTGGGAACCAAGGTGGAATAAAGGCTGGCCCACCGGGGCTCCTCACCCTCCACAGGTAGCAGATAGTCCCTCCACTTGGTGTCGAGGCGGGACACGAGGGTGAGGTGATGCAACGTGTGGAGCACGAGCGTGTACAGGTGGTCTCTGGACGCGGTCCGAAACCGGACCGGCTGCAAAGTGTGCAGCCGGCTCGGATTATGGGAACGGGGGAGCCGGGGGGGGCTCACGGAACAAGGGCCCGAGAAAAAGGTCCGGAGGGCCCGGGGTGAGGGGTGGGCGGGGAGCGCCCTCCCGCAGGGCCCGCCACAGGAAGCCGAGAGCAGGAGGTGACAATGCAGCGCCCACCTCCTGGAGTACACGCAGAGGGGTCGCGAGGGTGGAGAGCCCCATGCGCCGACCAAGCGCGCGGGGATCCACCCAGTCCCCTCTGGTGTAGTCCAGGAGGTCTCCGACCCTGGTGGTTTCCGCCAGGACCAACCTCCGGCTCACCGAGGGTGACTCCGCCACCTGCACACGAAGATCGGGATTGTGCAGCAGGGGCTCCGCGAGGAGATCCACACCCTCGGTGGCCACAGTGGACCTGGTCGTCGAGAAAAGCTTCCAGGTCCGGAGAAGGTCCTGGTAGAAGACCGGCAGCTCCGAGAGGTCTCGCGGAAGACCTCTCGGGTGAAGAAAAAGGAGCTGCTGGTCGTATCGGAGCCCTCGGAGACGGCGGAGGAAGGCGTGCGCTAACGTGCTCCATGCCGGACTACCCGCGCCATAAAGGAGCCGCTGCAGGGCCTGGAGGCGGAAGACATGGACCTGGCTACGAAGGCAGACCAGGCCCTGTCCCCCCTCCTCCAGGGGAAGACTCAGAACCCCTGCAGAGACCCAGTGCAGTCCAGGCCAGAAGAACTCCAGGGCTATCCTCTGGAGCCTGGCCAGGAGTCCCGGGGTCGGGCTCAGGGTGTTGAGCCGGTGCCAGAGCATGGACAGGACGAGCTGGTTCAGCACCAGCGCCCTCCCCCGCAGGGAGAGACACCGGAGCAGTCCCGTCCATCTCCGCAACCGCCCACGCACCCTGGCCTCCAAATCCAGCCAGTTCTCCGACGGAGAAGGATGCGTGGCGGAAAGATAAACGCCTAGATAGAGCAGCGGACCCGCGCTCCACCGATGGCTTGAAGCGTGGGTGGGAGGGAGCCCGCCTGCCAACCGTCCCCAACCACCAGGCCAGAGCTCTTGACCCAGTTGACCCGGGCAGAGGAGGCGGCCGAATAAACGGCCTGGCAGGCCTCCACCCGCACCAGATCCGCTGGGTCCTGGACCACGAGGAGCACGTCGTCGGCGTACGCCGACAGGACCAGCCGCAGCTCCGGCTCCCGGAGCACCAACCCTGCCAACCTCCGACGGAGGAGGCAGAGGAAGGGCTCGATCGCCAGAGCGTACAGCTGGCCCGAGAGGGGGCACCCTTGCCGTACTCCCCGCCCGAAGCTGACCGGCTCGGTCAGGGTCCAGTTGAGCTTGACCAGACACTCCGCCTCAGCGTACAGCACCTGGAGAAAGCCCACAAACTGGGGCCCGAAGCCGAACGCCCGCAGAGTGCCCAGGAGATACCCGTGGTCCATCCTGTCGAACGCCTTCTCCTGGTCCAGAGACAGGAGGGCGAACGACAGACCATCCCTACGTCCCAGCTCTAACAGGTCCCGGACCAAGTACAGGTTGTTAAAGATGCTCCGGCCCGGGACGGTGTAGGTCTGGTCGGGGTGGACCACGTCCGCCAGCACGGACCCCAGCCGCAGCGAGATGGCCTTCTCTACGACCTTATAGTCCGTGCTGAGGAGCGAGACGGGACGCCAATTTCGTAAATCGCGGAGGTCCCCCTTCTTCGGCAACAGGGCGAGCACGGCTCGCCTGCACGAGAGAGGGAGGACCCCGCCCTGCAAGGACTCGGCCCAGACGGTGACGAGGTCTGGGCTGAGGACGTCCCAGAACACGCGGTAGAACTCCACGGTCAGCCCGTCCATGCCTGGAGATTTGTTAGTGGGCATGAGCCGGAGGGCTGCCGAGAACTCGGCCAGAGAAAGAGGCAGCTCCAGCCGGTCTCGGTCGCCCGCGCTGACCGTCGGGAGCTCGGTCCAGAGCACCCTGCGGGCCTCGGCGTCGGTCGGATCCGGGGAGAAAAGAGCGGCGTAGAAGGCTCTGGCCCTGTCACGCATCTCCTCCGGATCCGTGAGGGGGACGCCGTCCTCCGCCAGGAGGCAGGTGACATGCTTTTTGGCCCCCCTCCGTTTCTCCAGGGCGTAGAAGAAGCGGGAGCCGCGATCCATCTCCCGAAGGAGACGGATGCGGGATCGAACAAACGCGCCCCGGGCCCGGCGGTCTTCCAGGGCCTGGAGCTCCTCCCGCTTCTCCCGGTACGCCGCGCAGAGGGGTGAATCCTCGGGGCCGGAGGCCAGACACCTCTCCAGCTCCAAGACCTCCCGCTCCAACTGCCCTATCAGCGCATCTCGCCGCCGGCTGGCGCCCCGGGCGTAGTTCCGGCAGAAGAGCCGCGCGCGGACCTTCCCCACGTCCCACCACCGCCGCGCCGAGGGAAAGGCGCGCCGCTGCCCCCGCCAGGCCAGCCAGAACTCCCGGAAGGATGCCACGAAGCCCACGTCCTCCAGCAAACTATTATTAAAATGCCAATAGGCCGGCCCCGGCCGCTCGGAACTGAGAGAAGCCGTCACGGTCACCAGATGGTGATCCGAGAACGGGGCCGGCCAGACGCTGGAGGCATGGGCCCGCGCCAGATGAAAGCGGGACAGATAGATCCGGTCCAACCGGGAGTGGCGCGACCGGTCGTCCTCCACCCGGACATAGGTGAAGGTGGTGTCGTCGTCCGGGTGGTGTTCGCGCCAGACGTCCACCAGGGAGTGATGGTCTACGATCTCCCTGAGGACGCCCGCGGCTGCCTGGGAATTTTCAAGCCCGGAGCGGTCCCGGTCCTCGAGGGTGGTGTTAAAGTCCCCGCCCAGGACCAGGCACTCGCGAGAATCCAGAGTGCCGAGGAAGGCCGCCGCCCGCTGATAGAAAGGTACTCGTTCCAGGCCCGTGGTCGGGGCATAGACGTTGACCAAGTTCAGAACCAGCCCCTCCACACGGGCCCGGACGTGCAGCAGGCGGCCTGGCACGACCTCGGCGACCTCCAGCACCTCAGGCCGCAGCCCTGGGGAGAACAGGGTGGCCACCCCAGCCGAATGGGCGCTGAGGTGGCTAAAATAAACCCCATCTCCCCACTCCAGCCGCCAGCTAGCCTCGACGGCCGGAGCCGTGTGGGTCTCCTGCAGAAAAATCACAGAGTACCCCCCCCCGAAGGAAGGAGAGCACCTGGCTCCTGCGGAGACCCACCCTACAGCCCCGGGTGTTCAACGATGCAAAGGTGGTAGCTGTCATGTGGAGGGCTGGGGCAGATCCTCATGGGCGGAGGGACCATCGGCCCCCAGCGGGCCCCGCAAGATCCCGGTTTCGACTCCAAAGGTCAAAAGGGAGTCGCGGAATCTGCGGGCCCGTCGATAGGCCGCGATGTCCCGCCGACCGGACCCCCGCCCCTCCCCCAAAAGCGCCTTCACGGCTCGGAGGACGAGATGAAAGTCCCCCCAGCGCTGAAGGGCGAGCTGCACCTCACCCTGGGAACCACGGGATTCCGATAGAAAGAGGCGCAGCTCATCCCGCAGCGCGGAGGGGGAGGCAGCGGCCAAGCCGCCGCCATCCTCCGGCGGGGCCCCTGAAGGGTCCTCGCGGCCCACAGTAATGGACAGACAAGGGGCCGAGCTCCGGCGCTGCTGCACCGGGTAGCCCGTCCCCATCCCCGGCAAAGGAGAGGGCGGCTGAGGGAACAACACAGCCCCCACAGTGGCAGGAAGGGGAGACACGAAAACCGCCCCCTGAGGGTTGTCTGCAGACAACGGAAATGCGACAACCTCGGGGGCGGCAGTAAACCCAGAGGTGGCAGAAAGAGACACCTCGGGGACAGGATCTGGGGCAAGGGCGGGAGTAGGGGCGGGGCTCGAGGCGGGAACAGGGACTTGGGCAGGAGAGGGGACAGGATCAGGGACGGGAGCGGGAACGGGCTCCTCATCTCCCGCTGCCAAGCCGCTAGACTGCGGCTCCCCTCGGCCAAGGTCAGCATCCGAGGGGACGGAGGCAGCAGGGACAGGGGAAGTCTCAGGGGCAGGAACGATGGAAGGGGCAGGATCGGGGGCAGGAACCGGCCGCTCAGCAACGGCTGTCGCCCCGAGGGGCTCGGCGGCCGTGCACGAGATGGTAGTCGCGGCCGGGCTGGCAGGTAGGGCTAAGGGTTCTCCCAGGACTAAGTCGGGAGCGGCAGAGTGGGGCGAGGAACCGGGAGCAGGAGAAGGGGGCGGGACTAAGTCAGCACCCGGATCGGGGCCCGCTGGCGGAGGGTCGTCCTCCCCCTGGGTAACCGGGGTCAGACCCAGGGCCTCGATCTCATCGAAAATGGAGGCGAAAGCGGTCCCCTCGGCCCCGGCCACCTCCCCGCCAGTCACAGGGACAAAGGCCGCCCCGACATCGGCGGCGGCGGCGGGGGGCACAGACGGAGCAAGGGCCGGGAGAACCGCTGCTGAAGCCTCCTCAGGCGTGGGCCCAACAAAAGGGACAGAAGTTTCCCCAGCCGCTGCCACGGCATCCACGGTCTCCATGGCCGGCACCTCCTGCTGGGCACCGTCCGGGGGCGCGGAAACAGAACTAACAACGTCGGCCCCCCGCGGCATCTTTCGGGGGGCCTGCTCTCCCTCCTCATCAGAGGGGAGGGAGAGAGCCCGCGACCTGCGGGCGCCGCGCTTCCCCCGGACGGTCACCCAGCCCCCCAAGGTGGAAGAGGAGGTGGAGGGCCGGTCAGCAGGGGCGGGGCCAGAGGGCAAGGGCGATGGCTTCGGGGCTCGGGGCGGCAGGGGCGGAGGGACAGCAGAGGGGAGGGAAACCTCCCCCTGGGGCGGGCCCTTCCCTGCGGCCGGCGGAGGCCGCCCCGCCCCCTCCTCCACATGCCCCGCCGATCCAGGGTCGGCGATGGCAAGGCCCGCCCGCTCGGCCGTCTCCGCGGCCAGAGCGGGAACCGCAGCAGAAGGAGGAGGGGCGGCGGCAGCAGCAGTGTCCGAACCGCTAGGGTTACCGGCGATGACAGGGCCGGCACCCTCCCGGGCCCCGGGGGTCTCGGACGCCCCTCCAGGCCGGGCCAGGGGACAGTCCCTCCGGACATGCCCCTGCGCCCGGCAGAGGAAGCATCGGGCCTCCCCCGTTGAATAGTGGACCCGATAATGGGCCCCCCGGTAGGGCACCAGGAAGGACCCCTCGAGCGCCACTCCGGCACCCGCCGCCGGTGGCAGCTGAAGCTGGACCTGCCGGCGGAAAGACAGGATGTGCCGGAGGGCAGGGTCCTTACAGCCCAATGAAAGAGAGCTCAGAATGGAAATGGGCTTCCCCAGGGTGGAGAGGGCCGGCAACAGGGCGGCGTTGGGGAGGTAGGGCGGAACGGAGGTCAAGAGCACCCGTACGCCCAGGTCCTCCAGGGGTTCCAAGGGCACAAATACGCCTCCCACCGCCAGGCCTCGTTCCACCGCCTCCTGCGCAGCGGCCACCGACGCCAGGAAGAACACGGCCTTCCCGTACATCTTGGAGGCCGCCACGATGGCCGTAGGCCCCACCACCCTCGCCAACGCCCGCACATAGGTCTCAATGTGGGGCGAGGCAGGCACCAAATGGCAACGGACGCCATGCCTCCTAGTCAGCGAGGGGAAGGGGCCGTGGTCACCAGGGACAGGTCCAAAGGCGGCGGTCGGGGCGGACGACGGGGCGGCACGCAAAGAGGCGGCGGCCACCTGGGCGTATGCTCTGGGGGCCGGAGGTGGAGCGCCTCCAGAGCTGGTGGAAGGGACGGCAGGAGAGGGAGGGGCCGCGGCCGGTGTCGGGGCCGCAGCGGGGACCGTAGCCCCGCCCGCAGGAGGTCTAGCTCCACGGGCGGGGCCCTTGCCCTTCTTCCTCCCTTGGCCCTTCCTGCCGGTGGAGGGGGCAGCCGTGGCAGCGGCGGTATCCGGGACAGGGCCAGCCGAGGGGCCGGCCACTGAGGTGGGCGGGGACGACAGGGCAGGGGCAGGGGCAGGGGCAGGGGCAGAGTCCCCCGCCATTACAACCTGCAGCCGCTCCTCCCCTCTAGGCAAAAGACAAAACGAGGGAAAGGCAACCACTCCCCCCCGCTAGGCTGCAGGCTGGGGAGGAGGGTGCCAATGGAGAGGGCACACAGGAGCAAAAAGAGAGGGGTGGGACACAGGTGCCAAAAAAAAGAAAGCCGGCTCCCCCGGCTACACTGGGGCGGGGGAGGGGACTACAACAGTAAAAGGGGGGGGTGAACAGTGCAAAAGGGGAGGGGGCAACAAAAAGGGGGGTACAAGCGCGCGCGGGGGGGCGAAGGGTGGGGGGGTGCACCGGAGCAGCGGCTTGGAAACAGAATGGAATGTCCAGCCAGCTGCAGCCCAAGGACAAGGAGGGGTAGGAGGAAAAAAAACTCCAGCCAGCCGCAGCCCAAGGACAGGGCCGGGAACACAGCCAGCAGGCTAGGAACCAAGGGGGGGGGGGGAAATGGGCACCAAAAAAATAAACACAAGGGGCCCAAAAAGGAGGGGGGTAGGGTAGGGCCAACTAATACAAAGGGGGGCTACAGGGAGGGGACCCCACCAGCGAAACGTAGTTGGGGGGCAGGAGAAGTCCAGGGCTGGGGAAAAGGTGCACCCACAGCGCTCGCGAAGCGCAGGCTCTGCCGTTCACTGCTGCAAGTAAACAGTCCCGGACGATGGAAATGGCGGGGGGAGCAAACAGCCCCGCCGAGGGGCGAAAAGCAGGTCCAGATGGCACGCGGGGCGGTGGAGGGGTTGTCAGTAGCTGTCGGCGGTAGGGGTGGTGGTAGAGGGGGAGCAGATGGACGAAGGGGGGGCACCGCACTCCCCCCGCACCCCCTTCAACAGTCCGCTACGGGGGACGGGACAGCAGGCTCCCAAGTCGACCTCGGAGTTTTCTGGCAAGCGACGGCTTCCACTCCGAGGAATCACGAGCGAGAGGCTCAGGTCCGTCCGCACTCCTAACGCGACCGGGGGCACCACCACCCCAGGAGTAAAGA
Source organism: Trachemys scripta elegans (assembly GCF_013100865.1). NCBI lineage: Eukaryota > Metazoa > Chordata > Testudines > Emydidae > Trachemys > Trachemys scripta. The sequence goes on along the minus strand of NC_048299.1, from coordinate 121,598,285 downwards.
TGGCAAAGTCACTCGAAACACAGTTCTCAAACAACCCCCTCCACAATCTCTCGAACCAGGGACGCAGTCTCTTCGCTCTCCGCGACGGAGGCAGCGGCTCCCACACAGGAACAACAGCAGCAGCGAGTGGCAGTCAGCCGGCCGGGCAACCGGCCAGGCAGGCAAGCAAGCAGGCAGGTGGGCCCCCAGATGGTATCGGTGTTGGTGTTGGGGGGCCGGTGCTTCTCCCTCCGGAGGCGAGGGCGAGGGGGGGGGGGGGGCAGGCCGGCAAGGCCCCCCCCTCCGCACTCACTCACTCACTCACGCAGCAGCAGCGGCAGCAGCAGCAACAAGGAGAGCAGCAAGCAGCATCAGGGGAGGGCCAGGGAAGGACGGAGGGAGAAGGGAGCAGAGAGAGCTCCAGCAACCGATCCCTCCCTGTAGGGAGCCAGGGTGGCTTCCCTCCGAACCTGAGGGTAAAGGGCCTTTCCCTCAGCCTGAGTGGGCGGGGCCAGCCCAAGCTCGCTCCACCCCCCGGAAGGGGAGGGGTGGAACAGGAAGTATAAAGGGCGGGGCCCTTAGCTCAGTTAGGGCAGCACCAGGGAGGGAGGCAGACACAGACCGCGGGCTGCTCCCTTCAGAGCCTGCTGCCACACCAGGGGAGGCCCTGGACCCGTGGAAACCTCACCTGGAGGACGGACTGGGGCTGCCAGGACTGCCTGCTGCCGAGTACCCAGAGGAACTGGAGGAGCCGGAGGGGGAGCTGGAGCTGCCAGCAGCCGAGTACCTGGAGGAGCCTGAGCCTGAGGGGGAGCCGGAGCTGCCAGCAGCGGACTACCCCGACGCACTCATGGGACCAGAGGGATTCGGGCGAGCAGTCGGGTAGGAAGTAGCCCAGGGACAGAGCTGCACAGTGGTGAGTCTATGTAGCGGGACGACCCCGCTGACCCAGTGGTGGGACCCTCGTTCTGCCACTGTCAGGGCCCTGGGCTGGAGCGCAGTGGTGTAGGGTGGGCCTGTGTTCCCCTACCTGGCAAAGCCACGCCGGGACCTTTGCCGGCGCTCCCCTGCCTGAGGGGCGCGCTACTGACCTTTGCTGGCGCTCCCCTGCCTGAGGGGCGCGCTACTGACCTTTGCCGGCGCTCCCCTGCCTGAGGGGTGCGCTACAGACTCTGGCTGGCGGCCGCCCCGCCGCTAATTCCCCGCTGACGGAGGCGTGACCCAGACCGGCCAGTGACTCGTAGCTCCCCACCGCCCCCTAGCGGGTAGGTGGGCCGACGCCGATCACACCCCCCCATTCTTCTTTTCTGATACTAAATAAGCCCAGTTCCCTCAGCCTCTCCTCATAAATCATGTGTCCCAGCCCCCTAATAATTTTTGTTGTCCTCTGCTGGACTCTCTCCAGTTTGTCCATATCCTTACTGTAGTGGCAGGACCAAAACTGGACACAGTACTCCAGATGTAGTCTCACCAGTGCCGAATAGAGGGGTATAATCACTTCCCTCAATATGCTGGCAATGCTCCTACCAATGCAGCCCAATATGCCGTTAGCCTTCTTGGCAACAAGGGCACACTGTTGATTCATATCCAGCTTCTCAGCCACTGTAATCCGTAGGTCCTTTTCTGCAGAACTGCCGCTTAGTCACTTGGTCCCCAGCCCGGAGCGGTGCATGGGATTCTTCTGTCCTAAGTGCAGGACTCTGCACTTGACCTTGTTGAACCTTATCAGAGTTCTTTTGACCCAATCCTCTGATTTGTCTAGGTCACTCTGGACCCTATCCTTACCCTCCAACATATCTACCTCTCCCACCAACTTAGTGTCATTCACAGACTTGCTGAGGGTGCAATCCTTCCCATCATCCAGATCATTAATGAAGATGTTGAACAAAACCGGCCCAAGGAACCACCCCTGGGGCACTCCATTTGATACCGGCTGCCGACGAGACATTGAGCCATTGATCACTATCCGTTGAGCCAGACAATCTAGCCAGGTTTCTATCCACTGTGGAAGCAGAGAAAGAACTGACAGGAAGGGGATTGTAATGCATGACAGTTTGTTAGCAAGAGTCAGGCTAACTGTATCCCTAATAACGCGAGATTTGTAGAAGCGAGGAATGTGTGAGGCTAGTGGGAAAGAACTGTGTGAGAAGTTGTTGCGACCATGTGTAGATAATGTGCAAACAATATGGAATGTAGACTGAGAGTCTACATTAGTGATCAAAACAAGATATTAGAATGACCTATGTATAAACAAAATGCTGCAGTTGCTTTTCATTGTCTGTAACAAAAGGTATAAATGCTTGCTGTAATTGTTTATCTGAGAAGAGACCTGCCTAGGAGGGGGGACCCTGTGTCCTAGTGCACTCTCTTCCTTTACACAGCTGTTAAAGAGAATAAAGTATCTGACTTTGCTGTACCCAAACAAAGAGTGAGAACTCTGTTATTCTCTGACACCACCTTATAGTCCATTCATCCAATCCATATTTTTTAACTTGCTGGCAAGAATACCATGAGAGACCATATAAAAAGCTTTGCTAAAGTCAAGGTATATCATATCCACTGCTTTCCCCATATCCACAGAGCCAGTTATCTCATCATAGAAGGCAATCAGGTTGGTCAGGCATGACTTGCCCTTGGTTCATCCATGTTGACTCTTCTCATCCTTCAAGTGCTTTAAAATGGATTCCTTGAGAACCTGCTCCATGATTTTTCCAGGGACTGAGGTGAGGCTGACCTGTAGTTCTGTCTGTAGTTCCCCAGATTTTCCTTCTTCCCTTTTTTTAAAGATGGGCACTATATTTGCCTTTTTCCAATTATCCAATTCCTCCCCAATCTCCACGAGTTTTCAACGATAGTGGCCAATGACTCTGACATGATGTCAGCCAACTCCCTCATCACCCTTGGATACATTAGATCTGGCCCCAAGGACTTGTGCATGTCCAGCTTTTCTAAATAGTCCTTAATCTGTTCTTTCGCCACTGAGGGCTGCTCACCTCTTCCCCATACTGTGCTGCCCAGTGCAGCAGTCTGGGAGCTGACCTTGTCTGCAAAGACAGAGGCAAAAAAAGCATTGAGTACTTCAGCTTTTTCCACATCTGTCACTAGGTTGCCTCCTCCATTCACTAAGGGTCCCACACTTTCCATGACCTTCTTCTTGTTGCTACCAGATCTGTAGAAACCCTCTTGTTTCCCTTTACGTCCCTTGCTAGCTGCAGCTCCTGTTGTGCTTTGGCCTTCCTGATTACACCCCTGCAAGCTCGAGCAATATTTTTATACTCCTCCCTAGTCATCTGTCCAAGTTTCCACTTCTTGTAAGCTTCCTTTTTGTGCTTAAACTCACCGAAGTTTTCTCTGTTAAGCCGAGCTGATTGCCTGCTATATTTGTTATTCTTTCTGATCATAGGGATGGTTTGTTCCTGTGCCCTCAATAAGGCTTCTTTAAAATACAGCCAGCTCTCCTGGACTCCTTTCCCCCTCATATTAGCCTCCCATGGGATCCTGCCCATCAGTTCCCTGAGGAAGTCAAAGTCTGCTTTTCTGAAGTCCAGGGTCCATATTCTGCTGCTCTCCTTTCTTCCTTTTCTCAGGATCCTGAATTTTGACCATATCATGGTCACTGCTGCCCAGGTTGCCACCCACTTCTACTTCCCCTACCAATTCTTTCCTGTTTGTGAGCAGCAGGTCAAGAGGAACAGGGCTCCTACTTGGTTCCTCCAGCACTTGCACCAAGAAGTTGTCCCCAGCACTCTCCAAAAACTTCCTGGATTGTCTGTGCACTGCTGTATTGCTGTCCCAGTAGATGTCAGGTGATTGAAGTCCCCCAGGAGAACCAGGGCCTACGATAATAAAAGGCAGTGTGTTGTTGTGTTGCCCCTGTTGGAGGGTGATTGTAACTTGGGGAGTCAAACCTCCATACTGGCCGCCCTGCTTCTCCGGGGAGGAAGTACACTGACAAGTCTGTACCTGGGATTTGGTGGGGCCAACCTTCCAGAATTCCCTTCCATCTGCTTCTGGACACACCACCCTTCCATGTCTATTGTGCCATACTTTACTAAGGAGTGGAGGGAAAACGACAAGTGGGAGATCCAAGTCTGACAAAAAATCCTGCCACTCTCCTCAAATTCTGGTCTGGGTAAAGTCTGAATATGACTTCATCCGGAACTCTGTAAAAATCATTGTTTGCTCTCCCTGCATATCATGCCTCCCATGCTTTCCTAGTTGCCTGAGTGAAGTGACACTCAACTTATTGTAATTTGTTTGTCTGTAATGCGATAAGTTCTGAACACTATATCAGGCCAATTCCAACATTTCAGGGAATGCTCTAGGTGTCAAAGGGAGAAATCCTATTAATTTTGGTGGAAGTAAAAACAAAACAAAAAACCTGGAAAAAGCCATTTCTGTGTGAAACGAGGTCTGAATGAACTCTTCCCTGACATCTAGTGATGAACTGGGGAGGAAAGACTTCAGGGCCAAACTGTATTTACATGAAGACACCTACTCTGCCTAGGTGTATCCAGCAGACAGATCTAGGTTGCCCACGTGATCAATTTTGGGTTACAAATCACTTTACTACTGAATTCTGGGTAATGAAATCTTGTTACCCTTATTGTATGAGTAAAAGGCAGCAGAACTGTACTTAGCATGTTCTGAATGAGGGGGTCACCCTCAACTGCACTGAACTCACTATGCAGGGGGGTTGGATGCCCCATCCCAATAGAGGGGAAAGAGAATGGGATAGGTGTTCTTCCTGGTGGTGTGGGCTTGGCCTTAGAGTCATAGGCACTTTTTGATCTCCCCTCTCCACTCTTTAAAGATAGAGCTGACTAGGCTCAATTAAGAGTCTTTTGTTTTGTTAAGTGATCACCAGAGCTGAAATCACTGATAATCAGGTCTAAGCGGTGAAGCCATAGACCCACTGTCAGACTGCATTTCTGTGCAAGAGACTGTCCAGATTACACTAGCAGTAAGATTCCCCCACTAGCTACTGAAATCACTGAGAACTGATTATTTTCCTGAACACTTTGAAGCTCTTGTTAAGTCTCTTTGGTGCTTTTGAAAATTTTACGCATGCCTGTTAGTGTTCCTTTTCTCCTCACCTCTACCTTTCCAGTGTAAACTGATGGCCCAGTTATGTTTTCTTAGACTTGCTCTACACTTAAAAGATATACTGGCATAGCAATGTTGGTCAGGGATGTGAAAAAACACACCCAGGCTGATCTAGTTATGCTGAAAAAATCCCCTCAAAAAACCCAGCTATGCTAACATCAGTCAGGGAGATGGTGTTCCTACACTGGCAGAAAGACTCCTGCTGTTGGTGTGTGCTGCATCTACACTAGGGGGCTATGCTGGCATACTCCCTGTAGGTTAGACATTGCCTTACTCTCAATGGTCCAGCTGCTGTTCAAAATAAATATTAATGATTCGGTGGCTAGTTCAGGCAGCTGAAAGATTTGATATCACTGATCTACAATTTTTGAGAAGTCGTCTGCTTCAGAGATAAAATGTACTATTTATTATGTATTTTGATGTGCTGAATTCAAATATGACAATTAAAACAACTGATTGGCTACTGTTTCTAAGATATTTCAGTTTTTACATTTTATGTCTATGTATATTGTGTAGCTAGTAGAGTTTTAATCATAAATTGTAAGCCTAGGTCTTTTCAGGTGTTTATGGTTGCTTTACATGATAATATTTCACCTGTCCTGTTTATGTAACACTTTAAAAATCATCAAAAGGGTTATATAAATAAAATTTATTATGAAACAAAACGCAAAAAACTATTATGTACATAGTTTAGTCCTATTCAGTGTCTACTCGGCGCTTCTTGGCTTGTCTCTTGTATTCATTAACTGGAGCATCTCTTGTCACTGTCCAGCAATAGTCTGCAAGCATTGATGGGTTCCATTTGCCCTGATAGCGTTTCTCCATTGTTGCAATATCCTGGTGAAACCGCTCGCCACTCACTGCTCCGCAGTTCGGTGGAAAAAAGTCTAGATGAGAGTGCAAAAAATGTATCTTTAGTGACATGTTGAACCAAGGCTTTTGTATGCCAACAACCAGTAGTTGTCTGCCTTGTTGTTTCCGGGAAAATTTATTGCCACTAACTGGAAGGCTTTCCATGCCGTCTTTTCCTTGTCACGCAGTGCATGGTCAAATCCATCATCTAGAAGAAGTTCACAAATTTGAGGACCAACAACGACACCTTCCTTTATCTTAGCTTCCCTTAACCTTGGAAATTTTCAACGGAGGTACTTGAAAGCTGCTTGTGTTTTGTTAATGGCCTTGACAAAGTTCTTCATCAGACCCAGCTCGATGTGTAAGGGTGGTAACAAAATCTTCCTTGATTCAACAAGAGGTGGATGCTGAACAGTTTTTCTCCCAGGCTCCAATGACTGTCAGAGTGGCCAATCTTTCTTGATGTAGTGGGAATCTCTTGCACGACTATCCCATTTGCAGAGAAAACAGCAGTACTTTGTGTAGCCAGTCTGCAGACCAAGCAACAGAGCAACAACCTTCAAATCGCCACAAAGCTGCCACTGATGTTGGTCATAGTTTATGCACCTCAAAAGTTGTTTCATGTTGTCATAGGTTTCCTTCATATGGACTGCATGACCAACTGGAATTGATGGCAAAACATTGCCATTATGCAGTAAAACAGCTTTAAGACTCGTCTTCAATGAATCAATGAACAGTCTCCACTCTTCTGGATCGTGAACCATGTTGAGGGCTGCCATCACACCATCGATGTTGTTGCAGGCTACAAGATCACCTTCCATGAAGAAGAATGGGACAAGATCCTTTTGACGGTCATGGAACATGGAAACCCTAACATCACCTGCCAGGAGATTCCACTGCTGTAGTCTGGAGCCCAACAGCTCTGCCTTACTCTTGGGTAGTTCCAAATCCCTGACAAGGTCATTCAGTTCACCTTGTGTTATGAGGTATGGTTCAGAGGAGGAGGATGGGAGAAAATGTGGGTCCTGTGACATTGATGGATCAGGGCCAGAAGTTTCATCCTCTTCCTCTTTCTCGTCTGACTCAAGTGAGAATGATTCTGGTGCATCAGGAACCGGCAGTCCTTCTCCGTGGGGTACTGGGCGTATAGCTGATGGAATGTTTGGATAATGCACAGTCCACTTTTTCTTCTTTGACACACCTTTCCCAACTGGAGGCACCATGCAGAAGTAACAATTGCTGGTATGATCTGTTGGCTCTCTCCAAATCATTGGCACTGCAAAAGGCATAGATTTTCTTTTCCTGTTCAACCACTGGCGAAGATTTGTTGCACAAGTGTTGCAGCATATGTGTGGGGCCCACTTCTTGTCCTGATCTCCAATTTTGCAGCCAAAATAAAGGTGATAGGCTTTCTTAACCATAGTGGTTATACTGTGCTTTTGTGATGCAAAAGTCACTTTACCACAAACATAGCAGAAGTTATCTGCACTGTTCACACAAGTACGAGGCATCTCTGTTCACTTTGGCTAAACAGAAATGTGTCCCTTTGCAAAATCAAACATTGACAAATAAGAGAGCATGACACTGTATGATTTCTAGAGCTTATATAGGGCAATTTGTTCAGCAGAGTGATGTAAGCTTCATTATGATTGCATCATCCATGACTTCTAAGAATAACAGGATGCAATTCATATCATGTATGATGCAATACCAGCTTCAGATTGCATCATTCATTGTTTTGCCTAAAAAGCAAGTACTGTTCAAACCCTGTCATAGATTTATTCATAGATCCAGTCAAAGATGTATTTTAGTCATTTCTGGTTTAAACTGAGATCCCTTCCCTTTATAACTCACTTATTCTCTGCCATTCCCAAGTCAAGGGTCGTATATACTGACCCAATAACATATCTTGAAAACTAGAGCCAATCAACAATTTTAAGCATCATTTTCATTCTCAGTGACCCAGAATTAGTAAAGTTTGACTACATTTATTTCAGAAGCATTTTGGCTGTAGAGCAGTGTATCATTAGGAATGTTGGGGAAAGTTTGAAACTGAAGAATCCCAACCTCTGGGGTCATTATGGTATTCTTTTGCTTCTCCTAGCAGCACATTATGGACCAGTAGGCAGTCTCAGAAGGAATTGCTCATCGTCCTAGGATAAATTCACAGTGAATTTGTAGTTGCTAAAATGGAGGGAGTTACATAGGGAGATAAAATGTAACTAATAAAGGATTGGTTAAAAACCTTATTAACCTCTGCTTGGAACGAGATAACATTTTGAGGCAGCTTGGTGAGACAAAGGATCCCGGACCAGTGTGAGTGGGTAGAGGCTGAATGAACATTCAGATGCCTGAGGGTCCTGACTGCATATTGTTATTGCAATAAAATAGTTCCAGCTTAGTATACTGAGCTGTTGAAAACCTTTGAACAGCTCTGCAGCTTCAAAGTGAATTATAAAGTTCTGAATTGTCATCACAAACTTCAGTTCCCTTTACTTTTAAGCCACCAATCATGCTGTGTTGCACAAGGAAAGAAATATAATAAAAAATGTGTAATAAAGTTACTGAATCTCAAAGGAATAAGCCCCAGGACCAGATGGAAGCAGCCTAAGAAACTAAAGGAAATGAAAAAAAGAACTAGCAATTGGTTGAGGGGCTGATTACTTATTGTTCTTCATAAGGCAAGGGAAATGCTTGTGTCTGGGAAATAACAAATAAGAAAAGAAACATCAGAAGGCAGGTGGTACAGAGAATGAAAGGCGGCCTTTCACTTCTGCAAGGTGTAAGCACAAATCCTGATTAAAAAGAGCACCCTGCGGTTTGGCACAATTTGACATGATCTTCAGTTGAATAGGACTCAGGTTGTGAGGTTATAAAATTGCAGTATAGATGTTTGGGCTCAGGGTGGAGCCTGGCCTCTGAAACCCTCTCCTCTCGTAGTGTCTCAGAGCTTGGGCTCCACCCCAAGCTCAAATATCTACACTGGAATTTTATAGCCCCACAACCAAAGCCCCTCGATCCCAAGTCAGCTGATCCAATCTCTGAGACTCAGTGCCATGGGACTTTTATCACTGTATAGACCTACTCATTGGAGCTAGAATATCATGCACAGAGTACAAAGAGAAAGTGGAGTTACTTCAGCACTTGAGGTTCAGAGTAAATTATTGTAAATTTTTGTTAAGTATTGCACACTACTTACAGAGAAAGGCTTTCATCCAGAAAAATAAACCTGTACTACTAAAAAGCTAATTGTCTAAGACTACTGAGGGCTATTTGTGGGGTAGTGTGAGGGGTTACACAGGTAAAGGAACCCAGTGCTGTTCAGATGGGCACTTTTTGCCTTATTATAATCTGAAATTTTTAAGACTGTCTTAGAAATACTTGACTGGTCAAAACATATGACAGAGATGAAAGAACTATGGTAACATGTAGAGGTAAATTTCTGTCTTTGATAGCCTGTCATAAAGCGTCCAGCACCAGCTGCTGTGAGTTTGATTTCAAAGCTGTCTTTGACTGCATGTTCCAATTATATCCATATTGAAAGTCTTCGATTTTTGGTAGCGTGGTAAGTTTTTTTTTTTAAATAAGCAAAACAATCTGTGCCAGTATATTGATTTAGTTTATTTATGTTTCAATTTATAAAATGTGCTCTGTCCACTTCATGTCCAGGTGCATGTACCAACTACATTAAAACAGTACACAAGTTTGCCTCTTGAAAATCAGAGAGGGAAAGGACACTTCCTCTATACAAACAATTCCTCTTCTACTCATGCCACTCCCCATTATCCCTTATGAAAGCACTTTAGAAAAGATATACTCTATGCCCTAAGGGCACAGAAAATTTACATTAAGAAATCTTATTTTGTTAGAACACGTTAATTAATGTGATGTTAAACACAACTTAGCACTTTATGTAGCTAAGAACAAGTCGTGTTGAACATCATGTCATCTGGACATGTCCGTGTCTACACTGTTTACATCAGGGTACATGTTCTAACATGATGTAATTTCCCAGAGATGAAAAAGTGAACACACTCAGCCTTTGTCTTCAGTGCCATAAAAGGTGTTTTTACATTGAAATAGCTATGTGTTAGCTATTCTCCTGTAAAATGCTAGTGGAGACAAGGCACTGTAGAGTTAAGCAAGCTCAACACTATATTTCCCCCCCAACCACCCTATCCCCCACCCCAAATACCCTTCCCTACTTACCTTGCAGTAAAACTTCAGTGCATTGTCTTCACTAGGATTTTATAGCAGGACAGTTAATGTGCATTGATGTTTAAAAACCCCCCACCTTTTCTGGCATGAAGGCATAGCCTCAGACTCTGTCAGAATAGCAAATTCCAGAGTAACAGAATTTCCCACTGACAATATCCTGCCATGCTATTCCACAAACATTTGGAACTGTTAGCTTAAGTGCCTCAGCTACAGCAAGTGGTGTGGTGGCTCATGGGAGGAAGATGTGATCCAGTGCATAAATCCAAAGGCTTGCTGTGAAAAGGTTCAGATCAAAAAGAAAAATAATAATATTGTAAATGTCTAGCCAGACAACTGTTAACATTGGTGGATAACAAGGATTTCAGAAAAACCTGGGAATTCAAGTACAAATGTCTTGTGCCAAGGCTGGATAAAATCCCTCAGTCCCATGGGCAGAAAACTCCACATTATGCTATCCAGATCCTACCCCACTTAAGACTGTATAGCTCTGGATGAGGATACTAAAACTGCAGAGAAATTTTCAAAATAAAAGCTCATGAGGGAGAAACAAAAATCAAAAAGTGCCAGATTGTTATTAATGGTTATAATCAGTAGAATACAGCTGATCTGGATAATTCAGCAGTGAGGTCCTTTAGGAATCAGTATTAATGTAATTATTTTTCATTTAGCTTTGCTTTTATTGTTAATTTTATAGTTATGTAGGATATTAATAACATTAGATAGCTATACCAATATTTTAACTGGCTGAATTAGATTACACAGATATGTGAACGTTGAGCAGTATATTCCCCCATCAAATGGGAACATTCTACTGAATTTCCATAGTTTGAAACTCCAAGGAGCTAGGAGCTACATGTAACTTTCTGTCATAACACTCAAGAACTGAGTTAGTTAAATTTAGGTGATAAGCAGAGCACATTAGGTGTAATATTATGATAATCTTGCCCTTGAAATAGTCCGTCAATATGTTAAACAGTGAACCACCAACCATCTTTTACTGCACTGTTGCTATTGCAATATTGACTTTTTATCACTGGGATTGTATAAAAGAATCACCTTGTAAATGAGCACGAAGATGTGCCGAATAAAGCAATCATGTTGTAAAAACTGCATGGAACCTGGGGAAATTAGGAATTCTAAATGATTACAAATTATTTCAAGTCAACAAATTAACTTTAAGTTCATATTTAAAGTTTTTTAAAAAAAGAGAAAATCACAGATGTCTTAAACACTCACAATTTAGCATAGCATAATTTCATAATAAGAAAGGATGTACATAAAACAAAAGATGTTTTATTCCCAGAGGGTAACACTGAGTCAAGATAAACTATAGAATGCAATTAGCACTGTGTAAGATACACCCGATTTATAGATAATGCAATCAAGCATGTGATGTCTTCCATCTGCTAATGGAACAATCAGGAAAGGATAAGAATTATACTGTGTGGCCTGATCCTGCAAGATGCTGAACATATTCATCTCCAATTAAAGATCCAGGGAGTTCAGTGCAGTTGTTGCTCAGCCAACCAGAACTTTCAAGGGGATAACTACATTCTATTTGAAACAAGGGAACATCTGTAGTCTAAGTTACCCATACTATGCAAGTCATGAATGTTTGCTAAAATATACAAACTAATGTGTGGAGAAAGAAGACTCCAATTCACTAATTCATCCTGCAAAGAGTGGGATCCCCTGGGAGGCTAATATGAGGGGGAAAGGAGTCCAGGAGAGCTGGCTGTATTTTAAAGAAGCTTTATTGAGGGCACAGGAACACACCATCCCGATGTGCAGAAAGAATAGCAAATATAGCAGGTGACCAGCTTGACTTAACAGAGGAATCTTTGGTAAGCTTAAAACACAAAAAGGAAGCTTACAAGAAGTGGAAACTTGGACAGATGACTAGGGAGGATTATAAAAATATTGCTTGAGCTTGCAGGGGTGTAATCAGGAAGACCAAAGCACAATTGGAGTTGCAGCTAGCAAGGGATGTGAAGGGTAACAAGAAGGGTTTCTACAGGTATGGTAGCAACAAGAAGGTCAGGGAAAGTGTGGAACCCTTACTGAATGGAGGAGGCAACCTAGTGACAGATGATGTGGAAAAAGCTGAAGTCCTCAATGCTTTTTTTTTGCCTCTGTCTTCACAGACAAGGTCAGCTCCCAGACTTCTGCACTGGGGAGCAGAGTATGGAGAGGAGGTGAGCAGCCCTCAGTGGTGAAATAACAAGTTAAGGACTATTTAGAAAAGCTGGACATGCCCATGGGCCCAGATCTAATGCAGCTGAGGGTGATGAGGGAGTTGGCTGATGTGATTGCAGAGCCATTGGCCATTATTTTGAAAACTAGTGGTGATCAGGGGAGGCCTCGGATAATTGGAAAAAAGCAAATATAATGACCATCTTTAAAAAAGGGAAGAAGAAAAATCTGGGGAACTACAGACAGAACTACAGGTCAGCCTCACCTCAGTCCCTGGAAAAATCCTGGGCAGGTTCTCAAGGAATCCATTTTAAAGCACTTGGAGGATGAGAACAGTCAACATGGATGAACCAAGGGCAAGTCATGCCTGACCAACCTGATTGCCTTCTATGATGAGATAACTGGCTCTGTGGATATGGGGAAAGCAGTAATACGATATACCTTGACTTTAGCAAAGCTTTTGTTATGGTCTCCCACAGTATTCTTGCCAGCAAGTTAAAGAAATATGGATTGGATGAAGGGACTATAAGGTGGATAGAAAGCCGGCTAGATCATTCAGCTCAATGGGTAGTGATCAATGTCTTGTTGGCAGCCGTATCAAGTGGAGTGTCCCAGGAGTCGGTCCTAGGGCCAGTTTTGTTCAACATCTTCATTAATGATCTGGATGATGGGAAGGATTGCACCCTCGGCATGTCTGTGGATGACACTAAGTTGGTGGGAGAGGTAGATGTAGATATGCTGGAGGGTAAGGATTGGGTCCAGAGTGACCTAGACAAATCAGAGGATTGGGCTAAAAGAAATCTGATGATGTTTAACAAGGACAAGTGCAAAGTCCTGCACTTAGGATGGAAGAATCCCATGCACTGCTACAGGCTGGAAGGGAGTCCAGCGGAGGGCAGTGAAAATGATTAGAAAATCCCATGCACATAATTTATTAGGAGAGGCTGAGGGAACTGGGCTTATTTAGTCTCAGAAGAGAAGAGTGATGGGGGATTAGATAGCAACCTTCAACTATCTGAATAGGGGTTTCAAAGAGGCTGGAGCTTGGCTGTTGTCAGTGGTTGCAGATGACAGAAGGAGCAATGGTCTCAAGTTGCAGTGGGGGAGGTGTAGGTTAGATATTAGGAAAAACTATTTCAATGGGAAGGTGGTAAAGCACTGGAAGGGGTTACCTAGGGAAGTAGCAGAATTTCTATCCTTAGCCCTGGTCTATAGTATGAGTTTAGGTTGAATTTAGCAGCGTTAGATCGATTTAACCCTGCACCCATCCACACAACAAAGCCTGTTTTGTCAACTTAAAGGGCTCTTAAAATCGATTTCTGTACTCCTCCCTGACAAGGGGATTAGCGCTGAAATCAACCTTGCTAGGTCGAATTTGGGATAGTGTGGACGCAATTCGATGGTATTGGCCTCCGGGAGCTATCCCAGAGTGCTCTATTGTTACTGCTCTGGACAGCACTCTCAACTCAGATGCACTGGCCAGGTAGACAGGAAAAGCCCCACAAACTTTTGAATTTCATTTCCTGTTTGGCCAGCATGGCGAGCTGATCAGCACAGGTGACCATGCAGAGCTCATCAGCACAGGTGACCATGGAGTCCCAGAATCGCAAAAGAGCTCCAGCATGGACTGAACGGGAGGTACTACATCTGATCGCTGTATGGAGAGATGTATCTGTGTTATCCGAACTCCGTTCCAAAAGACAAAATGCCAGAATATTTGAAAAAATCTCCAAGGGCATGAAGGACAGAGGTTATAACAGGGACCTGCAGGAGTGACGCATGAAACTTAAGGAGCTCAGGCAAGCCTACCAAAGAACCAGAGAGGCAAACGGACTCTCCACGTCAGAGCCCCAGACGTGCCACTTCTATGATGAGCTTCATGCCATTCTAGGGGGTGCCCCTACAACTACCCCACCCCTGTGCTTCCCTCCTCCCCCACCCCTCCCAGTCTACCTTGACAGTTATCCCCCCATTTGTGTGATGAATTAATAAAGAATGCATGAATTTGAAACAACAATGACTTTATTGCCTCCGCAACCGAAGATCAAAGGGGGGAGAGGAGGGCGGGTGCCTAACAGGGAAGTAGAGTGAATCAAGGGGGCGGGTTTTCATCAAGGAGAAACAAACAGAACTTTCACACCATAGCCTGGCCAGTCATGAAACTGGTTTTCAAAGCTTCTCTGATGCACAGTGTGCCCTGCTGTGCTCTTCTAACCACCCTGGTGTCTGGCTGCACGTAATCAGCAGCCAGGCGATTTGCCTCAACATCCCACCCTGCCATAAACATCTCCCCCTTACTCTCACAGATATTGTGGAGCACACATCAAGCAGTAATGACGATGGGAGTATTGGTTTCTCTGAAGTCTAACCGAGTCAGTAAACTGCACCATCTAGCTTTTAAACGTCCAAAGGCACATTCTACCACCATTATGCACTTGCTCAGCCTATAGTTGAACTGCTTCTTACTACTGTCCAGGCTTCATGAGCCATGGGAGCAAGGGGTAGGCTGGGGTAGGTGCGACTGCGCGGTGCTGCTGACTGGGAGAGCAGCCTGAGACAGAAGCCTCCAGCTGGCATGATATTCCAGGCAGGACTGAATCTCCATTAGACGAAACTTAAAGAAGAGAATGACCTGGAGTCATTCCCATGTCTGCCCAGGCGCCCCTGACCAACCTAACGGAGGTCATCCAGGAGCACCCACAGGACGACGATGATGATTAGCAGTCGTATTGCACCGTCTGCTGTCCGCAAGGCAAGGCAAGGGGATGCTGCTGTGTAGCACTGCAGTACCATGTCTGCCAGTAGCACCCAGGAGACATACGGTGACAGTGAGCTGAGCGGGCTCCATGCTTGCCGTGGTATGTCATCTGCACAGGTAAAAAGGCGAGAAACTAGTTTTTGCCGTTGCTTTCATGGAGGGAGGGAGGCCTGACGACATGTACCCAGAATCACCCGCGACAATGTTTTTGTCCCATCAGGCATTGGGAGCTCAACCCAGAATTCCAGTGGGTGGCGGAGACTCCGGGAAAGCTTCCACAGTGCAACGCTCTGAAAGTTGACACTAGCCTTGGTACTGTGGATGCACACCGCCGACTTAATGCGCTTAGTGGGGACACACAATCGACGGTATCAAATCAATTTCTAAAAAAATTGACTTCTATTAAATTGACCTAATTTTGTAGTGTAGACATACCCTTAGAGGTTTTTAAGGCTCTGCTTGACAAAGCCCTGGCTGGGATGATTTAGTTGGGTGTTGGGCCTTTCTTGAGCAGGGTGTTGGACTAGATACCCTCCTGAGGTCTCTTCCACCCCTAATCTTATATGATTCTATGATTCTGTTATTATTATGGATTATATCAAAAACTGCTAATTTAGCCTTAAATTGATACCATTGAGAATAGCACTTTTTATATGAGGTATCATTTCTGTGTGTACTTTGAATGGCACCTGCTTAACAAGCAGGTGAGCACCCTTGTACCATAAGAAGTATCTTAGAATAAATTCAGGAAGTATTGTTTTGCAGAGTTAATATTTTTGTTTTGGGGAGTGATGATGGATGAATTTATACATTTTCTATTTTAAGGGAAGGACAAACTTGAAAGGATTGTTGTGGAAAGAACAGCTTAAAGAAAAATAAATATCCTTGCTTGTGACTAGGGGACCACACCATTCTGACTGCTGTACAAAACATCAAAAGAGGAAAACCAGAGTGCTTCAAAACTTTGGGGACGCTGTTCAACTGGTGAAGGAGAATGCAATTTCAATTCATTGTGCCTGCTGCTTCTCTGATCAGTTCCTTTCCCAGCAAACATCATACACAAAGGAAGGTGAAACAGAATCCAAGCAAGTGGACTGCTGGGGTACAGAGACAAAGCAGCAAACCTAAAACATGAGAAGAGTTCATACAGGATAACATGAAGGAAAAAATGAATTGCACATGCTGTTTTCATTTCCTGTCCCACATGCCCTTTTATATCACAATTTTTGTTGGTTGAATAATAGTAATTTTGAAAAATATTAGTAAGTACTTTCAGAAATAAAAGCCACTGAATTTAGTTCACTATGCTTGGGAGAGTCAAATTATTTTCATTTATGAACATTAGGACAAAGACTGTTACTTTTCAAAATCTAACACCTGAAAGTTCCATGAATTTTATCATGAATAATCATTCATCAAAAAAAAAAAAAACTAACTGAATTAATAATTATTTGTTATCCTTCTTATTAAAATGTTAGTCAGGATTGTCATAGATTTGTGAAGTCTGTGATGAGTATTATATTGATAAATTAATAATCATAGAATCATAGAACTGGAAGGGACCTTGAGAGGAAGGATAGTCCAGTCCCCTGCACTCATGTCAGGACTAATTCTCTAGACCATTCCTGACAAGTGTTTGTCTAACCTGCTCTTAAAAATCTCCAATGATGGAGATTCCACAACCTCCCTAGTCAATTTATTCCAAGGTTTAACCAACCTGACAGTTAGGAAGTTTTTCCTATTGTCCAACCTAAACCTCCCTTGCTGAAATTTAAGCCCATTGCTTCTTGTCCTAGCCTCAGAGGTTAAGAAAAACCATTTTTCTTCCTCTTGTAACAACCTTTTACATACAGTACTTGAAAACTGTTATGTCTTCTCTTTTCCAAACTAAACAAACCCAATTTTTTCCAATCTTCCCTTATAGTTTATATTTTCTAGACCTTTAATCATTTTTGTTGCTCTTCTCTGGACTCTCTCCAATTTGTCCACATCCTTCCTGAAGTATAGCACCCAGAACTGGACACAATACTACAGTGGAGGCCTAATCAGCATGGAGCAGAGCGGAAGAATTACTTCTCTCGTCTTGCTTACAACACTCCTACTAATACATCCCAGAATGATGTTTGCTTTTTTTCCTAACAGTGTTACACTGTTGACTCATATTTAGCTTGTGGTCCATTATGACCCCCAGATCCCTTTCTGCAGTCCTCCTTCCTAGGCAGTCATTTCCCATTTTGTATGTGTGCCACTGATTGTTCCCTCCTAAGTGGAGTATTTTACATTTGTCCTTATTGAATTTCATCCTATTTACTTCAGACCATTTCTCCAGTCTGTCCAGGTCATTCTGAATTTTAATCCTATCCTCCAAAGCACTTGCAACCCCTCCCAGCTTGGGTATCGTCTGCCAACTTTATCTAAATCATTGATGAAGATATTGAACAGAATCAGATGCAGAACTGATCCCTACAGGACCCCACTTGTTATGCCCTTCCAGCATGACTATAAACCACCGATAACTACTCTCTGGGAATGGTTTTCCAAACAGTTATGCACCCACCTTATAGTAGCTCCATGTAGGTTGCATATCCCTAGTTTGTTTATGAGAAGGTCATGCGAGACAGAATCAAACGGTTTACTAAAGTCAAGATGTACCATGTCTACCGCTCCCCCCAGCCACAAGGCTTGTTACCCTGTCAAAGAAAGGGTTGGTTCAACACAACAAATTCTTGCTGACTGTTACTTTTCATCTTATTATCTTCTAGACGTTTGCAAATTGATTGCTTAATTATTTGCTCCATTATCTTTCTGGGTACAGAACTTAAGATGACTGGTCTGTAATTCCCTGGGTTGTCCGTATTTCCCTTTTTACGGATTGGCACTATATTTACCTTTTTCCAGTCTTCTAGAATCTCTCCCATCTTCCATGACTTCTCAAAGATAATTGCTAATGGCTCAGATATCTCTTCAGTCAGCTCCTTGAGTATTCAGGCCCTGGTGACTTGAAGACAAATTTGTCTAGTAATTTTTAACTTGTTCTTTCCCTATTTTAGCCTCTTCTGATCCTACCTCATTTTCACTCGCATTCACTATGTTAGATGTCCAATCACCACCAACCTTCTTGGTGAAAACCGAAACAAAGAAGTCATTAAGCACCTCTGCCATTTCCACATTTTCCGTTATTATTTCCCCCCCCCCCCCATTAAGTAACAGGCTACCCTGTCCCTGTTCTTCTTCTTGCTTCTACTGTATTTATAGAATGTTTTCTTGTTACCCTTTATGTCTCTGGCTCGTTTGATCTTATTTTGTGCATTGGCCTTTCTAATTTTGTCCCTACATACTTATATTATTTGTTTATATTCATACTTTGTAATTTGACCTAATTTATAGGATTTTTTTAATTTTTAGATCATTGAAGATCTCATGGTTAAACCAGGGTGGTCTCCTGCCATACTTCCTATTTTTCCTACACAGTGGGATAGTTTCCTCTTGTGCCATTAATAATGTCTGATTTTGTAAGCCTCATCCACTTCTTCCTGGTTAGGTGGTCTGTAGTAGACCATTACCATGACATCACCATTGTTTTTTACCCCTTTTATCCTTACCCAAAAACTTTCAACAAGTCTCCTATTTCCATCTCAAGCTCAGTCCAAGTGTATACATTTTTAATAAATAAGGCAACACCTTCTCCCTTTTCCCCCGCCTATTCTTCCTGAGGAAGCTGTATCCTTCTATACCAATATTCTAGTCATGTGTATTATCCCACCAGTCTCTGTGATGTCATAGTTGTGTTTATTTACTAGCATTTTTAGTTCTTCCTGCTTATTTACCATACTTCTCGCATTAGTATATAGATATCTAAGATACTGAATTGATTCTCCCCCCACCCCAGTTCTGTCTTGTCTCTCCTTTATCCCTGCTATAACAGCCCATGCTCCTCCCAAATTCCAAACCTTCTCCCAGGTCTCCATGTTCGTGACTTACCTGTGGGCTTTGGTCACCTGCCCCCTTCAAACCTAGTTTAAAGCCTTCCTAGGTTAGCCAGTCTGTATCCAAATATGCTCTTCCCCTTCCTTGAAAGGTGGGCCCCATCTCTGCTTAGTAGTCCTTCCTGGAGTAGCATCCCGTGGTCAAGGAATCCTAAGCCCTCCTGGAGACACCATCCTCACAGACAGGCATTCACCTCCAGAATGCATCTGTCTCTGCCCAGACCCCTACCCTGGACCGGAATGATCAAAGAGACCACCACCTGCATTCTCAACTCCTTCACCCATACTCCCAGAACCCTGTAATCACTTCTGATCTGCTGAAGGTCATACCTCGCAGTATCATTAGTGCCCACATGGATGAGTAGCGTGGGGTAGTAGTCAAAGGGCTGGATGATGCTCAACAATCCCTCCATAACATCTTGGTAATGGGCCTCTGGCAGGCAGCATACTTCCCAGGATGCCTTGTCAGGGCGACAGATGGGTGCCTCTGTCCCCCTCAGAAGAAAGAGTCACCAATCACCTCCTGGTTCCACTTGGTTACCATAATAATAAAAAGGCTCTAAATATTTTTTGTTTTGTTTTAATCATCTAAATATGACACCCCAAAAGTAAAAGTTTCCTTTAAATTTCCCCTAATTTTCTTCTCTAGCTTTTTGTGGAATGGCTTCACAGAGCAGCATAAAGTACAAATCTGTATTGTTTTGACCTAGAAGTGCCTACCTTCGTTAAATAAAGTGGCATTGTTTTCTGCCAGGGGACTGGATCATCTAATTGCAGAAAGATGGTTGTGACACATCTGGTGCATGGGTTTGTTTCCAAGGTAACTCTTCCATAAAAAGTGATTCAGAATCAATCACTTGGTTTATAGAAACAGAGGGCTTGTCTACACAGGCAAGTTTTATCACCAAAAACTGCCTTTTGGCAACAAAACAGCAATAGCGTACACACTAAAATGGAACCAGTAACCCCCGAACTCACCCAAGGCATGCTCCCAGACCCTGAGGGCACACAGGGGACCTCTTGTGAGTGTACCTTTGTAAATATTACACATGGTTTAAAAGCAAGCGTGTTTAATGATTAATTTGCCCTGGCAATCACGGCCATTACAGCTACTGGAAAAGTCTGTTAACGTGTATGGGGATGGAACGGAAATCCTCCAGGGACATCTCCAGAAAGCTCTCCTTCATGTACTCCCAAAGCCTTTGCAAAAGATTTCTGGGGAGGGCTACCTTATCCCGTCCGCCATGGTAGGACACTTTACCACACCAGGCCAGTAGCATGTAGTCTGGAATCATTGCATAACAGAGCATGGCAGCATATGGTCCCGGTGTTCGGTGGCATGCAGACAACATCCATTCCTTATTTCTTTGTTATCCTCAGGAGAGTGATATCATTCACAGTCACCTGGTTGAAATTGGGTGATTTTATTAAGGGGACATTCAGAGGTGCCCGTTCCTGCTCGGCTGAACAGAAATGTTCCCCGCTGTTAGCCACACGGTAGGTGGGAGGGGTGAAGTGATCATCCCAGATAATTGTGTGTGTTGGGCTGTAGTTGGGTTTGTGCTGCATGTTAACCTGGAAACCGCAGCCCCTCCTTTTACATTGCAAACCCATTTTAAATGGCCAACCCAAGGGGTGCTTGGTATGGGAAATGAGGGCGCTACTGTTTGAAACCATTCCCACATGTTAAGAAGGTTAAAAAAGCCAAAAGACTGTGGCTTACCATGCCTGCCTACAAGCCGAAATCTGTTGCCTGGCACTGCATGAATGATCTCTCACACCAAACCCCCAGGCCCTCAATATAAGAGGAAAAATGCGACTTTGTAACGAAAGCACACGTGCTGTGTAATGTGAACAGCAAAATTTAACATGAAGGAGTGTACCCATTGTTCTCTAAAATGTGTCTTTTTTAAACCACCTCTCCCTTCTCCTCCACCAGCTGCAAATGTTTCTCCTTCACAGAGGCTAGCGAAGATTAGAAGGAGAAAATGGCGGACTCGGAATGATATGTTCTCGGAGCTCCAGATGTCCTCCCACGCTGACAGAGCACAGCAGAATGCGTGGAGGCAGTCAGTCAATGTCAGACTACAGAAAAGCACAATATGAACGAGAGGAGAGGTGGCGGGCTGAATCGTGGGCTGAACAGAGCAAGTGGCAGGCTGAAGATGATAGGTGGCGTCAGCTTGCAGACAGAAGGCAAGAGTCGATGCTCCGGCTGCTGGAGCATCAAACTGATATGCTCCAGCGTATGGTTAAGCTGCAGGAAAGGCAGCAGGAGCAGAAACCGCCACTACAGCCCGTGTGTAACCAACAGCCGTCCTCCCCAAGTTCCACAGCCTCTTTACCCAGATGCCCAAGAACACAGTGGGGGGCCCCGGACACCCAGTCACTCCACCCCAGATGATTGCCCGAGCATCAGAAGGTTGGCTTTCAATAAGAGTTAAAGTTTTAAACTGCAGTGTGTCCTTTTCCTTCCCTCTTCCCCCACCCATCCCGGACTACCTTGGCAATTATCCCCCTAGTTGTGTGATGAATTAATAAATAAAGAATGCATGAATGTGAAGTAACAATGACTTTATTGCCTCTGCAAGAGGTACTCAAAGGGGGGAGGGGAGGGTGGGGTGGTTGGTTTACAGGGAAGTAGAGTGAAACAGGTGGGGAGGGGGGCAGAGGGTTCATCAAGGACAAACAAACAAACAGTTTCACACCATAGCCTGGCCAGTCACAAAAACTTGTTTTCAAAGCTTCTCTGATGCGCACCACTCCCTGCTGTGCTCTTCTAACCGCCCTGGTGTCTGGCTGCACGTAATCAGTGGCCAGGTGATTTGCCTCAACCTCCCACCCCACCATAAATGTCTCCCCCTTACTCACAGATATTGTGGAGCGCACAGCATGCAGCAATAACAATGGGGATATTCTTTTTGCTGAGGTCTGAGCGAGTCAGTAAGCTGCACCAGCGTGTTTTTAAATGTCCAAATGCACATTCCACCACCATTTGGCACTTGCTCAGCCTGTAGTTGAAAGGTCCTGACTACTGTCCAGGCTACCTGTGTATGGCTTCATGAGCCATGGCATTAAGGGGTAGGCTGGGTCCCCAAGGATCACGATAGGCATTTCAATATCCCCAACGGTTATTTTCTGGTCCGGGAAGAAAGTCCCTTCCTCCAGCTTTCGAAACAGACCAGAGTGCCTGAAGACGCAAGCATCACGTACCTTTCCCGGCCATCCCACATTGATGTTGGTGAAATGTCCCTTGTGATCCACCAGGGCTTGCAGCAGCATTGAAAAGTACCCCTTGCGGTTTATGTACTCGGTGACTTGGTGCTCCGGTGCCAAGATAGGGATGTGAGTTCCATCTATCGCCCCACCACAGTTTGGGAATCCCATTGCAGCAAAGCCATCCACTATGGCCTGCACGTTTCCCAGAGTCACTACCCTTGATATCACCAGGTCTTTGATTGCCCTGGCAACTTGGATCACAGTAGCCCCCACAGTAGATTTGCCCACTCCAAATTGATTCCCGACTGACCGGTAGCTGTCTGGCGTTGCAAGCTTCCACAGGGCTATTACCACTCGCTTCTCAACTGTGAGGGCTGCTCTCATCCTGGTATTCTGGCGCTTCAGGGCAGGGGAAAGCAAGTCACAAAATTCCATGAAAGTGCCCTTACGCATGCAAAAATTTCGCAGCCACTGGGAATTGTCCCACACCTGCAACACGATGTGGTCCCACCAGTCTGTGCTTGTTTCCCGGGCCCAGAATCGGCATTCCACTGCATGAACCTGCCCCAGTAACACCATGATTTGCACATTGCTGGGGCCTGTACTTTGTGAGAGGTCCATGTCAATTACCTCATCACTCTCGTCACCGCGCTGCAGTCGCCTCATCGGCTCGTCCTAGTTTTGCTTTGGCATGTCCTGGCTCTGCATATACTCCAGGACAATGCGTGTGGTGTTCATAGTGCTCATAATTGCCGCGGTGATCTGAGTGGGCTCCATGATCCCCCTGCTATGGCGTCTGGTCTGAAAAAAGGTGCAAAACTATTGTCTGATGGAGGGAGGGGCGAGTGATGACATGGCGTACAGGTACAGGGAATTAAAATCAAGAAAAGTGGCTGTGCATCAGGGAGAAACACAAACAACTGTCACACAGAATAGCCCCCCCAAAGATTGAACTCAAAACCCTGGGTTAGCAGGCCATTGATTTCACGGAGGGAGGGGGAAGCAAATGAATATAGAACAAATCTGGTCCATCTAATTTTTACATCTTAAGCTGGCAGCAGATGGTGCAGCATGACTGATAGCCCTCGGCATCTTCTGGGTGCTTGGCAGAAAATAGTGTACTACGACTGATAGCCGCCATAATCATTGGGAAGGCAGCAGAATATGACTGGGGGACATACAGAGTTTCAGCCATCATCTGATCGAACCAGTCGTAATACACCATCTACTGCCAAAAAGCAAGGGGCTGCTGATGTGTAGCAATGCAGCCCCACGTTTGCCAGCACCCAGATCACCGATGAAGGCTACCAGTCATACTGCACCGTCTACTGCCAAAAGGTAGCAATGCAGTACCACGTCTGCCGGCACCCAGATGATGGTGATGGTGAGCTGAGCGGGCTCCATGCTTGGCGTGGTACGTTGTCTGCACAGGTAACCCAGGTAAAAAGGCGCGAATAGATTGTCTGCCATTGCTCTGACTGAGGGGGAGGGGCCTGGCAACATGTACCCAGAACCCGCCGCGACACTGTTTTGCATCATTCAGGCATTGGGCTCTCAACCCAGAATTCCAATGGGTGGTGGAGACTGGGGGAACTGGGGGATAGCTACCCATAGTGCAATGCTCCGGAAGTCGATGCTAGCCTCAGTACTGTGGACGCAGTCTGCTGACTTAATGCACTTAGAGCATTTTATGTGGGGACACACACAATCGGCTGTATACAACCGATTTCTATAAAACCAGCTTCTATAAATTCGACCTAATTTCATAGTGTAGACATACCCTCAGCCTGTTGTTAAAACACTTCTTGCTGCAGTCCAGGTGCCCTGTGTAAGGTTTCATGAGCCAGGGCTGTAAGGGGTAAGACGGGTCTCCCAGGATTACTATGGGCATTTCCACACACCCCCACTGTGATCTTGTGGTCTGGAAAGAAATTCCCTGCCTGCAGCTTTCTGTATAGGCCACTGTTCCTGAAGATGCGTGTGTCAAGCACCTTTCCAGACTAGCCTGCATTGATGTCCCTGAAACACCCTCGCCGATCCACAGGTGCCTACAACACCATGGAGAAGTATCCCTTCCTATTGATGTATTCAGATGCAAGGTGGTCTAGCGCTAAAATTGGAATGTGTGTGCTATCAATCGCCCCGCCGCAGTTAGAGAAACCCATCTCTGCAAAGCCATCCACTATTTCATGCACATTTCCCAGAGTCATGGTCCTCCACAGCAGGATGCGATTTATTGCCCTGCACACTTGAGTAATACAGCTCCAAACAGTGGACTTCCCCACTCCAAATTGATTTGCAACTGACCAGTAGCAGCTTCCACACAGCGATTGCAAAACGCTTCTCTACCGCAAGGGCAGCTCTCAATCTGGTGTCCTTGCTCTGCAGGTCAGGGGCCAGCTCAGCACATAGCTCCATGAAGGTTGCTTTACACATCCTAAAGTTCTGTACCCACTGGTTGTCCTCTCACACCTGCATGACAATGCGATCCCACCAATCAGTGCTTGTTTTCCAAGTCCAAAAGTGACGATTTACCGTATGTAGCTGCTCTGTGAATGCCAAAAGCACTGATAAGTTGCTGCTGTCCATATCACACTTGGGTGCCTGCGATTCATCCTCTGTCAGTAACTTTGCGCGTAACTCTGCTGCCATGCACGATGGTCTCACGACAGTTAACAGCACCTAGGAGAGCAGTATGGCATCCATCCTCTCTCACTGCAGATGCTGGTGAGCACTACAAAGACTGACAGTTGGAAAAACGGTGCAAAAGGAAGTCTGAAGCCATCGGAGGGCTGAGACACATTTTGCACGTCCCAGGATGCGCCACACTCCGTTTCCGCCTTCCCACAACACCTGGCGACAGCTGGTGTCGCCAGGCACTGTGGGATACATACCCACAGTGCATTGCTCGTGCTGTCGACAATGGTGCTCCAAATGTGGACATGATCTGTTAACAGAGGGAGCAAATGTAGACTCACTTTGGCAACTTCGATTTTATCTATTTTTTTGTGTCGACAGTTTCATTGACAAAACTTTCCAATGTAGACAAGCCCAGAGCAGGTGCTATGTGTTTCATTAGGGGAAAATATTAATTTAAACATTAATTAATTAAACCATTACTTCAAATCCCTCCCCCCTTAATAAAAGAGAATAAAGTCCTTTGTCAGTCTGTTACAGCTGAAAGGAACATGACTATTTCAGTTTGAAAGGTATTCAGGGATTTCTGTTGCGGTTTACTTGAGCTAACCCTCCTCCCCCACTCCCCAAAATTTCTACTTGAGGTTTGGGTTCATTTGAACCAAGAAAAATTTATATGAAAATTGGCTGAAACCATTTAGTTTTTCCTAGATTTGATATAAAACCATGTGAGCCAATGCTGATAACTAACAACATACATTACACTTACACCAAAGAATACCTCTCATCCAAAGATCTAAAGTTGTTCAAGAAAAACAATTATCTTTAAATTTAAGAAAAAATGTTTTTTGTTTTTTTAAGAAGTTAGGACCTGATTCAATTCCTACTAAAGTCTGTGGGACTCTGTTTACATCAGTGGGAGGTGGATTGGGCACTTAGTACTGTGTTATTGCAACAAGTATGTAAAAGTTCCCAAGCAAATCAGTCAGACTTTTTTTAAAAACAGAGTGGATTTTCCCCATCAGTTAATGAAACGGGAAAAAAAAAAAAAAAACCCAGAAACCACCATTTTTTGTCTGTAAGGAGACCTCCCCCAAGTGCTGAGTTACAAAATGACATTCCATAACATCATTTTCTTTTATGCTGAATTTCAGTGGATACGAATCTTGTCCTATTTGGATACTGCTTTGACCAAGGCTTAATATGTTTATTGTTTCTTCCTAGGGGACACTTTTTAGGGAATGCATCATTCACTACTGTAAAGCTTGTAGCTGTAGTAAGAGGAGGCCCTGAGATATAAACCTTGGTATCAGAGGCCCAGTATGAGGCCTGAGGCCTTAACTAAAGTAATGGTCAAGACTTTGCTAACATAAAGCAAAGTTAAGCTGTGAGCCAGAGGCAGGCCCTGCTCACAGAAGCTGGCAAGGAAAGGGCTGATGTTGCATAAATATATATTTACCTAGCAAAGTTATAAACATGGTACCAAAAGATACCATACGGGAACATTCCACAGATAACATCGAACAGGCTGGCCCATGCCAATCATAGAATGTCAGGGTTGGAAGGGACCTCAGGGGGTCATCTAGTCCAACCCCCTGCTCAAAGCAGGACCAATCCCCAGGCAGATTTTTGCCCCAGCTCCCTAAATGGCCCCCTCAAGGATTGAGCTCACAACCCTGGGTTTAGCAGGCCAATGCTCAAACCACTGAGCTATCCCTCCCCCCCAGGGCAAAAGGGTAAAATGATGAATAGAGTTGTTTTGATCGAACCAACACATACAAGGTGAGAGGCGGCACCTTACTACGTAGAGGGGTTGTATCTTGCTACGTAGAGGGGTTGCACCTCAATACGTCAGGAGTGATGTGTAACTTGTTTGTACCTGTGTATAAGAATGTATCCCTGGGGTGGTGTCTTTGTCCGGCCACGGGGACAGTGGAAAGTCCCACCACTGAGCCGGGTCCTTGCCAAGAGGCACTTTCTCGTAGTATGCCCGGTAGACTAAGTAATCTACGGGGAACTGCCATTGTGTCCGAGATTGCAACAAACCTAGTCAAAGTGACTTTGCATCTTACTAGACTCTGGTTATTGGGGGTTCTCGTCAGGTTTGCTGCGTCAGCTATCTGCGCAGAGCTGGGGCAGCACACAGAGGGAACACACGCATGCAGCCGAGTGATATCAACAGGAGAAAGCAGAAGCACCACACCGGTAGCATCTGACAACAGTAGCCAGTCCAATTAGCAGATTTAGACTACTCTCATTTCATACTTATAGATTTAATTAAATTTATTTCCTTACATAGCAGCATAGACTAATTACACCAGCACTGCCTAATTTTCTAATTAAAGAATAGTGGGGGTAGCGGGGAAAGAGCTCCAAGACTAAATTCAATGGTGCTTGGGTCAAATGTAACTAAAAGTAAATAATTTTCATTAAAAAAAAATTATAGCACAGAGGGGATTATTCCAATGTTTTCCTTTTATTGCTGCAGAACATCAGCAAATCAACATACATTAAAATACAATATGCAAATGTAACCTACACACCTTCTGGGTGGGGTGTTCTGTCCCATCTAAGTGGGCACTGAGACAACTTAGGCTACGTCTACACTACGGGGTGGGGGGAAATCGATTTCAGATATACAAATTCAGCTACGGGAATAGCGTAGCTGAATTCAACGTATCTGATCTGACTTACCCAGCTGTGAGGATGGCGGCAAATCGACCGCCGCAGCTCCCCCGTCAACGGCGCTTACTCCTACCTGGGCTGGTGGAGTATGCGCGTCGACTCCGGGAATCTATTATTGTGTCCTGACGAGATGCGATAAATTGATCCCCGAGAGATCAATTTCTACCCACCGATCCGGGCGGGTACTGAAGACAAGCCCTTAGAGATATAAAATGAGTCTGCTTTACAGCCTTAGCTAACAGCGAGCTGGCTTTTAGCTCATGCAGTAAAGGCTCATGCACTAAGCTCCAGAGATACCCGGTTCAATCCTGCCCGCCAACGACTGGGGTCTGTTGGCATTACACAAACTGTCCCATGACTTTAGGGAGATTTCTTCAGATATCCCCAAAGCATTATGGGGCTACTTATAAAAATGGCACCTGGTTTCAGCATGCAGGTAAGAAAAAAGGTGGAAGGCTTCTTGCAGCTAGCTTCTCGCTCCACCCTCCCTACCCCCCAAGCATGTATTTAACTACAGCCGACCACAGTGATGGATGTGCTGTTTACTTTTCTACAAGAAGCCAGAAGGGACTTCCTATGCATGAAATACAAGTTGGTGGATAGGCTGGAAGAAAAGATTCTTGGATTTGAAAGGACAAATAGAGACACTACAGAGAAGCTGAGGAGTTCCTAGACAGCCAGGTTCAGGAAATGTCATCAATACTCCAGGTTCAAGGAAGAAAGGAGCTGGCAATGAAGGTATCAGAGAAAGGTATCAAAAACGGCATTACTTGTTTCTGAATCATTGACAATTCAGAAGAAAATGATCTTGAATACTTAGAAAAAAAATGAAATCTTCACTGATAAAGTTTGCAGATGACAAATATTGGGGTAATGGTAAACAGTGAAGAGGACAGGTCACTAATTCATGGCTATCTGGATAGCTTGTTAAGCAGGGTGTAAGCAAACAATATGCATTTTCATACTCCTAAATGTAAATGTATACATCTAGGAACAACAAATGTAGGCTATTCTTACAGGATGAGAGACTATCCAGGGAAGCAGTGACTCTGAAAAAAAGATTTATGGTTCATATTGGATAATCAGCTGAACATGAGCTTCCAGTGCAACACTGTGGCAGAAGGGTTAATGTGATCCTTGGATGCATAAACAGGGGAAATTCAAGTAGGAGTAGAGAGGCTATATTACCTCTGAATTTGGCACTGATGCAACCGCTGCTTTAGTACGGTGTCCAGTTCTGGTGTCCACAATTCAAGAAGAATGTTGATAAATTAGAGAGTATTCAGAGAAGAGCCGTGAGATGATTGGAAAACGTGCTTTATAGTGAGAAACTCCAGGAGCTCAATCTAGCTGGTTTAACAAAAAAGGGGTGACTTGATTACAGTCTATAAGTACCTACATGGGGAACAAATATTTAATAATGGGCTCCTCAATCTAGAAGAGAAAGGTATAACAATCCAATGACTGGAAGTTGAAGCTAGACAAATTCAGATTGGAAATATGGTATACATTTTTAATAGTGAGGGTAATTAACCATTAGAACAACTTATCAAGGGTCGAGGTGGATTCTCCATAACTCACTATTTTAAAATCAAGACTGGATGCTCTTCTAAAAGATATGCAAGATCTGCTTTGTGAATTATTTTGGGGAAGTTCTATGGCCTGTGTTTTACATGAGATCAGGCTAGATGACCACAATGTCCCTTTTGGCCTTGGAACCTATGAATCTGGACCTAAATGGTTTAAAGATTGTATTAATATAAATAAAAGAAATTAGTAATATCCTAATATAGCACTTTTCATTGGTAAATCTCACAGAAGTTTATAAAGGAGGTTGTTTTATTATCCCCATTTTACAGATGAGGAAAACTGAGGCACACTTACTTGCCCAAGTCACCCCGACATACTAGTAGCAGAGCAGGAATAGAACCCAGCTCTTCTAAATCTCAGCTCACTGTTGGATCCACTAGGGACCACTGTCTCCTTAAAGAAAAAGGAAAAATAAATTTATCAATAAGTTAAATAGATCTGTAAAGAAGAAATTAAAATATATAAACAATGCGGGTTTAATCCTGGAGACTTAATCCTGGAGCCACAGTAAAAGTGTAGTGTTCCAAAAGTGTAGATGGGACTGATGAAAAATTACTCTTCCAATTTTTTCCCATAAATGCCCTCAGATATTTTCAGCTTTCTTGAAGTAATATTGCAAAGGTCTCCTTTCGGATACATAAAATAGCTTTCTGAGATACCTGAGCATTGAAAGAAAAAAAAAATCTATGTTTGATTACAGAAAGTTGGCTTTTCCATCAAAGCCTATTCAAGATCTCTGCTTAATCCAGTTGCAACTCAACCATACTATAAAATCCTAAATCAATTTGACCATTGCCTCTCCCTTCTGACCACTGTAAAATGATGGTTACAAAAATCTGGCTGTGCTGACCTGAGAAGTTGAGATATTATATTTTGGATACATTTATTACTCAGTATCAGAATATCAGGGATGGAAGGGACTTCAGGAGGTCATCTATCCAACCCCCTGCTCAAAGCAGGGCCAAGCCCCAACTAAATCATCCCAGCCAGGGCGTTGTCAAGCCTGACCTTAAAAATCTCTAAGGAAGGAGATTCCACCACCTCCCTAGGTAACGCATTCCAGTGCTTCACCACCCTCCTAGTGAAAAAGTTTTTCCTAATATCCAACCTAAACCTCCCCCACTACAACTTGAGACCATTACTCCTTGTTCTGTCATCTGCCACCGCTGAGAACAGTCTAGTTCCATCCTCTTTGGAACCCCCCTTCAGGTAGTTGAAGGCTGCTATCAAATCCCCCCTCACTCTTCTCTTCTGCAGACTAAATAAGCCCAGTTCCCTCAGCCTCACCTTATAAGTCATGTGCCCCAGCCCCCTAATCATTTTCGTTGTCCTCCGCTGGACTCTCTCCAATTTGTCCAAACTGGATGCAATACACCAGGTATGGCCTCATCAGTGCCAAATAGAGGGGAATACAACTCGTTCGCTTAGTTCATGAATTCTAATAGGGCAGACAATTAACAAAAATCATGCAAAAGTTCAAATAATACAGGCATATATTTTACTAATATTACCTTCCCCCTCAAAGACACGTAGGATGATTAAAGCAAATAACTATCTTTATTAATATTAATTAGTCCCTCAGAAATTTACATTAATATTCTATTCAAATAATAATATCTACCATCACCCAATATCATGGAATCCTGTGCTTCAGGCTGGGATTTTCAAAGGAGACTAAAATTAGGTGCCCAACTCCCACTGAATTCCTAAATCCCTTGTAAATCCCAACCTTCAAGCCTAAGCACCCTAGGGCTGTGTTATAGCAGCATATCAGATTTTCTAGGCTTTGACGGGGTTTTTTTGTTTTTAAAATATGTTTTGAACTACATTTATACTCTGATGGAAAAAAATCTGACATTGCATCCGATACATTTTTTAAAACTACTCAGAAATTAAAATAAAATAAAATAAAATAAAATAAAAGCAATTTTTGGAGGAAAAAAATACCCTGCATTTAGAAGACAACTCATTGGTTAAGGTTAAGTTTAAAGTTCAGAACAAAAAATCTGTGCCTTTTATATATTGAGTTTCTGCTTGCTTCATTGACAATGAACTTTTGACTGCCTTTTATTTCTGTTAGCCATGTAGAGCCAGCACATTTAAGATGAAGGGTTGGAGGCTAAGCCTATGCTAGAAGCTAGGGATGTGATTCCCAGCAGGGTAGCTCACATTAGCTCTCATATGAGCCAACACACTAAAAATAGTAATGTAGCCTCAGTGGTACAGGCTAAAATCCCTGAGTATAAGCCCACCTGAACCCCACGGTATGTACTTGGGGCAGCTACCCCATGCTACCTTGGCTACTCTACTATTGTTAGTGTGCTAGCTCAGATGAGAGCAAGTATGGACTCAAACCCAAAACTTGTACTGTAGATGTAGTCAGGTTCTGCAAACATTAATTCACAAGACTAACCTTAAGCATTTTTAGATCTCAAGTATCAGGGGGTAGCCGTGTTAGTCTGTATCTACAAAAACAAGGAGTCTGGTGGCACCTTAAAGACTAACAGATTTATTTGGGCATAAGCTTTCGTGGGTAAAAACCTCACTTCTTCAGATGCATCCCAAATAATAGCTTATGCCTAAATAAATCTGTTAGTCTTTAAGGTGCCACCAGACTCCTTGTCATTTTTAGATCTGGGGCTTAAGTAAACAGATTCCAGTCTGTCTTGTGCACCATCAAAAGAACTGTGTACTTAGTCTCAAATTGTTACAGCTGTGGAAATATACTGACGGCAGCAAACAGGGGACCGTAAACAGGGGAGTTTGAGAGGGGGAGAAGGAGATCACCCTGCTGAACGAACAAGGTGAGAGAGTACTAATCTTTGGGTGAGTGAGTTTGTTTGGCTGTTTATGTTTTTCCTCTCTCTTTCAGGCTATTTCAGTTACAGGGTCAATTGGGATTGTGTGTCTGGGGACTGTTTGAGCCTTTATTCCCTGGATCATCTTTGATCAGCCTCAATCAGTCTCATGATCACCCTTCCCCTGTGTGAGTAACAAGGGGGTAGAAAGCAACAGAGGGTCCTGTGGCACCTTTGAGACTAACAGAAGTACTGGGAGCATAAGCTTTCGTGGGTAAGAACCTCACTTCTTCAGATGCAAGGGGGTAGAGTTGACCTAGGAAAGAAGGCCTTAAGAGCCAGAGGCTAAGTGACCAAGGGGAGCTAGCAAACAGGGGAGTTTGAGGGAGGGAGACATAATATCATCACTATGGTTAGGAAGGGCTGCATTGCCAGTGCCAATGCCGCTCCTGTCTCCTCCATGTGCGGCTGTATCCAGACAGACACGCTAACCATGGATACTTCTACCCAGATCCTGGTGTGGATTTGCAGAGACTGTGGCCTGCATTTCCCACTAACAGAAAGCCAAGCTGCGGGGGGGGGAGGGGGGGGGAAGAGAGACGACCATCCAGTGTGAAAGGTGCCTGTTCGTGGAATCTCTCAGGAAGAAAGTGGGAGAGCTTCAGGAGGAGGTGACTAGGCTGAGGAGCATCTGTGCCCATGAGGAATTCCTTGAGAATATTCATATGGAGACATCCAAGGCTGAGGAAAGCTATCCAGCTATGGAGAACTGCTGTCACACCACCTGGGGGAGGAGGATATGGCTCTGTCACAGGGAGGACACTGGCTGCTGGCTACTTCTGGCAGCAGGCAGTGCGCCACCTCTACTCTGAATCCACCCACCATGGTGATGGAAAACCATTATGCTGCCCTGGCAATGAATGATAAGGAATCATCCCCAAAGGTGGAGAAGGAGGAGCCATGTACCCCTAAGGCTGGGAGGATGGCAGCTACCACTTCAGGAGGAAACATAGGGTAGTGGAGGTTGGTGACTATCTTCTGAGAGGGATGGAGGCACCCATCTGTCACCCTAACATGGCATCCCAGGAGGTATGCTGCCTGCCAGGGCCCATATCCTAGACGTTACGGCGGGATTGTTGAGGATCATCTGGCCTTCTGACTACTACCCCATGCTACTCATCCATGTGGCACTAATGATACTGTGAGGTCTGACCCTCAGCATATCAGAAGTGACTACAGGACTCTGGGAGTATGGGTGAAGGAGTTCGGAGCAGAGGTGGTGTTCTCTCCGATCCTTCTGGTCAAGGGTAGGGGACTGGCCAGAGACAGATGCATCCTGGAGGTGAATGCCTGGCTGTGAGGATGGTGTTGCCAGGAGGGCTTCGGCTTCCTTGACCACAGGCTTCTGTTCCAGGAAGGACTGCTAAGCAGAGATGGGGTCCACCTATCAAGGAAGAGAAAGAGCATATTTTCATACAGACTGGCTAACTAGTGAGGAGGGCTTTCAGCTAGGTTCGAAGGGGGCAGGTGACCAAAGCCCACAGATAAGTCAAAAACATGAAGACCGGGGAGAACGGTCAGCATTTGGTGGGGGGAGCATAGGCTGTTATAGCAGGGATAAGGAAGAGACAAGACAGAACTGGGGTAAGGGAATCAAATCAATATCTTAGATGTCTGTATACTAATGGGAGAAGTATAGGGAATAAGCAGAAAAACAAAATGCTAGTAAATAAACAGCTATGACATAGTTGGCACCACTTGGTGGGATAATACACGACTGGAATATTGGTATAAAAGTGTACAGCTTATTCAGAAGGACAGGCAGGGAAAAAAGGGATAAAGTGTTGCCTCATATTAAAAAAAGCTATACACTTGTACTGAGGTTGAGATGGAAATAGGAGACAGACTTGTTGTAAGTCCGAGTAAGAATAAAAGGGGTAAAAAACAAGGGTGATGTCATGGTAGGGGTTGACTACAGACCACTTAAACCAGAAAGAAGAGGTAAATGAGGCTTTTTTTAAACAGCTAACAAAATCATCCAAAGCACAGGACTTGATGGTAATGGAAGACTTCAACTACTCAGACATCTATAGTGAAAATAACACTGCAGGGTACAGATTATCCAACAAGTTCTTGGAATGTATTTGAGACAATTTTTAATTTCAGAAGGTGGAGAAAGCTACTAGGGGAGAGGCTGTTCTAGATTTGATTTTGACAAATAGGGAGGAACTGGTGGAGACTTTCAAAGTGGAAGGCAGCTTGGGTGAAAGTGACCATGAAATGGTAGAGTTCATAGAATATCAGGGTTGGAAGGGATCTCGGGAGGTCATCTAGTCCAACCCCCTTCTCAAAGCAGGACCAATTCCCACTAAATCATCCTAGCCAGGGCTTTGTCAAGCCAGGCCTTAAAAACCTCCAAGGAAGGAGATTCCACCACCTCCCTAGGTAACGCATTCCAGTGCTTCACCACCCTCCTAGTCAAATACTGTTTCCTAATATCCAACCTAGACCTCCCCCACTGCAGCTTGAGACCATTGCTCCTTGTTCTGTCATCTGCCACCACTGAGAACAGCCAAGCTCCATCCTCTTTGGAACCCCCCTTCACGTAGTTGAAAGTAGCTATCAAATCCCCCTCATCCTTCTCTTCTGGAGATTAAACAATCCCAGTTCCCTCAGCCTCTCCTTGTGAGTCATGTGCTCCAGCCCCCTAATCATTTTTCTTGCCCTCCGCTGGACTCTCTCCAATATTTCCACATCCTTCTTGTAGTGTGGAGCCCAAAACTGGACACAGTACTCCACATGAGGCCTCACCAATGTCGAATAGAGGGGAATGATCATGTTCCTTGATCTGCTGGCAATGCTGCTACTTATACAGCCCAAAATGCTGTTAGCCTTCTTGGCAAGAAGAGCACACTGTTGACTCATATCCAGCTTCTCGTCCACTGTGACCCCTAGGTCCTTTTCTGCGAACTGCTTCCTAGCCATTCGGTCACCAGTCTGTAGCAGTGCATAGGATTCTTCCGTCCTAAGTGCAGGATTCTGCACTTCTCCTTGTTGAACTTCATCAGGTTTTTTTTGGCCCAATCCTCTAATTTCTCTACGTCCCTCTGCATCTGATCCTTACCCTCCAGCGTATCTACCACGCCTCCCAGTTTAGTGCCATCTGCAAACTTGTTGAGAGTGCAGTCCATGACATCCTCCAGATCATTAATAAAGATATTAAACAGAACTGGCCCCAGGACCGATCCTTGGGGCACTCTGCTTGAAACCGGCTGCCAACTAGACATGGAGCCATTGATCACTACCCGTTGAGCCCAACAATCTACCCAGCTTTCTATCCACCTTACAGTCCATTCATCCAGCCCATACTTCTTTAACTTGGTGGCAAGAATACTGTGGGAGACGGTATCAAAAGCTTTGCTAAAGTCAAGGAATAACACATCCACTGCTTTCCTCTCATCCACAAAGCCAGTTATCTCCTCATAGAAGGCAATTAGGTTAGTCAGGCATGACTTTCCCTTGGTGAATCCATGCTGACTGTTCCTGATCACTTTCCTCTCCTATAGGTGCTTCAGAATGGATTCCTTGAGGACCTGCTCCATGATTTTTCCAAGGACTGAGGTGAGGCTGACTGACCTGTAGTTCCCTGGATCCTCCTTCTTCCCTTTTTTAAAGATGGGCACTACATTAGCCTTTTTCCAGTCATCCGGGACCTCCCACAATCGCCATGAGTTTTCATGGATGATGGCCAATGGCTCTGCAATCACATCTGCCAACTCCTTTAGCACCCTCAGATGCAGTGCATCCGGCCCCACGGATTTGTGCTTATCCAGTTTTTCTAAATAGTCCCGAACCACTTTCTCCACAGAGGGCTGGTCACCTCCTCCCCATACTGTGTTGCCCAGTGCAGCAGTCTGGGAGCTGACCTTGTTTGTGAAGACAGAGGCAAAAAAAGCATTGAGTACATTAGCTTTTTCCACATCCTTGGTCACTAGGTTGCCTCCCTCATTCAGTAAGGGGCCCACACTTTCCTTGACTTTCTTCTTGTTGCTAACATGCCTCAAGAAACTCTTCTTGTTACTCTTAACATCTCTTGCTAGTTACAACTCCAAGTGCGATTTGGCCTTCCTGATTTTACTCTTGCATGTCCGAGCGATATTTTTATACTCCTCCCTGGTCATTTGTCCAATCTTCCACTTCTTGTAAGCTTTTTTTTTGTGCTTAAGATCAGCAAGGATTTCACTGTTTAGCCAAGCTGGTCGCCTGCCATATTTACTATTCTTTCTACACAGCGGGATGGTTTGTTCCTGCAACCACAATAAGGATTCTTTAAAATACAGCCTGCTCTCCTGGACCCCTTTGCCCTTCATGTTATTCTCCCAGGGGACCCTGCCCATCTGTTCCCTGAGGAAGTCAAAGTCTGCTTTTCTGAAGTCCAGAGTCCGTATTCTGCTGCTCTCCTTTCTTCCTTGTGCCAGGATCCTGAACTCGACCATCTCATGGTCACTGCCTCCCGGTTCCCATCCACTTTTGCTTCCCCCACTAAGTCTTCCCTGTTTGTGAGCAGCAGGTCAAGAAAAGCTCTGCCCCTAGTTGGTTCCTTCAGCACTTGCACCAGGAAATTGTCCCCTACACTTTCCAAACACTTCCTGGATTGTCTGTGCACTGCTGTATTGCTCTCCCAGCAGATATCAGGGTGATTAAAGTCTCCCATGAGAACCAGGGCCTGCAATCTAGCAACTTCTGTTAGTTGCCGGAAGAAAGCCTCGTCCATCTCATCCCCCTGGTCTGGTGGTCTATAGCAGACTCCCACCATGACATCACCCTTTTTGCTCACACTTCTCAACTTAATCCAGAGACTCTCAGGTTTTTCTGCAGTTTCATACCAGAACTTGGAGCAGTCATACTCCTCGCTTACATACAGTGCAACTCCCCCACCTTTTCTGCCCTGCCTGTCCTTCCTGAACAGTTTATATCCATCCATGACAGTACTCCAGTCATGTGAATTATCCCACCAAGTATCTGTTATTCCAATCACATCATAGTTCCCTGACTGTGCCAGGACTTCCAGTTCTCTCTGCTTGTTTCCCAGGCTTGTTACATTTGTGTATAGACACTTAAGATAACTCGTTGATTGTCCTGCTTTCTCAGTATGAGACAGGAGTCCTCCCCTCTTACGCTCTCCTGCTCATGCTTCCTCCCAGGATCCCATTTCTCCACTTACCTCATGGCTTGGGTCTCCTTCCCCTGGTGAACCTAGTTTAAAGCCCTCCTCACTAGGTTAGCCAGCCTGCTTGCGAAGATGCTCTTCCCCCTCTTTGTTAGGCGGAGCCGGTCTTTCCCCCCTTCTTGGAACACCATCCCATGGTCAAAGAATCCAAAGCTTTTTCCTCTGACACCACCTGCATAGCCATTCATTGACTTCCACGATTCGATGGTCTCTACCCAGGCCTTTTCCTTGCACAGGGAGGATGGATGAGAACACCACTTGCGCCTCAAACTCCTTTATCCTTCTTCCCAGAACCATGTAGTCTGCAGTGATCCACTCAAGGTCATTCTTGACAGTATCATTGGTGCCCACGTGGAGAAGCAGGAAGGGGTAGCGATCCGAGGGCTTGATGAGTCTCGGCAGTCTCTCCATCACATTGTGTATCCTAGCTCCTGGCAAGCAGCAGACCTCTGTTTTCCTGGTCGGGGCGGCAGATAGATGACTCAGTCCCCCTGAGGAGGGAGTTCCTGACCACCACCACCCTCCTCCTCCTCTTGGGAGTGGTGGTTGTGGAACCCTCATCCCTAGGACAGTGCATCTTTTGCCTTCCAATTGGTGGAGTCTCCTTCTGCTCCCTTCCTTCAAATGGGATATCTAGTCCACTCTCTGCATTAGTACCTGTAGAGAGAACATGGAAACGATTGCTAACCTGTATCTCCATTGCTGGTACATGGATGCTCCTCTTTCTCCTTCTGGAGGTCACATGCTGCCAAACTTCTTCACCATCCTTCTGTCCCTGATGCACCTGCCCTGAATCTTCAGGGCATTGTGACTGTCCAGGAAATCTTCATTTTCCCTTATGCAATGCAGAGTCGATACTTGTTTCTCCAGACCTCGAACCTTCCCTTCCAATATGGAGACCAGCTTGCACTTTGTACAGACAAAGTCGCTTCTGCCCTGTGGAAGAAAGAAACATAGCACAACCTGTGCAGGTTACAACAGCTGATTGCTCACCTTCCATATCACCTTCCTCTTAAGAGCTTCCTCAGCTGTTGCAGTAACTACTCAGAGAAACCTGCAAACGCAAGCCTCAGTGAGTTCTCCTCAGGTGAACTCCCTCTGTTAGCCTCTGCTGTTCACCGCTCAGCTGGTTCGCTGCTGACTTATATACCAGTCAGGCCCACTCAAGGCCCACCTGGAACAAAGCACTCCCGATTCACACTTTTCAAACAAACAAGCAAGCAATCAAGCACACAGTGAAACTGACAAACTGTCCTAGCAACAGACACTCAGACATTCATGATTATAAGGAATGGTAGGAGGGAGAACTGCAAAATGAAGACCATGAATTTCAGGAAGGCAGACTTTAGCAAACTCAGGGAGTTGGTAGGGAAGCAAGTCTAAGGGGAACAATCAAAGACAGTAGTTTTTCAAAGAGATATTGTTAAGGACACAACAGTAAACTATCCCACTGCGTAGGAAAGATAGGAAGTATGGTAAGAGATCACCCTGGCTTAACCAGATCTTCAATGATCTAAAAATAAAAAAGATGAATATAAACAAAGAACACAAGTATGTAGGGACAAAATTAGAAAGGCCAAGGTACAAAATGAGATCAAACTTGCTAGAGACAAAGGGTAACAAGAAAACATTCTACAAATACATTAGAAGCAGGAGGAAGACCAAGGACAGAGCACTCAATGAGCGGGCGGGGGGTGGGAGGGGGGAAAATAACAGAAAACGTGGAAATGGCAAAGGTGCTTAATGACTTCTTTGTTTCAGTTTTCACCAAGAAGGTTGGAAGTGATTGGATGTCTAAAGTAGTGAATGACCGTGAAAATGAAGTAGGATCAGAGACTAAAATAGGGAAAGAACAAGTTATAATTACTTAAACAAGTTAGATGTCTTAAAGTCACCAGGGCTTGTTGAAATTCATCCTAGAGTACTCAAGGAGCAGAGTGAGGAGATACCCGAGACATTAGTGATTATCTATGAGAAGTCATGGAAGATGGGAGAGATTCCAGAAGACTGGAAAGGGGCAAATATAGTGCCAATCTATAAAAAGGGAAATAAGGGCAACCTGGGGAATTACAGACTAGTCAGCTTAACTTCTGTACCCAGAAAGATAATGGAGCAAATAATTAAGCAATCAGTTTGCAAACATTAGAAGATAATAAGGTGATAAATAACATTAACAGTTATATCTTGACTTTAGATTCTGTCTCGCATGGCCTTCTCATAAACTAGGGATATGCAACCTACATGGAGCTACTATAAGGGGGATGCATAAGTGGTTGGAAAACTGTTCCCAGAGAGTAGTTATCAGTAGTTCACAGTCATGCTGGAAGGGCATAACAAGTGAGGCCTGTAGGGATCATTTCTGGGTCTGTTTCTGTTCAATATCTTCATCAATTATTTAGATAATGGCATAGAGAGTATACTTATAAAGTTTGCAGACGATACCAAGCTGGGAGGGGTTGCAAGTGCTTTGGAGGATAGGATTAAAATTCAAAATGATCTGGACAGACTGGAGAAATGGTCTGAAGTAAATAGGATGAAATTCAATAAGGACAAATGTAAAATACTCCACTTAGGAGGGAAAAATCAGTTGCACATGTACAAAATGGGAAATGACTGCCTAGGAAGGGATCTGGGGGTCATAGTGGGCCACAAGCTAATGAGTCAATAGTGTAACACTGTTGGAAAAAAGTGAACGTCATTCTGGGATGTATTAGCAGGAGTGTTGTAAGCAAGACACGAGAAGTAATTATTCTGCTCTATTCCATGCTGAATTGGGTTTGTTTAGTCTGGAAAAGAGAAGACTGAGAGGGGACATAACAGTTTTCAAATACTGTATGTAAAAGGTTGTTACAAGGAAGAGGAAGAAAAATTGTTTCTTAACCTCTGAGGCTAGGACAAGAAGCAATGGGCTTAAATTTCAGCAAGGGAGGTTTAGGTTGGACATTAGAAAAAACTTCCTAACTGTCAGGGTGGTTAAGCCTTGGAATAAATTGACTAGGTAGGTTGTGGAATCTCCATTGATTTTTTTAAGAGCAGGTTAGACAAACACCTGTCAGGGATGGTCTAGATTAGGGATATAAAATTTAACTGGTTAACCGATAAGCATCAGTCTTATCCATTTTGGTTAACGGTTAATGATTAAACTCCACTGATGGCCGGATCCCAGAACTCCACTGCTACTCCAGGGGCGGCAGCCAGGAGGGACCCTGGCCACGGGGGCCCTCAGCTGGCAGTGGAGTCCTTTCGAAAAACATGGGGGTGCTGTAGCACCCCCCCTCATGCCTAGTTCCCTGGCTAAATGTTTAACTGTGTAATCGATAACATTTTAATTGATTACACAGTTACTTTTTTTAACCATTATTTACATCCGTAATTTAGATAATACTTAGTCCCCTGCATTCATGTCAGGACTGGACTAGATGACCTCTCGAGGTCCCTTCCAGTCCTATGATTCTACGATTGCACAGATGTCACTGAAGGCTTAAATGGGCCTGCAAAAACTCTAATACTGGTGATGATGTATGTATAAAAGAAAACTCACCTTGACTCAAGAGCCCAGGCTGAGTTTTCAGCACTTGCTGTTAAAAAAAAAAAACAATCCATCTTTGCACTGGAAATCAAGTAACTTTATTTTCTCTCAATTTCTGTATCAAACATAGAACCTCTCAATGCATTTTTACGAACTCACTTTACAGAGTAAAATAGCATTTTAATGTAAATTGCAAGGACTGAGATGCTAATTACTACCAGTTTGATTTTATAATGGAAAAGCCAGTTCAAGCTGCCACAGAAGCATTAGTATTGTCACTAGAATACTAAAATAATCACATTGAAATTACCATATTGGGGACAAGTTTTACCATTGGACTTGAATGAATCATTAGGTCACCAGTGAAAAATTTAGTATGTTCACTCACTCTATGTTTGTAAATCTGACATTTTTATTTCAGGTTGTACTCTGTGCAGCTAAACTATCAAGCCCTAATTACATCTAACTCCTATAGTTCATATCAGCTTTTCACCATATTCAATTCTTTCTTTTGTCTCATTGATCACCCCCCTACCCCCCCCCCCATGTTCAATTAATCTCATATCTCATGACTTTGCATTTTGTAGACAAAGTGGCTAGTATTTGAAAGATCTCTGAACTTCTTCCTCTATTTGCTTTGCCCTATTTTTTTTGCCAATGTCAATGAGACACTTTGTGGACACACGGTTCCACACATGCACATCTCACTGCAGCATCTGGCATAACATTTGGTTTAATCTTAGTTATTAATTTCCAATTATTTTCTTATTCCTCCCTAGAAACTGACTTCAAATGTAAACTACTCACATTGAGGTAGTATGATAAATAAAATGCATCATATAATTTCTGAAACACCTGTAGTGATAATTTCTAATTGCTGCAAGCTATGAACCTATCAATTGAACATATGACACCAGTCCTGAGCTACTGCTGCCCGGGCCAGGTGGTTTAGGTCTTATGGATTTTTTTGTTTTATCTTCATAAAAAATAATCTTATTCACCTGAAACAATGAAAACAAAGTCAGGCTATTCATCTGCAGCCTGGAAAATCTGTTAATGATTGATAACAAGAGGTGCAAATTAGGTCATGGATGGTTTAAGGTATTGTAGAAATAGAGCCAACAAATGGTTTACCACCTGGTTATCCATCATACCTCTCTTGGCTGTCACATGGGGAATAAAATTCTATTACCTTGTGGAATAACAATTGCATCTGATTATTTTGCTCAGACCACTGTTAATCTTCTTCTTTTCCTATGCCACCATATTGAGAGAGTAATAATAATCATCATAGACTCATGGTGGGAGGGATAGCTCAGTGGTTTGAGCATTGGCCTGCTAAACCCAGGGTTGTGAGCTCGAATCCTTGAGAGGGTCATTTAGGGATCTGGGGCAAAAATCTGTCTGGGGATTGTCCTGCTTTGAGCAGGGGGTTGGACTAGATGACCTCCTGAGGTCTCTTCTTCATGAGACCTCAGGAGGTCATCTAGTCCAACCCCCTGCTCAAAGAGTACTGACACCAGCTAAATCATCCCAGTCAGGGCTTTGTCAAACTGGGCCTTAAAAACCTCTAAGGATGGAGATTCCACCACCTCCCTAGGTAACCCATTCCACTGCTTCATCACCCTTCTAGTGAAATAGTGTTTTATAATATCAAACCTAGACCTCCCCCACTGCAACTTGAGACCATTGCTCCTTGTTCTGTCATCTGCCACCACTGAGAACAGCTGAGCTCCATCCTCTTTGGAACCCCCCTTCAGGTAGTTGAAGGCTGCTATCAAATCCCCCCTCATTCTTCTCTTCTGCAGACTAAACAAGCCCAGTTCCCTCAGCCTCGCCTCGTAAGTCATGTGCTCCAGCCCCCTAATCATTTTTGTTGCCCTCTGCTGGACTCTCTCCAATTTGTCCACATCCTTTCGGGGAGGAAGAGGGGGGCAAAACTGGATGCAATAATCCAGATGTGGCCTCACCAGTGCCAAATAGAGGGGAATAATCACTTCCCTTGATCTGCTGCCAATGCAGCCCAATATGCCATTAGCCTTCTTGGCAACAAGGGCACACTGCTGAGTCATATCGATCTTCTCATCCACTAATTCCCAGGTCCTTTTCTGCAGAACTGCTGCTTAGCCAGTCAGTCCCCAGCCTGTAGCTGTGCATGGGATTCTTCCATCTTAAGTGCAGGACTCTGCACTTGTCCTTGTTGAACCTCAGTTTTCTTTTGG
The DNA here is from genome assembly GCF_013100865.1 of Trachemys scripta elegans. Lineage (NCBI taxonomy): Eukaryota > Metazoa > Chordata > Testudines > Emydidae > Trachemys > Trachemys scripta. Next base: position 121,555,283 of record NC_048299.1, on the reverse strand, counting down.
CCCAATCCTCCACTTGATACCAGCTTCCAACTAGACATTCAGCCATTGATAACTACCCATTGAGCCTGATAATTTAGCCAGCATTCATCCAATCCATACTTTAACTTGCTAGCAAGAATACCGTGGGAGACTGTATCGAAAGCTTTGCTAAAGTCAAGATATATCACGTCCACTGCTTTCCCTATATCCACAGAGCCAGTTATTGCCTCATAGAAGGCAATTAGGTTGGTCAGGCATGACTTGCCCTTGGTGAATCCATGTTGGCTGTTCCTGATCACTTTCCTCCCCTCCAAGTGCTTTATAGTAGATACATAGAATCTCAGGGTTGGAAGGGACCTCAAGAGATCATCTAGTCCAACCCCTTGCTCAAAGCAGGACCAATCCCCAGTTAAATCAGATTTTTGCCCCATATCCCTAAATGGCCCCCTCAAGGATTGAACTCACAATCCTGGGTTTAGGAGGCCAATGCTCAAACCACTGAGCTATCTCTCCCTGCTGCTAATAATGCTTCTATGAAAATTTTTAATGTCTGCTTGCAAAAACCCTACACTTTTCTATGCTTGGGACCTAATGCATGAGCATCTTGGTCCATTGCTGGATTCAGTTTGTTTTTATTCCAATATTTTGGGTGAATTAAATTCAAGAGACTAAAATAGGCGGAATGGCTGAACCCGCCCCCACAGTGCTTCACAACCCTCCATACACAGCTATATCAATACAGGACTTCAGTTCTGACATGCAATATTCTATTTCATCAATACTTGGGTTTTTCTTGAGTCAAAACTGCCTGTTTGATTAATTGCGTGGCAGTTTTGTGGCATGGGTACATGAAACAACCCAATTTTCACCACATATAGATTTGTACCCATGGTCCTAGGGAGCAACTAACTCATAGCACCAGCTAGCTCAAGGTCTCATAGTACAAGCTTCCAGCTATAGCCAGATTGAAGGCATATTGCAATTTAGTTTATAAAGTGGTGGTAATCCCAACTCTCCTCTATGGCTGAGTGACTTGGATGACCTATAGAAAACACCTGAAAAACCTTGAACACCAGCACTTTCTTTGGAAGTTCCTCAGCATATAGTGGGAGGATCATTGCACTAATGTCAGTTGTCCTCAGAGGCCAACATCTTCAGCGTTGAGGCCCTGATTAACCAGCACCTGCTGAGGTGGAGTGGGCACTGTGTGTGCATGCCTGATGTATGCTTACCAATTTTGCCACTGAAAAAGGTGAGAAAATGAGGGATGGGGAAGAGGAAAAATGTGTAGGAAAAAAACCGACATTTTAATTTTCCAGTTTTGTCAAAAAACAAATTTGGAAACTAAAGTGTCATAAGACACCGGGGGGGGGGGGGGGGAGGAAGGGATAGCTCAGTGGTTTGAGCATTGACCGCCTAAACCCAGGGTTGTGAGTTCAATCCTTGAGGGGGCCACCTAGGGATCTGGGGCAAAATCAGTACTTGGTCCTGCTAGTGAAGGCAGGGGGCTGGACTTGATAACCTTTCAAGGTCCCTTCCAGTTCTATGAGATAGGATATCTCCATTTATTTATTTATTTATTTTTAAGAATTTTTTATTTCATAAAAATTTATATATATTATACACACACACACACACACACTTACTTTAAAAGATGGTCTTTTTGCAATCCAGATTCTACAATCCTTATTCAGGATGATATCCACTTCTGAGCTGAGAACTGGCATAGGTCCTACGAGCTACTCAAGCACCAGTAAAGCCAGTGCACAGGCCTGGTTTTATCTGTATTTCACGCTTTATCTTTCAGTGGAGGTTTGGACTGAGTGAGAATTGTAGTATAGCTCCTGATATTTTTATTTTCCATTAAAATAAATCTTAGCACACTCCTATGACCTCCTGCTACAAGACAGGCCCAGAAGAGAAACCAACAGAACTGGCCATCACCTACAGTCCTCAGCTTAAACCTCTCCAATGCATCATCAGTGATCTACAACCCATCCTGGACAATGATCCCTCTCTTTCACAGACCTTGGGAGGCAGGCCAGTCCTTGCCCACAGACAACCTGCCAACCTTAAGCATATTCTCACCAGCAACCACGCACTGCACCATAACAACTCTAACTCAGGAACCAACCCATGCAACAAACCTCGATGCCAACTCTGCCCACATATCTACACCAGCAACACCATCACAGGACCTAACCAGATCAGCTACAACATCACCGGCTCAGTCACCTGCACATCCACCAATGTTATATATGCGCCATCATATGCCAGCAATGCCCCTCTGCTATGTACATTGGCCAAACTGGACAGTCACTACGCAAGAGGATAAATGGACACAAGTCAGATATCAGGAATGGCAATATACAAAAACCTGTAGGAGAACACTTCAACCTCCCTGGCCACACAATAGCAGATGTAAAGGTAGCCATCTTACAGCAAAAAAAACTTCAGGACCAGACTCCAAAGAGAAACTGCTTAGTTCCAGTTCATTTGCAAATTTGACACCATCAGATCAGGATTAAACAAAGACTGTGAATGGCTATCCAACTACAGAAGCAGTTTCTCCTCCCTTGGTGTTCACACCTCAACTGCTAGCAGAGCACCTCACCCTCCCTGATTGAACTAACCTTGTTACTGATTTATACCTGCCTCTGGAAATTTCCATTACTTGCATCTGAAGAAGTGAGGTTCTTACTCACAAAAGCTTATGCTCCCAACACTTCTGTTAGTCTCAAAGGTGCCACAGGACCCTCTGTTGCTTTTTACAGATTCAGACTAACACTGCTACCCCTCTGATCCTATGACCCATATTATAAGAGAAGGGTGAAGATTCCTGGTACTTCTTTTGTACCAGGGAAGAGAAATACAAGTTTCAGTGCCATTTCCTTTTCTACAGGCTCCCCACTCATAAAGAAACCTTGGGGTCAACCACTATCTTTTGTATTTTAAGTGTTCAGTGGCCCATCTCCTGTTACTTCTGAAGGCAGCTGTCTGCAATATGCTCCCTCCCCCAGCTTTTGAGTGTGGTGGGGCAATAAGGAGGTCCCCAATCCACTGAACTTGAATCTGGTAGTAGCAAAACCAGGATTCAAAGATTCTGTTCTTCTTTAACTCTCTACTTAAGTATTGTAATTAGATAGACATACCTTGGGGAACCTACACTGCAGTTAGACACCCATGGCTGGCCTGCACCAACTGACTCGGGCTCATGGTGCTTGGCTAAGGGGCTGTTTAATTGCCATGTAGACATTTGGACTCAGGCTGGAGTCCAAGCTCTGAAACCCTCACCCATCGCAGGGTCCAGGAGCCCAGGCTCCAGCCCAAGCCAAAATGTCTACACTGCAAGTAAACATCCCCTTAGCCTAAATCAGCTGGCATAGGTCAGCTGTGAGTTTTTAACTGCAGTGTAGATATACACCTAGTGTCTGAGACTAAATGGAGATCCCACCCAGGAGCAATGGAAGTCTATTCTTAGACTCCATTCATGATCCAGCCAAATGCTGCCTGTGGACACAATTAGTGCTATTTTCCCCCTTTCCCATGTGCATTAGCCTTCTCTATAGTGTTTCTGCATCTTACAGAGTTGTGTCATGCTCATTCCTGTATGTGCCCATCCCTGTATGTGGAGATCACTTTCAGGCCAGGCTAGCTCTTTTGAAAATCCAGAGTCCTGTGCCTTCAGCTAAAGAGAGAGAGAGAGAATATCCTATCAGAGGGTTTGTCTTCACTACCAGGGTAAGTCGACCTAAGTTATGATACTCCAGCTACATAAATAAGGTAGCTGGAGTCAACATAGCTTACAGGGCCAGCTCCAGGCACCAGCTGAGCAAGCTGGTGCTTGGGGTGGCATATTGTTCAAGGCGGCATTCTGCCCAATCCTAGGCCAGCACAGCCGCTTTTTTTTTTTGTTTCCGCTCCGGCTGCTCAGTAGGGGGCGGTGGCGCGGAGAACCAGAACGCCCTGCAGGGAAGTCCTCTTCCTTCCCTTCCCTGCCGACTGGAGCAGAGCCCTCGCGGCAGGAGGCGGCGCAGCGGGAGGGCCGCGTGGTAGCACCCCTGCTGTAGCCCTGGCCACCCCCTTCTCTCTCACCCGCCCGCTCCCACCCCCTCCTCGCCCCCCCAGCCGGTCCCCCTGCACCTGTGCTCCGGCCGCGCTGCAGATTTGTTTTTTTTTTTGCTTTGCCGTTCTGGCCGCCTTGTTTTTTTTGCTTGGGGCGGCCCTGGTAGCTTAGGATGACTTACCCCAGTGTCTTCACTGTGCTGTGTTGACAGGAGATGCTCTCCAGTTGACTTCCCTTACTCTTCTCGGAGAGCTGGAGGACCAGAGAGCATTCTGCCATTGATTTAGCAGGTCTACCCGCTGCATCGATTGCGGCAGCGTTGATCTCCCTGGTAGTGAAAACAAGCCCCAAATGAACAACTGGGAGTATTTTCAGAATGCCTTCCATGCCATCGCTGCCCTTTGCAAATACATCTCATAAAGAGAGCAGCCACAAAAGAGCATTCTTATCTCTCACACAATGCCCAACTCACCTATTTTCAAGGTTCCTCTGAAATATATATTGTGAAAGCATGAAATCAAAACTGCAACATATGTGAAAAGTGGCAGATTTGTTCTTGGCCCTACCTTTGATAAAAAAGTTAAATAGCCATGACTTCGAAGAAAACAAAATCATCACTGATAAATTTTGCAGATGGCAAACATTGGAGAAATGGCAAATAATGAAGAGGGCAGGTCACTGATATAGGGCAATCTGGATTGCTTGGTATGCTGGGCACAAGCAAACAATATACAATTTCATATGGTTAAATGTAAATGTATAGATCTAGGAATGACAACCGTAGGCCATACTCACAGGATGGAGGACTCTCCTGGGAAGCAGTGGCTCTGATAAAGATTTGAGGGTCATGGTAGATAATCAACTGAACATAAGCTTCCAATGCAACACTGTGGCCAAAAGGGTTAATGTGGTCCTTGGATGCATACTTCCAATTTCAAGATTGCACAGAACAGGTACTTGCATACCCTAATGTCCTAATCTATGGACAGCTTTAGGTGGTCACTTTTGAAAACTGGGCTCCATTCTGGAAGAGAAGCCCACAGCTGAGAATACCATATTCATCAAATACAGAGAAGTATTATTTACTGATACAGCAAAATGTATGTAAGAAACAATGTTTAATAAGCAGTCTCCTTCTTAAAGTGTAGGGGGAGGGATAGATCAGTGGTTTGCGCATTGGCCTGCTAAACCCAGGATTATGAGTTCAATCCTTGAGGGGGTTAGGGATCTGTGGCAAAATCAGTATTTGATCCTCCTAGTGAAGGCAGGGGACTGGACTCAATGACTTTTCAGGGTCCCTTCCAGTTCTAGGAGATAGGAAATAAATATATGGAGATATACCTGTCTTACAATAGTGCTCCAGAAGATCTGTAACTATTGGGCTCTACTTAGCCATTTGGCTCAGCCCAGATAGGGGCAGTGCACAGCTCTGCTAGAAGCTCTGGAAAGGAACTGTGCCTTAGAAAGTCACAATTCCTCCTTTGTTCCCCACTTGCTCTGCTGTAAGTAAGTGACTTCTACCTTTCTCAGGGAGCAGCACATTCTGCCCCAGAGTATCCAGGCTCTTACTCTGGCCAGCAAGTAAGGGGATGGAGCAAGGGCTCCTCACATTGCCAGCTAACTCTGATCCCTCTACCACCCTCTTGCGCACAGAGGAAAGTATGGGGTGAGCCAACCCCTACTTCCCCTTACTCTCTTTTGCTGCTGAGTAAGGGCTTGGTGAATAAAATTCTATTCCATCTGTTTTAGAAGCAACAGATTTGTCAGACCCAGTGGTGCAGGAACCAGGGGTGCCAAATACATGATTTACATGGTCTCCATCATCAGCAACCCCACTATAAAAATTGTTCCAGTACCCCTGACCCTTTTGTTCCTCTTAATACATGTTTCACTGTATTTGTTTCTACCTTTGCCTAACTCTTAAGGGTTTGGGCAGGAAACCCCAGAAAGCCACAGATAATGAAAACATGGCTGGTTTAACTGAGCACAGATATGATCCCAAACCAATACCCTGTATTCAAATACCATCAGACTTTAGGAAGTTTGATAGCTGGATTCTGAGCTGAACTTTGCAGCCAGAGCCCACCTCTGCTCTAAACACACACAATTCTGAATGTGTGTTCTTTCTTCCCTGCTCTCCTTTGTTCTTTTCCTGCAACGGGCTTTAAAAAAAACTGATCTAAGAAATGCTGCATCAGATCTGGGAGGAATATATCACTAACTCTGGATTTGTAGGCTTATGCTAAATACCGTATACTGTGTCTGGGGATTTACTGGTTTAAGAATAAATCCCTGAGTTTATAACCAGAACAGCTTCTCACTCAGAGTTAGCATGTTTCCACGATCTGCTTAGTAGTTTGCATGGCGAAACCACCAGGTATAATTTGTATTATTGTTAGGTAAGGCCAAGCGCAGTAAAACTGCACTGCTGCTTCCCTCTGAAAAACAGGCTCTCTCCAGGTTGCAATTAAGGTATTGAGACAGTATAGAACAGCCAGAAAGCAAGTACATTGAAGACCAGAGACCAGAAAGTAACTCATATTTGTGGATGTGATAAATAAAGGGTGGGGTAGCTCCCTTTTATGGACACCCAGCCAGCCAGCTAGCTATAAAATCCATGTTAGTAGCTGTTACGGAAGGGAGTGGGCACCTGACCAAAAGAGCCAATGGGAGGGCTAGAACTTTTTAAAACTGGGAAAAAAAAACTTTCCCTTTGTATGTCTGTTGTTGTTCTCCTGCGAGAGGAGACGCAGAGCAGGAACCGGGCTGAACTATTCTGTAGGAAGCTTTAAGGCGGTTATGAAAAAACATCAGATCATACCTAGAGACTACTTATTTGAAACCCCCAGATATGTAAGTAGATCTGGGAATGTCTAAGAAGATGTGATTAGGTTTTTTTTTTCCTCTCTCTCTCTCCTTCTTCCCCTTTTTGGCTTGTGAACTCCTCTGTGCTAGCCACCAACTGCTTTTGTTTTGCTTGTAACCATTAAGCTAGACCTCAAGAGAACCATTCTTGATGCTTAATTATTATATTTGCTCTTTTTTAAATCTAGCAATAACCTAAGTTCCATATGTATTTTCTTTCTTTTCGTTTTTAATAAAATTTACCTTTTTAAGAACAGGACTCTTTTTGTGTCCTAAGAGGTTTGTGCATATGTTGTTTAATTAGCTGGTGCAACAGCTGATTTCCTTTGTTTTTCTTTCTCAGCTCTTCCCCAGAGGTGGGGTGAAAGGGCTTGAGAATACCCCACAGGGAGGAATTCCCAAGTGCTCTTTCCTGGGTCCAAAGGGGTTTTTTGCACTTGGGTGGTGGCAGCATCTAGCCATCCAAGATCAGAGAGAAGCTGTGACCTTTGGAGTTTAATACCAGTCTGGAGTGGCCAGTATTAATTTTTAGAATCCTTGCAGGCCCCCACCTTCTGCACTCAAAGTGCCAGAGTGGGGAATCAGCCTTGACAGTGGAAATATCACTAAGAAGAAAGTTTTACTATATTTTACATGAAATCCAACAAATCTCAAAAGCAGTTCTATTTGTTTCTTTATGAGTTTGGTTAGATTTATGAAAAATATATCTTTTTAAAGGGTCTTTTCCCATGGTACATACACTAACATGAAAAGCTGGCGAACCACATCTTCCTCAACTGGCATCACAGCTAGTAACAAAATAGTTCTAGCATGATGTCCTGACATTGTGTAGTGATACCTATATCATGATGTTCTGTCAGTATGATTCACTTTCATCATAAAACATCATAGCAAAACATTTCAACAATATGAATACGGACCCTGGACTTCAGAAAAGCAGACTCTGACTCCCTTAGGGAACTGATTTGCTCAATACCATCTAATTTTACCTTTCAGTGAGGTTCAGCTTTTAATTAACTTAATTTTCTCCATTTTTTGTTTTGTTTTGTTTTTTGCTAAAGATTTTGTTTATATCTGACACTATGTAATGAATGTTTGGCACACACAAGTGCGGATACTAAAGAATGAAATTTATTGCCTGGCCCCAGTCATCTGACATGGGTCAGGATTACAAAAGATTAACACCCCATCCCATAACCAGGCTCAATATTCATTCACTGACTCCAATAGCTATGAGTGCAGACTAGGTTTTTCTGAGCGGCTTCCACTTCTTCCTTTATCTTTGATATGCACTAAGATACAGTGCTCAACAAATTACAAATGGTAATAAGGATATTAATATTCCCTTTACGGCTCTTAATTTTAAAGTGATCTGTGCTCATTATAAAACTTGCTTTCAAATATCTTGCAAAGGGGTTTTAATGGTAACACTTACTTTTAGCTACTGTTCAAAAAAACAAACAAACAAACAAACAAAAAACCACAACTACTTGTCTTGTATTGGGCTTTTCACCACTGAGGTGAATGATTCTTGTAAAGCATATTAGCTGACTCACAGATAAATAACATTTCTCTTTTTGTCTTTCAATCATAGTTGAGCCACTATCTGATTTTAAGAAATGTTTTGGCCTTTCAAAAGAAGAGTGCTGTATTTTTAGAAGTGCAAATATATTTATATAAAGTAAGCTAGGAAATGTGGTGGAAAAACTGCTCCTAAAGTTACAGAGAAACACTGAATGATGCCTAGTGCTCAGATTTGTAAATTCTTCTGACTGAAAATGTGCCTTTTTAGTTTAGAAAGTATAAGAGATATTAATTTGAAAATGTAATGATGGTTGCACAACCTGACAGTTACTGTTATGGTAGGGGAAGTAGATATTAGTACTTGCAGCTTACTCTGAATGGAAAGAAAGCTTGGATTAGTTTATTAACATATGCATGTTGTTTCATTTTCCCTAAAGGATTCAAGAAACAAATGTATGTATGGACATTTAGCCAAAGGGCACTGAGGACAGCAATGCCTGATTTTCTAAAAGCTCAGTGAGTTTAAATGCCTACAAGCACTCATCAGCCCCAATTCTGTGCCATATCTCAAGGATACAAAGTGTACAGCAAGGCAATCGGTATATTGAACAGCAGTGCTAGATGATGGAGCCACTGCCTAACCAAATCAGTTTTTCTGACTGAGAAGACCATAAAAATAAATAAGAAGTAGACTTCCCTCTAATAAAGAAAGTTGTCAGTGGCCATCTGAATTTACATAATTTATTTAATCCACATGTTTTGAAGAAATATATGAGGATCACTAACATATGAAATAATTCTATTTTCAGACTATTACTCTTACTTACTCTAAAACAAAAATCACCCTCTTTAATTTCTCTTTGGCTATTCTCAAAAGAGTGAGTGCTATATTGAAAAGATGTCTTGCTAATTATTATTTATCATCCCATTTTGGTGTAACACAACTTCCTTACCATCACACAGATCCTCACTAACAAACTGTGGAAAACTTCCAATATCTCCTTTGGTCTCCCACCTCCCAGGTGGGTATCTTCACCACTGGATTACAGAGTCTTTCTGGCTTTCTTTCTTTCTTTCTCTGGCCCTAAGACTGATCCACTGTGGATAAATAGTCACTGAGCCAGAGAGAGACAGAAAGAATGACTCTGTTATCCAGTAGTTAGAATACTGTGTCTCCTGACACAGGATCCAGTACCTCTGCTTCAGTCACTGCTTCGTTACTTATCCCCACTGGATATAGCTTCAGCAAAGCTCTGTGGTTAAAGCACTATCCTAAGAGATAGGAGATGCCTGTTCAAATCTTTTCCCCCCTCTGGCAGAACAGGGAAAATTGAATCTGGGTCTGCCACATCCCACTGGGTTAAAAGTTACAAAGTAGGGAGAAGCAACACCACTTCCTCTTCCAGTCAGAATTTGATAGGGACCCAATCAGGTAGGCATGCTAAGAGGACTATTTAGGCAGCTGAATTCCTATCTCCCCCTTCTACCCCCCCTTTATGAGTCACTTTGTGGCTTACATGAGATAATTTAAGATCTGGGGCCTTTTTTTTGCAGTAAAACGGCAGCCATGAGCTAAGGTGTAGAGAGTCGCATCCTCATGTTCCATCTATTGCACCAAAACAACGTAATAGCAAGCTGTTAGGCAGGCACTCCTGTCCTAATAGTACCCATCATCTCTAGATTAAAAAAACAGAGCTAACAATGTTTAAAGAAAACTTTGTTTGATATTCTGTCTGGCAAGGAACCACTTATCAATAGTTGTGATTGTGAAATCTATACTTCTCTATTGTTTGGCCTTTATGGTCCCAACTTCTCTCTTGTTTATCTGTATGGTCTCTGTCTGATTCTTCAATTATGTCTGTCTGCTGCATAACTAATTTCATAAAATTTAAATGAAATACGTGGTGGGGTCTGATTAGAAAACAATTATTTAACCAATGTGCTAGAATTGGTTAAAGAATTGTTTCATAATAGACTAGGATTGATGAAAAACACTGTTTTGTAGTACTTTAGTTTAAAACAATTGGTTAAGGTATAGCTAGATAGGACCCAAGTTTTAACTATATACACTGGGGTCCAAAGGGAAGTTCTTTGGAACCTAACTCCAGGACAGCCCAAGATCAGAGCTGCCAAACCTCAACAACCTGCTGACCATACCATGCAGAAAACAGAGTCCCCAGACGATCTAATCTTGACTAGCCATCAAGAAAAAAAAAATCGTCTGCCGTATTGGGAGTGGTGAGCATTGTATGCTTAGCGTGTGTATTCTGTTGATCAATTGTTAATAAATAGAGGTTAAAGCTATTACCGTGTAAGGCTCTTTCACTGGTAAAAGCAGATCCCTGAGTCCACCGGAAATAGGCGTTAGCCCTGAGTCCACAGAGGGGTAGATTTGGGTCCCTTACTACCCGAGTGCCCACGAGAGAAGATGAGGGGGTGAAAGCCCTAAATTGTGTGGGTAACAGTAGGCCTCCAGACACCTAATGTAAGGCAGCAGTGCAAAGGCTCAGCACCAGAACATAGGTGCTGAGAAAAATTTTACTCTGAAAACTTAGGCTTTGAATGAGTTTAGATGCCTACAGGTTTCAACAGGAGTTTTGTGGATTTCAATGGAGCATAAAACTGGGATTTATGCACCTAAACCCCAAAGTCTGGGATTTAGGCACCTAAGTACCTTTGTGGATCTGAGTCTCAGTGATTGACTGATTATATCCCTTATACACTATAGTATATCACAGGGTATGCCTTCACTACCCGCCGTATTGGCGGGTAGCAATCGATTTATCCGGGATTGATATATCGCATCTCGTTAAGACGCGATATATCGATCCCCGAACGCGCTCACCATTGACTCTGGAACGCCACCAGAGCGAGCGGCGGTAGCGCAGTCGACGGGGGAGCCACGGCTGTCGATCCCATGCCATGTGGACCCCAGGTAATTCGATCCAAGATACTTCGACTTCAGCTATGCTATTCGCGTAACTGAAGTTGCGTATCTTGGATTGATCCCCCCCCCACCAGTGTAGACCAGCCCTTAGTTAAGTTTAGATATTATTATCCATTAAAACATCAAAACCTTTTTCTCAGTCCTACTGAGATCTTGGCCTCAGTTATATCTTATGCTGATGAGTTCACAGGTTAATTACAGATTGTGTAAAAAGTATTTGCTTTTATCTCTTTTAAATTTGTTGCCTTCCAGTGGACTTGGCCATCCCTCCCTTCTTGCCTTCTGAGAAAGGGTAAATAGGAAAACATGATTTCCCTCCTCATGTGTTATTCCGTAGATTTCTATCATGTACTCTCTTATTGCCCCCCCTCTAAATTAAACAATTGTAATATTTTTGATATCACTTTCTGGAATCCTTTCCATACCCATTTTGTCCCCCTCAGTTTTATTATATCATTTTTGGGACAAGCTATTATTATTGCTTAAAAGATAAGTTTCTCTTTTACAACCATGATCCTATTTTAACACTCAGTCTCATTTCCAATCTAAATCAAAATGTAGTTTGCAATCTTTCAGCTGATTTTGTTTTTTTAAGGGAGAAGTGGGGGGGAGGGAGGCAATAGATGGGGAAAGAGATGGTTAATGGTGGCTGTAGAGAGGTTAGCTGGGGGCTCATCCCTCTCTGGGGTGGCGGAGAACCACACCACCTCACTACGCACTGTTGATGTCTTGGGGGAATTAGTCCGGCCATGAGAGTCTCCCTCAGCAGCCCTTATGGAAGCAGAAATAAGCCCAGTAAGCCCAGGCCCTTGGTTAGGGTGGGGCAATAATGAATCAGGCACTCAGGCAGGGGCTGAGCAGTGGCAATACAGACAGTAGCAATAAGCCCAGGCCGCCAAAAAGCCTGGGAGAGGGGGAGACTGCCACCCACAAGTTGGGTGGTGGTGAGGGGCACAGGCCCTCCCACTCCACTGCATCTCAGCCCAGGGCCCTAGCAGCGGCAGAAGACCCGCTGCTTAGTCAGTGGGGATCCTGGCCGCAACACACTGACATGGGCTTTGGCAATGCTGCAGCCAGACTACGGTCAGCTGCCCCTAGGCTACTTCCAGACTCCCCCTCTTGTAGTACCCAGGTCATGGTGGTGTCCTCCAGGTGGTCCAGCACCATGGGTTCCTCAGGGTAGCTGGAGAGAGGGAAGCCCGGCAACTCCTCCAGGTAGCTGGCATAGGGCAGGCACAGCAACTCCTCTGAGCAGTGGGCGCAGGGCAAGTCAGGCCAGTCACAGGGGTTTCCCAGGTGCAGACTAGGCTAGAGGTGTCTGGCCTTCCTGGTGGCTATCTCTCAAGTGAGTCCTGTAGTGGTTACCCCACTCCTGCCCTGAAGGGCTTAAAATAGCCCTGGGGGAAGGTTGTGGCTGGAAGCTGCTAATCTGGGCTGATTGGGAAACAGCTGCAGCTGGGCCACACCCCAATCAGGCCTCAGCTGGCCCTATATAAAAAGGCTGTGAGCTGGAGCCCAGAAGTCTCTCTCTGCACTTGGAGAGAGAGAAGGGCCTGGCTGCAGGGAGCTTGAGACAGGGTACCTGAGTGGAGCAGGGCTGGGGGGAGGAGCCTGGAAAGCCGCAGCCTAGTATAGGGGTACTGGGGGTAGCAGAGGGCAGCCCAGAGGTAGGCCAAGGCAGCAGGTAAGCTAAGGTCCAAACCCTCCTTGCCAGTGATGAGTAGGCTGATACTGCAGTTGGGCTAGATGATGACTGGCAGTAGCCTGATACTAAGGTGAGGTAGGGATAGTGGGTGGGGGTTCCCATGGGAGGGGAGACCCTAGTACTGAGGGGTGTACTGCCAGGGGGCAGCACCCAGAGAAAGAGGCACTGGGGTCCTGGGAGGGACACAGGGCTAGAAGACAGGTGGATCACCAGCCTGCAGAGGGTGCTCTGATGGCTGGATTGAGCTAATTCCTGGAGTCACCAGCAGGAGGCGCTGCAGGGGTGAGTCCGCTCCTCTACAGTCCTGAGGTAGAGCCTTTATACTTCTGGGGCACTACCTGACCCTCTGAGGGGCAGGCTCAGAGCTCACTAACTCCATCCACTCGGGTGTCCGGAAGGGCTTGTCCCTCTCCGGGGCAGCAGGGAACCACACCGCCTCACTACAGGGGCATTTTTCAGAAAATAAAAATTTTTGTGGAACTTTTCCTGAAAACAGCAGTTTTCAAGCACAGTTTTCAGAAGAATGCATTTTTCACCTGGTTTCTCAGATGACACATAAGATGATTGCTAGTTTTTGCTATGTAATCAATGTGAATGGCAGTGGGCAAAAAATAAATAAGTAGTTTCTAACCATCTGAACAAAATTACCTGGCAAGGTGGCATAACAATTACTTTAAGACCTTTTTAAACAAGCTAATGTAATTTACAAAATCCATTTTAAGGCTTGACAGTTGTACAAAAAACAGAAATCTGTAGAAGATCAAATCCTCCCTTGTTTTACACTCAGTGCAACCCCCTGGACTTTAGTGGGGTTGCACTGGGTGTAAGGTGGGGCAAAATTTGGCCCAAAATGCCTTTAGAATAATAAAGTCAATGGGCTAGATTCTGATCTCATTTACCATGTTGCAAACCCAGAGTAATTCCAATGGCAGCAGAATTATATTTAACTACTGAATTTGTACAAGTGCACAATCAAGTACAGTAACTCCTCACTTAAAGTCATCCTGGTTAATGTTGTTTCATTGCTACGTTGCTGATCAATTAGGGAACATGCTCATTTAACGTTGTGCAATGCTCCCTTATAACATTGTTTGGCAGCTGCCTGCTTTGTCCCCTGCTTACAGAAAGAGCAGCCCACTGCAGCTAGTTGGTGGGGGCTTGGAACCAGGGTGGATCGGCAGCCCCCTAAGTTCCCTGTGCAGTAGCCGCCCAGCAGGCTGTCAATTGCTGGCAGTTTAGCTGTCCCTCCCCCCCATTGCCATGTGCTGCTCCTGCCCTCTGCCTTGGAGCTGCTCCCGGAAGCCGCTTGCTGAGCGGGGGGGGGGGGGAGGGGAGAAAAGAGAGGAGGGAAAGAGGGGGGGCTAATGTTAGGGTGTCCCCCTCTGCCCTGCTCCTGCCCCCTGCTTACTCCTTCTCCATATAGAGCAGGGTGGGGACAGGACAAGGCTCAGGATGGAGAGAGCTTGCTGGCCTCAGCTGCTGTCTCAACTTCCGGATCTAATTAAAAAGGTAGTGTACTTAGACTGTGGTCAGTGTACTTAAAGTGGCAATGCACATCTCTCTCTCTCTCCCACACACAGGGTGTGTGTCTCTGTCTCTGTCTGCCATGCTGTCTCCCCTCCCTCCATTTGTGCGGCCTTGTAGAGTGTGAGGCTACATTAACAACAATGTGTTAATCCTTGAGGCCTCAGCTGAATGCTAGTTCATCATTTAGCAATAAGACATTCCCTGAGAAATATCCCACCCTCTAACTTCACCACCTCAACCAAGCTTCACAATCATCATTGCTGTGTACAGTATTAAATTGTTTGTTTAAAAAACTTATACAGTGTGTGTGTATGTATATATGGTTTTTTGTCTGCAGAAAAAAATTTCCCTGGAACCTAACCCCCCACATTTACATTAATTCTTATGGGGAAATTGGATTCGCTTAACATCGTTTTGCTTAAAGTTGCATTTTTTCAGGAACATAACTACACCATTAAGTGAGCAGTTACTGTACTATCAGCAAAATTGCAATTAACAAAATAAAGTATTTAGAAAAGTCCTCTTCCAGGCATAAGAGGCAAAGTGTGCTTTCGGATACATGCATACATTTGAAGGAAAAATTCTCTTCTGAAAGTTGAACAATGAGGTCACAAGGGAAGCAGAATTGCTACTTGAAGCAGCAAAAGGTTTTCAGATCCCAGAAAAAATGTTCGTTAGAATTATTAAACATTACCATTACTTATTCACCTGGGAAAGAGACTGTAAAATACAGCACTGTCTATTAAAGAGAAAACGAGGGCAGAGAAATGTTGAAGCTTTTCTGCAAGGTTTCTTAGGGTATGTCTCCAAAGCAAGGAAAAACCCATGGCTGGCCTATGCCAGCCGACTTGGGCTCTCATGGCTCAGGCTGTGGGGCTGTTTCATTGCTGTGTAGACTTCTGGGCTTGGGCTGGAGCTCAAGATCTGGGTCTCCTGCCCTGCAGGATCCTAGAACCTGGGCTACAGCCTGAGCCTGGAAATCCACACAGCAATGAAACAGCCCCTCAGCCTGAGCCCTGAGAGCCTGAAACAGCTAGCATGGGCCCACTGTGGGTTTATCTTTGCTATTTAGACGTACCCTTACTTAAAGGCTTGATCCTGCAAACTGCTGAACAACTCCTGTACAGGGCTGGCTCCAGGCACCAGCCTTGCAAGCAGGTGCTTGGGGCGGCACGTCCAGGTATTCGGCGGATGGTCCCTCACTCCCGCTGGGAGCAAAGGACCTCCTGCTGAATTGCCACCACAGATCACGATCGCGGCTTTTTTTTTTTTTTTTTTTTGGCTGCTTGGGGTGGCCAAATCCTCTCATCAACTTTCCTACCTTCATCACTTTCAAGATGGGGAATAGAGAGGCAGTAGAGTGGGGATTTAGAGAGCAGGAGAGATTGGGCGTAAGAGAGAGGGCGAGAATGGGTGAGAGTATTGCTGGGTGTGAGAAGCGGTGAGTTAAGATATGGGCTGATGAGTGATTGGGTGAAAGGGGATGATTGAGAGGCTTGGAGGGAGAAAGGATGAATGAACTGATGGTTAAGGACAACGGGAAAATGGATGACAGTGAGGTGATGGGAGAATGGATGAATTAGAAGGAGAATGAGTGAATGACCAAAAGCAACCCTGAATTCAAACCCTACCATGATCCCTGAATGATCTTTGTTCAAAATATGTCTTGTGAGGGATCATTTGAAAAACTAATAATTTGTTGATCAATAATATCCTGGTGAAATGTATGTAGCAATATTATATGTAAAGTTGTGAATTCCCTCTCTATGATGTTGTTAGCACATGTTGAATGCCAGATTGCCCTACCTAGACAAAAGGCCTGTCCTAAACAAAGGAATGCATGTTTACCTCAGTTTGTATGTAAGTAGCAAACAGTGCCCTCAAAACAGCAGGGGGAGGAGTTGGCAGGAAACAGAATTATTTGCATTTCAGCAAACACAAGTGGGGGAAGAAAAAGCATAGGAGCCTCCTTCAAAACCAAACTCCATGTCACCTTCTTCATTATTTGAATAAACTTTGCTTAGAGGAGTAATCCTCAGAGGAATCCACTTCAAACATTCACTGGACTATAAAAGAAAGGCACAGAAAACCCCAAGTTCTCTCTTTTTTACCTAAGAAAACAAAGGCACCAGCACCTTTGGACATCTGGGAGAGATTCTGACCAAGGAAAGGGTCAGTCACCATCTTGCTGGAAGACTGTGGGTGAGACAGGCTGTCACCATGCCACAGTAGGTCACAACCAAGTATACCAGATTCAGGACAAGCTGCTGAGAAATAGGGCAGACACACCCCAAAATTAGTGGTTATTTTTGCATGAGATATACCAATCCAGCAACAAAAGTAAACTTTTGTCTCCTTTTGTCTCTCCACACTGGCTAAAAACTAATCAGAAATGCAGCCTCCTTAGTTATTACAGCCCTTGTTTTACCACCCAGTTACTAGACTTAGTGGTGAGTGATTGTTTTAAACAAAGGGTTCTTTTGATCCCAAAGAACCAGCCACATACCCAGGTCAATATATAACTCAAATCTTACCCAATAATCACACTTTGCCAATCCTTTAGTATCTAATATCTAAAGGTTTGTTTATAGAAAAAAAGAGGTGAGAGTTAAAATTGGTTAAAGGAATCAAATACATACAGTAATTGCAAGGTTCTCGGATCAAGCTTGAAGCAGTGATGACATGAACTTGTTACATTTCTCGTTGCTTCCAAATAATTTGGAAGGTCCTCAGTCTCTTACTTAGAATGTTCCCATTAGTATAAGTCCAGAGATCAAGCAGAAAAGAGGCAAAATGGAGAGGTTTCCAGGGCATTTTATAGCTTGTGCTATATGGAGGGAAACTCATTATTCCAAGATGGAGATAACAAGATGGAGTTTAGGCTCATGTGATTTCATCAAATGCCTGTGCATGCTTCGCTGAGTTATAGCAGAGGCCATTACCCATATTCTAACTAGAATGTCCACAAGAAGGTCCATCAGGTAGAGATAAGCCTCTTCTATGGTCCACTGTGAGTTAAGCGTTCTTCGATGGGCCATTCAACTTGAATAGTCCCTTCACAATGTGCTGGCTTGTTACATGTAAGTACATTGTGGGTGTTAGCACAGGAGCAAACACACTTGAAATACAAGTGCATAGTTGATATTCATAATTTCAGATACAAAAATATACATGCTGTGACAGACCCAGATCAGTGGGGTACAGGAGTCTGGTAGAGGGCAAATATACTGGTCACTGGATGAGTAGTTTTCTGTTCCCTGAGTGACCAGAGCAGGGGTTGCACTAGAGTAATCAGGAACCTGCTAGAACCAGTTAAGGCAGGCTGGCTAATTAGGACACCTGGAGCCAATTAAGAAGAAGCTGCTAGAATCAATTAAGGCAGACTAATCAGGACACCAGGGTTTTAAAAGGAGCTCACTTCAGTTTGTGGTGTGAGTGTGAGGAGCTGGCAGCAAGAGGCACAAGAAACTGAGAGTGAGAGGGTGTGCTGCTGGAGGACTGAGGAGCACAAGCGTTATCAGACACCAGGAGAAAGGTCCTGTGGTAAGAATAAGGAAGGTGTTTGGAGGAGGCCATGAGGAAGCAGCCCAGGGAGTTGTAGCTGTCATGCAGCTGTTACAGGAGGTACTATAGACAGCTGCAGTCCACAGGGCCCTGGGCTGGAACCCGGAGTAGAGGGCGGGCCTGGGTTCCCCCTAAACCTCCCAATTGACCTGGACTGTGGGTTCTTCCAGAGGGGAAGGTCTCTGGGCTGTTTCCCAACCCACATGGTGAATCTCTGAGGCAAGAAAATCTGCCAATAAGTGCAGGACCCACCAAGATAGAGGAGGAACTTTGTTACACTGGTGTCAGCGGTGGGATCTTGGGGTGCACAGCACGGTGGAAGAAGGAGGGTGGTTTTTTAAAAAAAAAAAAAAAAAAAAAAAAAAAGAGAGGGTTTATTTTTTTTCACCACAATGGATGACATAGTGCGGGCACTGATACAAGCTACGGCGGCCCAGCAGGAGGCTACCCATGTCCAGGTAGCCGCCCAACAGGAGGCAGTGCGGCTCAGCAAGAGACTAATCGCCTGCTGATGGACCAGGCTGCTCAAGACCGAGCTATGTTGTGGGAACTGGTAAACCAGGTAAAGTCCCTTACAGAGCTGAATTGCGGCTATGATGGGATGCGACTCATATGAGCCAGCCATTGGCTACAGAAAATGACATGGGAGGATGATGTAGAGGCATACCTTCTGGCCTTTGGGAGGACAGCCCTTCGGGAGGCCTGGCCTCGAGATCAGTGGTCTGGCATCCTTGCCCCATTCCTGTGTGGGGAGGCCCAGAAGCCCTACCATGATCTGCCTGAAGAGGCTGCGGCAGACTACCCCCAGCTGAAAGCAGAGATCCTGGCCAGATCTGGGGTAACGACGGCAGTGCGGGCCCAGCAGTATCACGGTTGGAGGTACCAGGAAGACAAAACCCCGCAGTCCCAATTGTATGACCTCATCCATCTCACACGAAAGTGGTTGCAAACAGAGTCCCGGAGTCCGGAAGAGATACTAGTGGTTCTGGTCATCAACCGATACATGAGGGGACTACCACCAGACCTTCGTGCCTGGGTAAGCCAGAACGAACCCTCCACCTATGACGAGGTTGTCGCCCTGGTAGAGAGGCGAAGGACAGCGAGGGAGCTGACCCGACCAGTTAGGGAAGAGGCACCCCGGGTTAAACTAGCAGCACCAAGCCCTAAAGTTTGGGTGACTGGGGCACCAGGAGGGCCCAGGTGGAAAAAGAGAGGGGCGGAAGGCCCACCAGAAGCCACAAAGAGTCGGAACACTGAGGGAGAAGAAGATCGTGATGTTAGACTGCCCAAACCAAGAGACCAGGGAACGCCTTCATACAGATGTTATGCCTGCGGGGAGTGGGGACACATAGCTGCACAGTGGAGCCTATGCAGTGTAACCTGGGGAACTGGGCAGATCCATACTCCCTAATCCATCTTGTGGGGGTCTCACTAACCCCACATATGTATACCAGACCAGTGAAACTAAATGGCACTGGTTGATTCGGGGAGTGCTATCACGCTTATCTCAGGGAAGCTCATGAAGCATAGTCAGTTGCTGCAGGCTAAATGTATGGGGATCACATGTGTCCATGGGACAGTTAGTTACTACCCCTCCATCCCAGTAAAAATCGAGATCCACTGGAACACTACTGAGGTAGCAGCGGATGTAGTCCCTAAACTCCCATACCCGGTGCTCATAGGGAGGGACTTCCCAGGGTTTGGAAACTTACTCCCAGTAGGGAGATTGGAGAAAGATGGGGACCCTAAAATTGGTGAGGCATCCACAGCAGACTGTCAACCCCCAATCTTCTCTGAAATATCTCCAGATTTGTTCTCCACTCCCAGACAGGGTAGAAAGACAAAAAGGGAAAGAAGGGCAGCTAAGGCCTCGGGAACCCGAATACTGACCCAAAGCCAGAGGGTCGCTCTTGTAGGTAGGCGGACCCATGCAGCTGAAAAGGAGGCCACGCAGGAGGGAGAAGCACCTGAGTCTGACCCCCTAATGCTTCTGAACCAGTAGAGGCAACAGAGACTGGGCCCCTAGATCTTGGGCAGATTAGCCCTGGGAGAGGAAATTTTGGACGGGACCAGGCAGAAGACCCAAGGTATGACAACATTAGGAAGGAGGTGACTGAAATAGATGGGGTCCCCGTGGAAGGGAAAACCCAGGGACCAGGACCCTACTTCATAATGAACAAGGATCTCTTATACCGGGTTGCACCAGTAGAAGGGCAGAAGGTACAGCAGATCCTAGTACCACAAAAACACCAGAACGCTGTATTAAGTCTTGCTCATAGTCATCTATTTGGGGGGCATTTGGGGATAGAGAAGACCCTGGCACGAGTCCTATGATGGTTCTTCTGGCCTGGAGTACATGAAGAAGTGCAGAGGTACTGTGCCTCCTGCCCGGAGTGTCAACTGCACAGTCCCTTTAGTACCCCTTCCCATCATAGAGGTCTCCTTCGAGCGAATAGCCATGGACCTAGTGGGACCCCTGGAGAAGACAGCTCGGGGCCACCAATATATACTTGTTTTGGACTATGCTACTTGCTACCCAGAAGCCGTCCCCCTGCGGAACATGGCCTCTAAAACGATAGCCAAAGAACTGGTGGGGATCTTTGCCTGAATGGGGCTACCGAAGGAGATATTAACCGCCCAAGGAATCCCATTTATGTCGAAGCTAATGAAGGACCTCTGTACGCTGCTCCATATACATACCCTGAGAACTTCGGTCTACCATCTGCAGACTGATGGGTTGGTAGAAAGGTTTAACTGAACCCTCAAGGCTATGATAAGGAAGGTGGTATGTCGGGACGGGAAGGATTGGGACACCCTACACCCTACCTTATGTTCGCTATCCGGGAGGTACCTCAGGTCTCAACTGGGTTTTCCCCCTTCGAGTTATTATATGGCCGTCGCCCCCGTGGCATACTAGATATCGCCAAAGAGATCTGGGAAGAGGAACCCAATGAGGGGAGAAATATAATACAGCATGTAATGCAGATGAGAGACCGGATAGCCCAGGTTACCCCTATTGTATGGGAACATTTGGAGAAGGCACTGGAGGTCCAGCAAACCCATTACAATCGCCAGGCAAAAGTGCGACAGTTCCAACCAGGTGATTGGGTTATGGTGTTGGTACCCATGGCAGAAAGCAAGCTTCTGGCCCAGTGGCAGGGGCCCTATGAGGTGGTTGAACCTGTGGGGGAAATAACCTAAAAGGTGCGGCAGCCAGGACGCAGAAAACAAGAACAGATTTATCATGTTAACCTTCTGAAACCCTGGCATGCACAAGAGGCATGCACAAAGGTCCAAAAAGACCTAAACCAGGAAAACAAGCCTTCCAAACAGGTGAGAGTGTCTCCCAATTTAACACCAGACCAGAAGAATGAGGTGTCTGAGATGATATTCCAGAACCAAGATGTGTTCTTGACAAAACCGGGTCGAACAATCGAGACATATCACCACATCGTCACAAACCCTGGGGCCAGAGTAACAATGAGGCCCTATCGGGTGCCAGCAGCAAAAAGGGAGGAAATAAAAGCAGAAGTAAAAAAAAAAATGCTGGAGTTGGGGATCATCGAAGAACCTCACAGTTAGTGGTCCAGCCCAATCGTGCTGGTGCCCAAACCTGATGGCACCACAAGATTTTGCAGCTACTTCCAGCGACTAAACTAAGTATTCCAGTTTGACGCGTACCCCATACCTCGCATAGATGAGCTAGTGGACCGTCTGGGTAATGCCCGGTACTTGACTACCCTAAACTTGACAAAGGGGTACTGGCAGATTCTCCTTGCAGAAAGCGCAAAGAAAAAGACTGCATTCTCTACACCAGAGGGTCTTTTTCAATATACTGTCCTCCCTTTTGGACTACATGTGGGCCCCAGCTACCTTCCAGCGCCTCATGGACAAACTATTACACCCGCATAACAGTTATGTTGCTGCCTACTTGGACGATGTGGTCATTCATACCCCAGACTGGGAAACCCACCTGGAGAAGGTGGAGGCAGTCCTTGATACCTTCAGGCGAGCTGGCCTTACAGCAAACCCTGCAAGGGCACTGTAGGGTTTACAGAGGCCAAATATCTTGGCTACATTGTGGGAAAAGGTCTGGTAAATCCCCAAGTGAACAAGTTAGAGGCCATCCAAAATTGGCCCCGACCAAGTCGCAAGTCCAGGCGTTCCTAGGTGTGGTGGGGTATTACCGACGATTTATCCCCCACTTTGCCACAAGGGCAAGCCCCCTGACAGACCTAGTGAAAGCCCGTGGACCTGATTTTGGGAGGAGGAACACCCAATTCTATACCTCAGTCGGAAACTCCTTCCAAGGGAACAAAAATATGCCGTGGTGGAGAGAGAATGCCTTGCTGTAAAATGGGCCATGGAAACATTGTGCTACTACCTGCTCGGGTGCAGATTTGTCCTCGTGACCGACCATGCCCCTCTTCAATGGATGCAGCGGAACAAGGAGAAGAACACAAGGGTGGCCAGATGGTTCTTATCCCTCCAACCTTTCCAGTTCCGTGTGCAACACAGAACAGGGAGCCGTCATGGCAACACTGATGGCTTGTCACGTGTGCACTGTCTGGCGTCACAAGCTGCCCAACCCCTTGGCGTTGAGCAGAGGGGAGGGATATGTGACAGACCCAGACCAGTGGGGTACAGGAGTCTGGTAGAGGGCAAATATACTGGTCACTGGATGTGTAGTTTTCTGTTCCCTGAGTGACCAGAGCAGGGGTTGCACTAGAGTAATCAGGAACCTGCTAGAACCAGTTAAGGCAGGCAGGCTAATTAGGACACCTGGAGCCAATTAAGAAGAAGCTGCTAGAATCAATTAAGGCAGGCTAAGCAGGGCACCTGGGTTTTAAAAGAAGCTCACTTCAGTTTGTGGTGTGAGTGTGAGGAGCTGGGAGCAAGAGGCACAAGGAACTGAGAGTGAGAGGGTGTGCTGCTGGAGGACTGAGGAGCACAAGCGTTATCAGACACTAGGAGGAAGGTCCTGTGGTAAGAATAAGGAAGGTGTTTGGAGAAGGCCATGGGGAAGTAGCCCAGGGAGTTGTAGCTGTCATGTAGCTGTTACAGGAGGTACTATAGACAGCTGCAGTCCACAGGGCCCTGGGCTGGAACCTGGACTAGAGCACCGGCCCGGGTTCCCCCCAAACCTCCCAATTGACCTGGATTGTGGGTTCTTCCAGAGGGGAAGGTCTCTGGGCTGTTCCCCAACTCACATGGTGAATCTCTGAGGCAAGAAAATCCGCCAATAAGCGCAGGACCCACCAAGATAGAGGAGGAACTTTGTCACAATGCATACAAATAGGATAATCACATTAAGCAAATTATAACTTTTCCATTGACACCTTGCATGGCACACTTCATTTAAGATTTGTTACAATTATATAACAGTGGTAGCAACAATGATCTACATGGTCATATGGTTAAAATAGAACATCACATAAGCCATCTTAAAGAAAGCTTTGAACTAAAACTTGCTAGATTACGTTTTAGACTTTTTGATATGTTTTCACTTTTATTTGCTTGTAACCATTTCTAACTTTATGTCTTATACTTGAATTCATATACAATCTTATCTTCTTTTGTCAACAAACTTATTTTATTTTTAATCTAAACCAGCGCTGTGTTTAAACTGAACTGTTTGGTAACTCCAGTTAAAGTAACAAACTGTTGAATATTGACTCCTTAAAGGGCATTGGATCTCAATATATGAACTGTCCAGGAGAGGGCTGGACAGTGCAGAACACATGTTTTTGGGAAAATCTAGGACTGGAAGTGTGTTGGGGTCACCCTGCAAGTAGTAGCCAAGGCTAGTGGAAGCCAGAGTGTGGATGGTGTGTTGCTGACAGGCTACTGGGGTCAGAGCTGCTGGACCAGGGCTGTGGCTATACACAGCCCTCAGGATGTGCCCTGCATGCTGTTATACCAGTTGTGAGCAGCCCCAGTTGGGAGCTACAGCATTAAAGCATTGTGAGGCACCTGGGGTTACAGGGCAGGAGGTGACACAGCCCCTCACTAGTCTGGGTTGCACCCCAGAATGTGACAGTGAGAGAGAGTCAAAATGAGAGAGAAGGGATGGATTGAAGGGAAGAGAGCAATGTTAATAAAGGGTGAGTAGGCTGGGAGACAGTGAAGAGCAGAATGGACACAAAATGGAGAACTCAGGAGGGTGAGAGCTAGAAGCAGAAGGTGCTTGGAGAAGCATGTGTGCATGCTTATTTGTGACACAAAGTTTAAAGGTGGAATGAAACAAAATTAACTGATTTTATATGCATGAATGTTTTATAATAATTTTCAGTATTTGCCCTGATCAAGTGATCGTGGTAGAAAGTGATCAGAGAAACTTTAGGGTGAAGTTCTTGAAAAAAGTATTTTTTCAAGCCACCTCAAATTCTTAAGGCCAGTTCTGCCTGTTGGTTCATGAGAAAGCAGACCTTAACCCCTCTCTGATTTGCCTAGAACCCAGGGAGCTAAGGGTCATGAGGCACTATGGCCCAGATCCTCAAAAGAATTTAGAAGCCTAACTCCAACGAAATCCATGGGAGTTAGGTGCCTAAAAACCTTTGAGGATCTGGGCCTTGGTGAACAAGGGGAAAAACCCTTCCCCCTAAAAGGCATCCAAAAGTAAGGAAGTGGCCTCAGGGCTGGGAGTTTCATGGAGGGTCCAGTCCTACCTCACCTTACACGTGAATCATGCTGGAAATGCCAAGCCCTTGCAAATCAATCTTCTGGTTTTATGCAGCACTAGGTAATCTTTACTCACAAGAAGACAAGGTGGGTCTCTAATATCCTGGGACTGTTGTGGCTACAACAACACTTTTCTCACAGGAACTGTTTTGCAAGACTTCAAGTCGATTGTTAAATAGATTTTGGGTTAGCCGAGACCTGAGTCTACTTCAAAAGAGTTGGATAAGAGACAACAAAATTCTCATTAAAACTTTGGTTCCAACAGTCTTATTTCTCATAAATATTCTAACACCAGATCACCTACTTACAGTTGCCCACCTTACTTAAACAGGTAAGTATATTTTAAACCAACCCATCAGATAAGCTGAAAGGTGGTGCAACCTACCATTAGAGAGGAGGGGCCCTAAAAAACTATAAATTATGTGGTCATATTTTTTCTATCTTCCCCAGTATCAAGATGCCATGACTCTTGAAACCCAGACAAGTAGAGTGAGATCACAATGAGTAAATTGAGTAAGTGTACCTTTTTATCTTTTTGTGAACTAAATTTTCTGCCTGCATTATTAACACTTAACTAATTTTCACTAATGTATTTTCTGAACAATCCACTTTCATTTTTGTGCTTCCTTTACAGTGTGTTGACCTTGTAAATAAATACAAAACCTCTAATCCTCTGTGGCTTCTGTGTACTTTGTAGGAGTACACACTCACTGCACCTCTTGAAGGCATATTACCTAACCATGTGCACTATGGATGGATCATTTGATCTTCATTAGCCAGGAAAAGCAGTGAGAGTCCAATTACCTATGGGGCCACCTTGTTTTTAAGACGAAGAGCTACACAGCTGTGGTATAACCTTGGGCATCTAGTAGAAGTTTCTCATTCTATCATAAGGGTAAGTGCTGAATGGATGTGGAGCTGAAGCATCTAGCAGAGAAATGCTGAGATAGAATAGATTTCATAGTACTGTTTTGTCAAAAGAGACTGTTCTCTTTGAAATGGGAAGCTTCCTGAGACAGCATGGAGTGGGTGTCAAGGCTAGCTACAGTGCTGCTAGAGTGGGAGGGAGTCCGTTTTATAGTACAGCAGAAGTTAGGAAAAATTAAACAGACCTGAGCCCAGAGAATGAACAGAAAAGCAAAGCCAGGGCCGGCTCCAGGCACCAGCCTGGCAAGCAGGTGCTTGGGGCAGCCGCTCCGGAGAGGGGCGGCAGGTCCAGGTATTCGGCGGCAATTCGGCGGACGGTCCCTCTCTCCCGCTGGGAGCAAAGGACCTCCCACCGAATTGTCGCCGTAGATTGCAGCTTTTTTTTTTTTTTTTTTGGCTGCTTGGGGCGGCCAAAACCCTGGAGCTGGCCCTGAGTGAAGCCATAACCATATCAAGACTGCACAGTTGTTTAGGCACAGTATGATGATTTGGTCAGAAGTAGCTAGTATTGTTCCCTATGGATCAGTGGTCTGATAGAAAGACAGTTAATCTTTTCACACTGGACTATGATACAAGAACTTGTTTGTAAGGATTTGACTCTAAAATAATCAGGTTGCAGTACCTGACTCCTTGGAGGTTACCATTTGCCACTCAGACAAACTGCTTTCCAGTAACTTTATAGGTGAATTTCATATTTGCCACTTGTGTCTATCCAGAGAGGTCCAGTCTGAAGGATATGGAGAATTTTTTCTGTGTCCATGACAGTAACAGTAAATGGAGGAAAACTTATCATGGTGTCTTTTCTAAATGGTCCATTTTTCTTTCTCCTCTACCCCCTCCCTTCTAAAAATATTTCTTTTCTCAATTCTATTTCTCTTTCCCTCATGGCCAAATCTTGCGCTATATGGTATGGGTGTGCTGGTGGGTGGAAGAAGGCATAGTGAACCCACATGTATGCAGCAGTATGGCAAGATTCCCATCTAAAATTCAAGGGAGTGATAAAAAGATAGCTCACTCCTGTTCAAGCTGGCATGTTATGATCCCAAGGATACATAATCTTAGGGTTAGGGGGCATGGCCAGCCCACAGTGAGGAAGTGCTAGCTGAGGGCACATACCATTCCTGTGAAAATAGCAGAACTGTGTGCCTCACTTTACTGTGTAGTTTACCACCCTGAGTCTCACTGGCATGCTCATTTGCATGCATCCCTGATTATTTGTCTCTGTACTGCTAGCACATGTACTCCATACCCACACAGACAGTCTGTTTATGCGGTGCAGGGCACGAGTACATGCTGTGTACATACTTACACCAGCATTCACACTGCCTGTTTTTGCTAACATGATGTTAGTGTTGTTATTTTGGGGGGCCTACCTCAAAAATCTATGTCACAGGAGACACTCTGGGAACTGCCTTGCTGCATGTTGCTGGTACTGTATGCTGCCTTCCCACATTTGGTGTCACCTCTCCCGTCTGCCAAACTGCATGGAAGACATAAGAATATAAAAACATAAGAATGGCAATACTTGGTCAGAATAATGGTTCCACTAGCCCAGTAACCTATCTTCCAACAGTGGTCAATGTCATCAAAGAGAGTGAACAGAAAAGGGCTATCATTGAGTGAGCCATTCACTTTTGTCCAGTCCCAGCTTCTGGCAGTCAGAGACTTTTAGGGACATTCAGAGCACGGGGCTGCATCCCTGATCATCTTGACTAATAGTCATTGACAGATCTATCCTCCATGAACTTATCTAATTCTTTTTTGAATCCACTTATTCTTTTGGCCTTCACAACATCCCCTGGAAATTAGTTCCACAGTTTGACTATGAATTTTGTGAAGTCCATCCTTATGAGTTTTTTTTTTTTTTTTTTTAAGCCTACTGACTATTAATTTCATTGTGTGACCCCCTGTTTCATGTGAAAGTGTAAATAACACTTCCGTATTCACTTTCTCCATGCCATTCATGATTTTAAAGATCTCTATATTATTCCCCGCTGGCTCTTAGTTGTCTCTTTTCCAAGCTGAATAGTCCCAGTCTTTTTAATGTTCCTCATATAGAAGCAGTTCCATACTCCTAATCATTTTAGTTTCCTTTCCATACTTTTCCCATTTCTATTATATCTTTTTTTTTAGATAGGATAACAAGAACTGCACACAGTATGCAGGTTTGGGTCTACTATGGATTTATACAGTGGCATATGCTATTACCTGTCTTATTTTCTATCCCTTTCCTAATGGTTCCTAACATTGTTTGTTTGATTTTTTTGACTTCTGCTGCACATTGAGCATATGTTTTCTTTAGAGAACTATCCACAATGACTCCAAGATGTTTCTTGAGTGGTAACAGCCAATTTAGACCCCATTATTTTATATGTATAGTGTGGATTATGTTTTCCAGTGTGTATTACTTTACCTTTATCAACACTGAATTTCATCTGCCACTTCGTTGCCTAGTCACCCAGTTTTGTGAGATCCCTTTGCAATCTGCTTTGGACTTAACAACTTTGAGTAATATTATATCATCTGCAACCTTTGCCACCTCACTGCTTACTCCTTTTTCCAGATAATTTATGAATATGTTGAACAACACCAGTCCCTCTAGACACTGCCATTTACTCTTTCCATTCTGAAAACTGACCATTTATTCCTACCCTTTGTTTCCTGTCTTTTTACCAGTTACTGATCCCTGAGAGGAGCTTCCATCTTATCCCATGACTGCTTTGTTTTAAGAGCCTTCGGTGAGGGACCATGTCAAAGGCTTTCTGAAAGTCCAAGTACACTATATCCACTGGTGTCAAGTATCTGTTAGTCTATAAGGTGCCACAGAATTCTTTGTTGCTATATCCACTGGACCACCCTTGTGCACAAGTTTGTTGAACCCATCAAAGAATTTTAATAGATCTAACATCTCTCAGCCCGTGCCGCTTCTCACAGCCCCCATTGGCCTGGAATGGCGAACCGTGGCCACTGGGAGCTGCCATCAGCTGAACCTGCGGACTCTGCAGGTAAACAAACGGTCTCGGCACGCCAGCGGATTTCCCTGATGGGCCGCAAGCCAAAGGTTGCCAATCCCTGGGTTAGCACATTGCTGATATCCTATGACTGCAGAAATACCCAAAATACTCTAGCTGACTCTAACTGGTATATTGCAATATATATTTCCTAAATATCAAGAGTTTAATACACTTACTTAATGCAGTATTGTATCTTATGACAGCTTGTGTTATAGGGTCATTGCTATCTTGTGACAACTTATGATCTAGGGTAACTTACTGGTTAGTTGTTTATGTCAAGTCTTTCTTTAGGCCTGAGGCCTTGTTTGGCTAAGCTAAATATTTTACAGGCCTACAGGGAACCACAAAGAAAGTTCACCCATGCCCCGATCCCCCTGCACTACCAGAAAGTCCAGCCTATGTCCAGAGAACACCATTGAAAGAAACAGGGAAACTGAGTCACACTGCAAGCATATTTTCTTTCCTGATCTTTCCAATTAACACTGAAAGCCTGTTAGCAATCCACTGCTATGGACACAGCATTGTGTTTGTACAACTGCTAAAGTAGATCTTTCACCAACCTTACTTCTTCTGGCTTCTGCAGAGTGGCTCAATGTGGGGAGAGACCAGACACCATGGACTGATTAGTAATAAACATTTGAAATGGTCACAGAGTGAATGGATCACTCTGACCTGCCTTGGACAACTAAACTGTTCCCTTTCCCTTCTCAGACCTAGGCAGGCCTGCACCCAAGCAAGCAACCACCTTCAGCCCCCTTCCATGCAGCTCCCATTCCCATGGAGAAGAAAAGAAAGGTAGTAGTGGGGAAAAGATAGGTGCTTTGGGGTTTTTGAACAGCCATAAATGTCATTAAACTGCCCCATCTGGGCCTTTTCCAAATCCTCCCATTCTTCCCAGTTCATAGCTTTTCGGAGTGCTGGCCAAGAAATGCACAGACAGAGGCATAGTGACAGCTCATTCACTGCTCTACAGCCAAAATGCTTCTGAAATAAATGTAGTCAAACTTTATTAATTCTGGGTCACTGAGAACAAAAATGATGCTTAAAATTGTTGATTGGCTCTAGTTTTCAAGATATGCTATTGGGTCAGTATATACAATCCTTGACTTGGGTATGGCGGAGGATAAGTGAGTTATAAAGGGAAGGGATCTCAATTTAAACCAGAAATGACTAAAATACATCTTTGACTGGATCTATGACTAAATCTATGACTGGGTTTGGACAGTACTTGCTTTTTAGGCAAAACAATGAATGATGCAATCTGAAGCTGGTATTGCGTCATACATGATATGAATTGCATCATGTTATTCCTAGAAGTCATGGATGATGTAATCATAACGAAGCTTACATCACTCTGCTGAACAAATTGCCCTATATCAGCTCTAGAAATCATACAGTGTTGTGCTCTCTTATTTGTCAGTGTTTGATTTTTGCAAAGGGACACATTTCTGTTTAGCCAAAGTGAGCAGAGATGCCTCGTACGTGTGTGAACAGTGCAGATAACTTCTGCTATGTTTGTGGTGAAGTGACTTTTGCATCACAAAAGCGCAGTATCCCCACTATGGTTAAGAAAGCCTATCACCTTTATTTTGGCTGCAAAATTGGAGATCAGGACAAGAGGTGGGCCCCACACATATGCTGCAACACTTGTGCAACAAATCTTTGCCAGTGGTTGAACAGGAAAAGAAAATCTGCCTTTTGCAGTGCCAATGATTTGGAGAGAACCAACAGATCATACCAGCAATTGTTACTTCTGCATGGTGCCTCCAGTTGGGAAAGGTGTGTCAAAGAAGAAAAAGTGGACTGTGCATTATCCAAACATTCCATCAGCTATACGCCCAGTACCCCACGGAGAAGGACTGCCGGTTCCTGATGCACCAGAATCATTCTCACTTGAGTCAGACGAGGAAGAGGATGAAACTTCTGGTCCTGAACCATCAATGTCACAGGACCCACATTTTCTCCCATCCTCCTCCTCTGAACCACACCTCATAACACAAGGTGAGCTGAATGACCTTGTCAGGGATTTGGAACTACCCAAGAGGAAGGCAGAGCTGTTGGGCTCCAGACTACAGCAGTGGAATCTCCTGGCAGGTGATGTTAGGGTTTTCATGTTCCGTGACCGTCAAAAGGATCTTGTCCTATTCTTCTTCATGGAAGGTGATCTTGTAGCCTGCAACAACATGGATGGTGTGATAGCAGCCCTCAACATCGTTCACGATCCAGATGAGTGGAGACTGTTCATTGATTCATCGAAGACGAGTCTTAAAGCTGTTTTACTGCATAATGGCAATGTTTTGCCATCAGTTCCAGTTGGTCATGCTGTCCATATGAAGGAAACCTATGACAACATGAAACAACTTTTGAGGTCCATAATCTATGACCAACATCAGTGGCAGCTTTGTGGCGATTTGAAGGTTGTTGCTCTCTTGCTTGGTTTGCAGACTGGATACACAAAGTACTGCTGTTTTCTCTGCGAATGGGAAAGTCGTGTAAGAGATTCCCACTACATCAAGAAAGATTGGCCACTCCGACAGTCATTGGAGCCAGGGAGGAAAAGTGTTCAGCATCCACCACTTGTTGAATCAAGGAAGATTTTGTTACCACCCTTACACATCAAGCTGGGTCTGTTGAAGAACTTTGTCAAGGCCATTGACAAAAACACAAGCAGCTTTCAAGTACCTCCATGGAAAATTTCCAAGGTTAAGTGAAGCTAAGATAAAGGAAGGTGTCTTTGTTGGTCCTCAGATTCGTGAACCATGCACTGCGTGGCAAGGAAAAGACAGCATGGAAAGCCTTCCAGTTAGTGGCAATAAACTTTCTCGGAAACAACAAGGCAGACAACTACCGGTTGTTGGTGGAAAACCTCCTCAAGACATACAAAATCCTTGGTTGCAACATGTCACTAAAGATACTTTTTTTTTTTTTTTTTTTTTTTTTGCACTCTCATCTAGATGCAGGTAGATACCCTGGTGGAGTTCAGACGGGGGTTTGAGTAGCTGATGGAGGACAGGCAAGGGGGGGTTGAAGGGGAATGCTCTGTGATGGAGGCAGAGGTAGAGGACGGTGAGAGGGGAATGGAAAGGGGAGAACAAGGGAGGTGGAAGCATGTGACTGTGAGAAGCAGGCCAAGGAAAAGGAGGGCCAGTGAGGGGGGGAATAGAACTCAGGAACAGGTTTGGGTGTCTGGATAACGAGGTGGACGGGCAGCAGGTGGTGACTGAAGGTGGGAGGGTGAGGAAGAAGAGAAGAGCAGCTAGTCCGAGAGAGAGAGGGGAGGTGTTGATGGAGACAGCACAGAACCTGGGCCCCCAGAGGATAGAGGAAGGCATAAGGGGGAGCATAAGGGAAGATAGGAACAGACACAGGTCAGGACTAGAGGGATCAGAGACTAGATTACTAGATCGCACTGTTGCCAGGCAACGGCAGGTGTATGTAATTGGAGACTCTTTACTGAGGAGATTGGACAGGCCTGTGACCAGGGCAGACCCAGAGAACAGAAGGGTGTGCTGTCTACCAGGCGCAAAGATACGCGATGTGGACCTGCGGTTGAAAAGGATCCTAAAAGGAGCAGGTAAGAACCCCTTGATAATCCTTCATGTAGGAACGAATGACACGGCTAGGTTCTCGTTAGAGAGAATCAAGGGAGATTATACCAGGCTGGGGAAGACGCTCAAGGAGATAGAGGCTCAGATTATCTTTAGTGGGATTCTGCCCCTTCCTAGGGAAGGGCAGCAAAGGGCTGATAGGATTGTGAGAATAAATAGTTGGCTAAGGGAGTGGTGCTATAAGGAGGGCTTTGGGATGTATGGCCACTGGGAGGCTTTCGGGGACAGACACCTGTTCTCGCGGGATGGGCTTCACCTGAGTAGGGAAGGAAATAGACTTCTGGGGGGGAGGCTGGCTCATCTTATCAAAAGAGCTTTAAACTAGGAAGTTTGGGGAGATGGTTGGGAGATGCACAGTTAATCTCCACACCAGATTCCAGTATTGAAAAGGAGAGTGAAATAAGAGGAGACATAGCCGGGGAGATGAGATTGGACATAGGAAGGACAGGGGGGACGGACACAAAGAGACCCGCAACATAAGTGTTACTAATGGGAGACAGGCTAAACAACATACATTAGGGTGTTTATACACCAATGCAAGAAGCCTAGGTAATAAAATGGAGGAATTGGAGCTCTTGGTCCGAGAATTGAAACCGGATATCGTAGGAATAACTGAAACATGGTGGAATGGCAGTCACGACTGGAACACAGGTATGGAGGGGTATGCACTGTTTAGGAAAGACCGGGACAAAGGTAAAGGTGGGGGGATGGCATTGTATGTCAATAGTGAAATAAGCTGTAAAGAAATACTAGTTGATGGAATAGATAACACAGAGTCCGTCTGGGCAATACTCACACTGGGTAAAAGGACTACTAGAGCCTCTCCGGGGATAGTGCTTGGGGTGTGCTATAGACCGCCGGGATCAACCCAGGATATGGATAAGGAACTATTTAATGTGTTTAGAGAAGTAAATACTAATAGAAACTGTGTAATTATGGGGGACTTTAACTTCCCGGATATAGATTGGGGAACAAACGCTAGTAGCAATAATAGGGCTCAGATGTTCCTAGATGTGCTTGCTGATCAATTCCTTCATCAAGTGGTAGCTGAACCGACGAGGGGGAGGCCATTTTAGATTTGATTCTGGTAAGTAGTGTTGACCTCGTTGAGGAAGTGGTAGTAGGAGACAACTTGGGCTCCAGTGATCATGAGCTAATTCGGTTTAAACTAAATGGAAGGAGTAACAGAATTAAGTCAAAGACTAGGGTTTATAATTTTAAAAAGGCCAATTTTAACAAATTAAGGGGACTGGTAAGGGAAGTGGATTGGGCAAACATATTAATGGATCTAAAGGCAGAAGAAGCCTGGGATTACTTTAAGTTAAAGATGCATGAGCTGTCAGAGGCCTGTATCCCAAAAAAGGGAAAAAGATTACTAAGCAAAAGATTTAGACTGAGCTGGATGAGCAACCGACTCAAAGGGGCGATTAGGAAAAAACAGAAAGCGTACAAAGAGTGGAAGAGGGGAGGGATCAGTAAGGAAACTTACCTTAGTGAAGTCAGAGAATGTAGAGATAGAGTGAGAAAGGCCAAAGGTCGTGTAGATTTGGACCTAGCGAGGGGAATTAAAAGCAATAGTAAGAGGTTTTACAGCCATATAAATAGGAAGAAAGCAAAGAAAGAAGAAATGGGACCGCTGAAGACTATAGCCGGAGAGGAGATTAAAGATACTCTAGGCATGGCGCAATATCTCAACGAATATTTTGCATCGGTGTTTAATGAGGCCAATGAAGGTATTAGGGATACTAGCACCGTGACAGAGGGGCATACAGGATGGGAGATTACCGTATCCGAGGTAGAAACAAAACTTGAACACCTTAATGGGGCTAAGTCAGGAGGACCGGACGATCTTCATCCGAGAATATTGAAGGAATTGGCACGGGAAATAGCAGGCCCATTAGCGATAATATTTAATGAATCTGTAAACTCGGGGGTGGTCCCGTTAGACTGGAGAATAGCTAATGTGGTTCCTATTTTCAAGAAAGGGAAAAAAAGTGATCCGGGTAACTACAGGCCTGTTAGTTTAACATCTGTAGTGTGCAAGGTGCTGGAGAAAATTCTGAAAGAGAAACTAGTTGAGGACCTTGAGGTAAATGGCAATTGCGATAAATTACAACATGGTTTTACGAAGGGCAGATCGTGCCAAACGAATCTGATCTCCTTCTTTGAGAAAATAACGGACTTATTAGATAAGGGAAATGCGGTAGACCTAATATACCTGGATTTCAGTAAAGCGTTTGATACTGTACCCCATGAGGAATTATTGGTTAAACTGGAAAACATGGGGATTGATATGAAAATCCAGAGGTGGATAAGGAATTGGTTAATGGGGAGAATGCAGCGGGTCGTATTAAAGGGTGAACTGTCAGGTTGGAGGGAGGTTACTAGTGGAGTGCCTCAAGGTTCGGTTTTGGGACCCATTTTATTTAATGTATTTATAACTGACCTCGGAACCGATTGCAGGAGTGGGCTGATAAAGTTTGCGGATGATACGAAGGTGGGAGGCGTTGCAAATTCGGAGGAGGATAGGGATATTCTGCAGGGAGACTTGAATGAGCTTGTGAATTGGAGTATCAGAAATAGGATGACATTTAATAGTGAAAAGTGTAAGGTGGTGCACTTGGGGATGACTAATAACAATTTTAGTTACAAGTTGGGGACACATTGGTTAGAAGTAACGGAAGAGGAGAAGGATCTAGGGGTCCTTGTAGACCGCAGGATGACTGAGTCGACAATGTGACATGGCGGTGAAAAAAGCCAATGCGGTCTTGGGATGCATTAGGCGAGGTATATCTAGTAGGGATAAGGAGGTCCTGCTTCCGTTGTATAAGGCGCTGGTGAGACCTCATTTGGAGTACTGTGTGCAGTTCTGGTCTCCCATGTTTAAAAAAGATGAACTCAAACTGGAACGGGTGCAGAGAAGGGCGACTAGGATGATCAGAGGAATGGAAAACCTGTCGTATGAAAGGAGACTAGAGGAGCTTGGGTTGTTCAGTCTGACAAAACGAAGGCTGAGGGGGGATATGATTGCTATCTTTAAATATATCAGAGGGATAAATACAAGGGAGGGAGAGGAATTATTCCAGCTTAGTACTAATGTGGACACGAGAACGAATGGATATAAACTGGCCGTGGGGAAGTTCAGGTTTGAAATTAGACGAAGGTTTCTGACCGTCAGAGGGGTGAAATATTGGAACGGCCTTCCGAGGGAAACGGTGGGGGCGACGGACCTGTCTGGTTTTAAGATTAAGTTAGATAAGTTTATGGAGGGAATGGTTTAATGGTAAAACGTAGTAGCCAAGGAATACCAAGCAATGGTAGGTAAATAGTATAATGGCTAACAGGGGTCAGGCTAGAGACTCTTGCCTACATGCTCGGGGTCTTACTGATCGCCATATTTGGGGTCGGGAAGGAATTTTCCTCCAGGGTAGATTGGCTGAGCCTCTGGAGGTTTTTTGCTTTCCTCCGCAGCATGGGGCAGGGATCACTAGCAGGAGGGTCTCTGCCAATTGAAGTCACTAAAACACAGGATTGGGGACTTCAACAGCAGAGTCCAGGGAAGGGGTAGGGACGGTTTTGTGGCCTGCAGCATGCAGGGGGTCAGACCAGATGATCATAATGGTCCCTTCTGACCTTAAAGTCTATGAGATTTTTTTTCCACCGAACTGCGGAGCAGTGAGCGACGAGCACGGCAAGCGATTTCACCAGGACATTGCAACAATGGAGAAACGCTATCAGGGCAAATGGAGCCCGTCAATGCTTGCAGACTATTGCTGGCCAGTGACAAGAGATGCTCCATTTAATGAATACAAGAGACAAGCCAAGAAGCGCCGAGTAGACACTGAATAGGACTAAACTATGTACATAATAGCTTTTTGCCTTTTGTTTCATAATAAATTTTATTTATATAACCCTTTTGCTGATTTTTAAAGTGTTACATAAACAGAACAGGTGAAATATTATCATGTAAAGCAACCATAAACACCTGAAAAGACCTAGGTTTACAATTCATGATTAAAACTCTACTATCTACACAATATACATAGACATAAAATGTAAAAACTTAAATATATCTTAGAAACAGTAGCTAGTCAGTTGTGCTGAATTCAAATATGACAATTAAAACATCAAAATACATAATAAATAGCACATTTTATCTCTGAAGCAGACAACTTCTCAAAAATTGTAGACCAGTGTTGTTAATGTTTGTTGCAGCTTCCGCTAAATGCGTTTCAGTGGAGGTTCGTGGATTTCAGTAAAATCATTGATTTACAGCCATGCTTTGCTAGAGGATCCTGGTGAGTTAGAGGGTGGGAGATGGGTGGGCATACCTTGAGCCATGTATCACTGGAGCAAGAGGGGATATTTCCCGGGAGCATGGGGGCGTCCATTGTAAAAACTTATCTTTGGGTTCTGCAGCAGCTCTGGGTCCTCCTCAGGCTCCTTGGGGCAGAGGCTTCCTCAACTGGATCTATTTGGTAGAGATGCAGAATCACATGCTCCTCTTCCTCTGGGTCTCCAGGGCTTAATTGGCAGTCCCCGCTACCTCCTTCCCTGTCCCTCCTCAGCATCCCACCATACAATGAAGCTGGTGGGGTTGAGGAATGGTGTACTCACATTGCTGGAAAGCACCCAGTCCTGCTCACTGTAGTGTGGGTATGTGCAAGGTTCCCTACTGGAATGATTGTTGGAGTCCTTCACCTTCTGGGACAGGAGATTCAGGTGCTTTGTGTGCTTCTGGCACTGGGATGGAGTCCAGTGGATGCTCACCTCCTCCAGCCTCTGTAAAATCTCCTGGTAAAGGTGTATGTTCCTGCCACTCCTGGCAAAGTCACGGAAGATGGTGTAGTCTGACCACACACTGGTCAGTGTCCAGGTGCTGACCAGCTCCAGAGATCAGGCAGCAGCTCTTGGAATATAATCCATGATCACCTGTGCTAAGCTTACCAGAAAATTGTTCTGAAGTGCTCAGTACAGGCCACTGCTACAACTAGCAACGAGGGACAGGCAACCATAGGTTCAATGCACTGTGGGAATGGCCCTGGAGGACTACTGACAGTAATAGCCTGGTACTTGCCCCTGTCCAAGCTACACTATAGTGTTGGTACAGGACCATGCCACAGTACAGCACATAGCACACATGAAGCGTGTGGGTAGCTTTCTTGCTATGCACTCCTTCAGGAATGTGCTTCAGGGCTTCAGATATGGACAACAGGGATGGCACAAAAACACATATGTAACTGGTACAGTCACAAGTGTAGACATAACCACTTTCTTATCTAGCTTCTCTCTCACACACATACAGACATGAACCAAAAGTTCCATTTAAAAATCAATCTTTCTATAGTAAATGTATTGACAAAGATGACCCCAGTGGCCAATAAGCATTACTGTTGTTTGTGCCTCTGTGATGCCTCCAACCTGTGCAACTTTGAAGGTCCCTTGGGTGCACATTAAATCCTACAGAATACTTTAGAGATGGACACTGGACTTTTATTTAATATTTATCAGTTTACTTAGGATTTTCAATGGGTATATAACTGCAGAGAGGACAACACCTACCCCTAGATGTTACAAGTGTATAGCCTGTGGATCTGGGAGCAGAAAGTTACATGAAAACATAATGAACTTGAATTGATATGTATACTATCTTAATTTATGTTAATTGTACTTTGCAGTAGTAGTGACTAAAGAATACATTAAGAAATTCTCCCACCCCTAAATAAAGGGTACCACTATTTTGTTCATTCAGGTTGAGTGATAAACCTGATAACGCTGATAAAACCACAGATTAAACAAGCAGGTAAATAAAGGGGCCAGGGCTACAAGGGTGGGATGGAAGAGGAGAAGTTGGTTACACAAACAAAACAAAAACAAAAAAAAACACACCCCAGAAAGGAAGGGGCAAAACATTTACTCTTTCTTCCAGCCCCTGCAAAAGCCTGATTGTGGCTACCAAGATGTGAGAGAAATAGTGCTGTTTCAGCTCTGTCTCCAGGAAAACTCAGACCTAGACACCCAGATTTAATTCCATTTGTGTGGTATATAGACAGAACAGCTACATCACAATGTTTCACTTTTGAGTGTTCCCCAGTCAGAGAGCAGCTCAGATAGGCCCCAGTTTTGCATGAACATACATTTTAAGATAACTAACCCTGTGTAAAAGCATATACCTAACAGTCTCCACACATTGAATTGAAGTGAAAAGGGATCCAATATGTGGGATGGTATTAAACTATCTTAATGTAATTTATCTCTTAGATCCAACATCTATTTTGAAAAGGTTCTGTGCAAAGGCAGAAAAACCAAAGTGACTAGTACACATTATACAACCAACAGTAGAGAGACTGTGGGGAAATGTTCCACAGAAGCAGGTATAACTAGGGTGTTCTGTCTGTGGAAGGGAAGAGTGGCTAAATGACTTTAGACCATGCTTCCTGGGTTAAAGTAAACTTCTTGGAAGGATGCAGGAATTAATGGGGTCAAGCTTATTCT
The DNA here is from genome assembly GCF_013100865.1 of Trachemys scripta elegans. Taxonomy (NCBI): domain Eukaryota; kingdom Metazoa; phylum Chordata; order Testudines; family Emydidae; genus Trachemys; species Trachemys scripta. The sequence goes on along the minus strand of NC_048299.1, from coordinate 121,516,381 downwards.
CTTCCTTGTAGCAATGTCAGTGAAAGAGTATTTTTAAAAATAGAGCTCCCTCCATTAAACAGGGTAGAGGGAAACCTCTCAAATGGTCATCACTGTACTACTACTATTTGTTACTTGCATTATGGTAGCACATTGCAGACCCACTCAGGTTCAGGACCTCATTGTGCTAAAGTCTTTACAAATGCAGGTTATGTGGCAGTCCCTGCTCTGAAGCACTTATAATCTAATTAAGGCAAGGCACCACAAGCAGGTGCAACAAACATTGGGAAGGACAGAGGAAGGAGGAGGATGGAAATACCAGTAAGAATACATAGGCCAGGTATATGGACAACTATGTAGTTCTGAGTTGGTTAATTTATATAAGTTATAAGATAAATATCAGAAAACCCTGCTGGCCACTTATCCGCTATCAGTTGGCAGTTTCCCATAGGCCTCAAACTAGGAAGGGAGGGTTTGAAAGGACAAGGAAGGGTTTGAAAGAGGACAATGTAGTGGCTTTACAGACTAAGGAAGAGCCAATAAAAGGGAGGGGCTAAATTGTGAAGGGCCTTAAGGTGAGCATCAGAAGTTTGTATTTGTTGCAACAGAAAAGGGAGAGACAGTAGGATGTTTCAAATATGGTGGTAGCATGGTCAGAAAGAATGGCCAATGTAACAGAGCTGACAGCCTCCCAGGCACCACCCCCATCACTCTGTGGCACCCTGCCACTGTTTCACCCTCTTCAGGGGGCCTTACACAGACCTCACACACTTTTTCTGTGTTCAGAATACCCCTTCTTGGGGTCTGGGTTTATTCACAGAAAATAACTCACAATAAAACTCAAAGTGACAAAGTCCAACAAATCATCTCCCTTCCTACTCCCAGGACTTTCTTCCTGCAAAGTTTTGCATTCTTTTCCCTGCTTGCACATCATATCTCCTGCCTTAGCAGGTAACTCCCAACACTTCCTAGCTTTCTTAGTCTCAAGTCACAGGACTCTGCTGGAGCCTGTTCATTCCTAAAAGCCTCTACTCTCCCAGCACATCCCCACTTGTGGCTTCCAGCAGCTTTTTATAGTGGAATCACCCAATCCGTGTCATGTGGGACTCATCCTGTAAACAGGGTTGGCTTAGTCCCAGGCTTTCCAAGCCATGATTCAAGTCACTCTGTTACAGACAGGAAGACGACTGCAGCAGCAGCAGCATTTTGAATGGTTCTGATGGGTGAGAACTCAGTGCTCACACTGGGTTATGAAGTGAAATACAGTTTCAGATTGTGTCCAGTATTCAGGTCATACTTTCATAATAATATTAAAGGGGGACTTTGGGTAAAAGATACATAAGCCGTGGCCCACATCCTCATATGAATTCTTCATTCAGCACACTAAGGGACATGGGGACTGCTCCTTTGAATAAATATCAAAAGACTGCCAAGTGTTAATTTCCAGTGTTTTTTTTTTTAAATGTCCAATATGTAGCATGCAATTAAATACTACTAAAAACAAATAATTTTAGAAGGGTAAGAACAAAAGTTCTCATTTACATATTATTCTTTGTCCCGCCTTTCAGATATCTGAAATCCACAGAGATGTTCTGAAAAGGAAAAGGAAGTTTTTTCATTCCCAGTGTAGTTCAATCAACTAAGAAAGAAAGTGCTGGAATTGCCTTGAAAAATGTGTGGGGTTTTTTTTGTTTGTTTGTTTGTTTTTTGGTCAAATAAGTGCTGTCTTGACCTGAAGCACTTTGAAGATGCATCTTTGGATATTATGTGGAAACATCCAGAGATAATTTGCGGGAGTATTTCTTTATCTTGCCAACTGAAGAATTTCAGCTACATTCATTTGTCTTGTGTAAAATCTGTCCTTAGGTAGATTCCAATGGCAGAAATAATATCTATTTATTGATTACTATTGGCTAAATTACAATGTGCTCTCATGTGGCTAGAAAGATGTTAGGGTATTTCATAAGTTAAACTGGTGTGATTTTGATTTGTTGATATGCGGTAAAAGGCAGATAGTGTTTACTCTAATACAAAAAAGGACACTGCTGCCAACTCAGCCTTTTCAAATGAAATGCTACCAAAAACTGTAAAAGTTGAGAAATATAATTAGTAGAGGTCTGGCAGAAACCAGCTCTTTATTAGAGTATCTTTTCATGTATTATGGAGTAATTCAGCAATACTGGAAAGATGGATAGATTGCTGATTCATTCTTGGACACAGAGGAAGACATCTTTTGACCCACAATAGGTATTACTGAATAATGTATAGGAACCCTAGACTGCCTCCTCTCATATGACTTCAGCATTCATTATGCTATTCTCTTGTGCCAAAGTATATACAACACAGCAGTGGAAATTCCCGAAGTAGGGATATGAAAAATCCATTGTGCTGGATCCACTTGGCTGTTCATTAGATACTAGATATGATTATCAGGTAATGTCACAAGCAAACATTGCTTAAGTGTTCATAAATGTATTTTGTAAACAGTTCTTTAAAAGACATAGCTACTAAAAAGCACATGTAAAACTATGACAGGTTTCAGAGTAGCAGCCGTGTTAGTCTGTATCAGCAAAAAGAAGAACAGGAGTACTTGTGGCACCTTAGAGACTAACAAATTTATTAGTCCACGAAAGCTTATGCTCTAATAAATTTGTTAGTCTCTAAGGTGCCACAAGTACTCCTGTTCTTCTTTTTATGTAAAACTATAGTCATCCAACTGTATTCAATATAAAATTGTGTATAGGGTAAACCCTAAAAAGTATAGGGTTGAGTCCTATACTTAGAATACACAGACCCTTAGCTAATGTCTAAACTCACCCTTTTATGAAGTTTGGCTTTATTGGTAACTCAAAACACTAAAACTCAACATAATTGTCAGCTTAAGCTTCCTTCTTTAGCTAGGATATTCCTAGCACTTCTGTCCTACCCAACTTAGATCCTTCTATGTAGTGATCCATACCCATCTTTATATTCAGACTGGAGACAATGAACCAACAGAACTTCAGTAGCCTTATACACAGCTTTAACACCTGCTATAGAAGAGACATTTTAAACACACAGCATATGTCTAAAACAGCTTGTTAAAGCAGAGTCAGAATGAGCTCTCCCCTGACATCTGGTGATGAACTGTGGAAAAGGACTTCAGGGGCTGATCTTGTTTGCCTGGGCAGACCCATCCTGCCTAGCATGATGGGACTGCTTGCCCAAATGGTCACTTTGGCTGCTGTGGGATCCCCAGTCTCTTTGTTATTGGGGCAGGAGCAATAAAGTGTTGCTATCCTGGTTATGTAGAACTATACTTGGCATTTTATGATGGAGGGCCTCACCCTCAACTAAGTAGCACTCGCTAGGCAAGGGACATGGGTTCCAAAGCCCAGTGAATTGAGAGAGGTTGGGGATAGCCAGTTGCACTTGGCAGTGTGGGTGCTGGTCTGAGGGCTTAAAACACTGCCTTGATCCTACCTTGCTCCACTGTATAATAACAGAGCTAATTTTGACTCCATTAGGAGTCTTGTTATGTGCTGCAGAGCTGAAGTCACTGATACCTAGGTCTAAGCATTAGCCCTTGTTTAAACTTGTGGTTTTGAGTATACTAGCACTGGGGCTCTCCTATTAACAGCTGAAATCACTAAAGAGCTGAAGTTATTAAGTGCTGAAATCACTAATAGCTATGTTAAGTGTGTGTGGGGGCTAATGGAGAGGTGTGGCTGGTGGTGAAGACTGAAGCAGAACCTGATGGAGAGGTGTGGCAATCGGCTGTTGACCTGAGCAGTAGAGCATAAAAGGTGCCCCCATACCTTCCCCCACCCTTCCACCCAGGCTGGGAGGTAAACTCTGCAGATGAACTTTTGAACTCTGAGGGCTGCACCGACCAAGGACAGAAACTGTGGGAGGGGTGATTTTTGGGTTGCTGGACTCAAGAACCAGACTGGGGCTGCACTGACCAAGGATGGGAAACTGTGGGTGGGGTGACTGTTGGGTTGATGACTTAAAACCCTGATGGGAAAAGGATACTGCCAAATTTACTTGGGGGTGGGTCTTTTGCTCATGGTTTGTGTTATGAATCCTGTTTGTGGAGTTTCCCCAACATAATGCTGCATTGTTTCCCTCCTTTATTAAAAGGCTTTTTCTACACTCAGACTCTGTGCTTGCAAGAGGGAAGTATTGCCTCTTAGAGGTGCCCAAGGGGGTGGTATGTAATTGTCCCAGGTCGCTGGGTGGGGGCTTGAGCTGGTTTTGCACTGTGTTATTTAAAAGGAACCCCTAGACACTGAACCCAGCCCTTGTTGCTGCCAACTCTGATGGGCAGAAGGGTTACAGCTGTATTAAAAAGATATTAAACATCAGTATTAAGCATATCATTACATTAATTCACAGATCAAAAATTTAAGACAGTCACAAGATTCAAATGCTTGCAAGCTCAATAAAAGCTATTAAATAAACCTTAATAGAGGCTCAAACTAAATATATAACCTAAATAAAAAGGAAAAAAAAATTAAGAGGACCCAAAAAATGCCATCATGGCTAAACAGAGTAAAAGAGGCTCCTAGAGGCCAAAAAGGGCATCATTTAAAAATTGGAAGTCAGATCTTTGTGAGGAAAATGGAAAAGAGCATAAACTGTAGGAAATCAAGTATAAAAGTATAATTAGGCAGGCCAAAAAAGAATTTGAAGAGCAAGTAACAAAAAAACACAAACAACTAAACAGAAAACTAAACTACATCTGAAGCAGGAAGTTTGCTAAACGATTAGTGAGGGCAGTAGACAATCGAAGTGCTAAAGGAGCACTCAAAGAAGAAAAGGCCATTACAGAGAAGCTAAGTGAATTCTTTGGATCAATCTTCACTGCAGAGGATGGAAGAGAGATTCCCACACCATTCTTTTTAGGTGACAAATCTGAGCCACTATCCCAGATTGAGGTGTCCATAGAGGAGGTTTTTGAACAAATTGGTAAATTAAACAGTACTAAGTCACCAGGACCAGATGGTATTCACCCAAGAGTTCTGAAGGAACTCAGATATAAAATTGAAGAACTGCTAACTGTGTTATATAATCTATTGCTTAAATCAGCCTCTGTACCAGATGACTGGAGAGTAGCTAATGTAAAACTGATTTTTTTTTTAAACATTCCAGATCCAATCCTGGCATTTACGGGCTGGTAATTCTGACTTCAGTACAAGGTAAATTGTTTGAAACTATAGTAAAAAACAGAATTATCAGACACATAGATGGACACAATATTTTAGGGAGCATGGCTTTTATAAAGGGAAATCACCAATCTATCAGAATTTTTTAAAAGTGTCAACAAGCATGTGGACAACGGTGATCCAGTTGATAAAGAATTTCTGAAAGTCCAAGTACCACTCTGACAAGGTCCCTCACCAAAGGATCTTAACCAAACAAATCAGTCCAGGGATAAGAGAGAAGGGCCACTCAGGGATCAGTAACTGATTAAAAGACAGGAAACTACGGGTAGAAATAAATGGTCAGTTTTCAGAATGTAGAGAAGTTCATAGCTATGTCCCCCAGGGATCTGTACTGACACCAGTGTTTGTTCAACATATTCATAAATTTTTCTGGAAAAAGGAAGTAAAGAGTGAGGTGGCAAAATCTGCAGACTATACTAAAATTACTCAAGATATTTAAGTCCAAAGCAGACTGCAAAGAATTACAAAGGGATCTCAGAAAACTGGGTGATTAGGCAACAAAGTGGCAGATGAAATTCAGTGTTGATAAGTGCAAAGTAATACACACTGGAAAAACATAATCCCAACTATACATACAAAATGGGGGGGGGGTCTAAATTGGCTGTTACCACTAAAGAAACAGATCCTGGAGTCATTGTGGATATTTCTCTAAAAAAAAATCTGCTCACTGTGCAGCAGCAGTAAAAAAAAAAAAAAAAAACAGAATGTTAGGAATCAGTAATTATATCTTTATTAATGATCTGGAAGATAGTATGGACTGCACTCTCAGCAAGTTTGCAGATGACACTAAACTAGGAGGCATAGTAGATACACTAGAGGGTAGGGATCGGATACAGAGGGACCTAGACAAATTAGAGGATTGGGCCAAAAAAAAACCTGATGAGATTCAACAAGGACAAGTGCAGAGTCCTGCACTTAGGATGGAAGAATCCCAGGCACTGGTACAGACTAGGGACCGAATGGCTAGGTAGCAGTTCTGCAGAAAAGGACCTAGGGGTCACAGTGGACGAGAAGCTGAATATGAGTCAACAGTGTGCTCTTGTTGCCAAGAAGGCTAACGGCATTTTGGGCTGTATAAGTAGGGGCATTGCCAGCAGATCGAGGAAGGTGATCGTTCCCCTTTATTCGACATTGGTGAGGCCTCATCTGGAATACTGTGTCCAGTTTTGGGCCCCACACTACAAGAAGGATGTGGAAAAATTGGAAAGAGTCCAGCGGAGGGCAACAAAAATGATTAGGGGTCTGGAGCACATGACTTATGAGGAGAGGCTGAGGGAACTGGGATTGTTTAGTCTCCAGAAGAGAAGAATGAGGGGGGATTTGATAGCAGCCTTCAACTACCTGAGGGGGGGTTCCAAAGAGGATGGAGCTCGGCTGTTCTCAGTGGTGGCAGATGACAGAACAAGGAGCAATGGTCTCAAGTTGCAGTGGGGGAGGTCCAGGTTGGATATTAGGAAACATTATTTCACTAGGAGGGTGGTGAAGCATTGGAATGCGTTACCTAGGGAGGTGGTGGAGTCTCCTTCTTTGGAGGTTTTTAAGGCCTGCTTGACAAAGCTCTGGCTGGGATGATTTAGTTGGGAATTGGTCCTGCTTTGAGAAGGGGGTTGGACTAGATGACCTCTTGAGGTCCCTTCCAACCCTGATATTCTATGATTCTATGAGTAGGAAAGGGATAGACAATAAGACAGGAAATATTATAATGCCACTATAGAAATCCATACTACACCCACACCTTGCTGTGTGCAGTTCTTCTTACCTCATCTCAATAAAAAGATAGAATAGAAATGAGAGAAGTACAGAAAGGCAACAAGAACGATGAGTGGTGAGGAACAGCTTCCATAAGAGGAGAAATGAAAAATACTGGGACTGTTCGGTTTAGAAAAGAGATTACTAAGGGGGGATATGACAGAGGTCTATAAAATCATGAATGGCGTGGAGAAAGTGAAAGTGTTATTTATCCTTTTACATAACACAAAAACTAGGGGTCACACAAGGAAATTAATAGGCAGCAGGTTTAAAGTAAACTAAAGGAAGTACTTCACACAGTGCACAGTCCACCTGTGGAACTCATTTCCAGGAGATGTTGTGAAGGTCAAATATATAAGTGAGTTCAAAAAAGAATTAGATAAGTTCATGGAGGATAGGTCCATTAATGGTTATTCGTCAAGATGGCCAGGTATGCAACCCCCATGCTCTGGGTGTCCCTAAATCTCTGACTACCAGAAGCTGGGACTAGATGACAGGTGATGGATCACTCAAGGCCCTGTTCTGTTTATTCTCTCTGAATCATCTGGCACTGGCCAATGTCAGAAGGCAGGATAATGGGCAGATGGACCACTGGTCTGTCCCAGTATGGCCATTCTTATGTAAAAGTTTGAATTCTTTCACTAAAATTGCATAGTTAAATCAGATCCTTAGTACATACATTATATATTATCCCCTTGATGCTCTTGCATGAATTTGATCTCTCAGTTCCCGAGCCAACTTTCATACAGCCACAGAGAGTCTGAAAGGCAAAATGCCTTCAGCACTGAAAAACAGAAAAGTTATTAATCAAAAGCATATTGCCTTTTGTCAGGGGGAGGACAACACAATCACCTTTTGAGGTATAGTTTAATAAAATAAAGACATCTTATTCCACTAGCTGATGTGAGTGAATGAGAGTGAGGAAATATAGAGGAGAATAGCCCACCAGCAGTTCCAAACCAACCTAGTTATACTGACTGACTCAAAAGTTGCCAACTCTTTTATTGCGAGTCTTATGATATTTGGTGCTTTTTTAAAAAAGACACTGCTCCTGGAATGAAGTGATTCCCTGACAATCTCAGTTTTAATTTAAACAAAAACGATTCTAGTCTTCATGGTTGCAGAGAAAAGCTTGAAAACATGGATACTAAAGGCCATGACAAGAGAAGAGTAATAAAAGATCCCAAACTTCGTTACTTTAAAAATTTCATCATTTTTAAACTAAACTAATCTCAAGACTAGACTCATGCATTTGGAATGCTTAGGGTTGACAATACTGCAGACTTTGCTTGGTAAGTCTGTCCTCTGTATGGGAAACATAGCACATGGTTTGAGGCTAAAAAGTACTTATTATAAGCAGCCTGCATAAAAAGAGCTGGTTTCCCATGAGGGCGCAGATGACCATATCATAAAGTCCACCACCACAATTATTGCCTTTTCCAATAGACTTGAATGGCCAAGAATTTCATGGGCCATGGATCCTAAGCTGAAGAAAATAAATAAGTAAATACCCTCTCCCCCTGAAGATGAGTAACATTAATGAGGCAGTGTTAGAAAGCCTGCATTAGCACTTTCCACATTGCAATAGTGTTTTGGATAGATAATCCAGGGCTTTCAACTAAGTTGTTTAAGTGAATATAGTGCTCCTAGAAGAAAAATTATTTGATTACAATAACAGTGATATTGGCCCAGATCCTCAAAAAGGTATTTAGGCTCCTAACTTCCACTGTAATCAATACAAGTTAGGAGCCTAGATACCTATGAGGATCTAGGCCATAGTGCCTTGTGGATCACTTTTTTAGATAGCTCTGAAAGAAGAGTACTCATTCATCCAAATGTTCAATTAGTTTGCCGAAAGATTAGAACACTGAAATACAATGGTGTAATAGAGGGAAGAAGTGTTTTTGTTGCTCTTATGTTACTCAGAATATTTGTTAGATATCACACAGATTTGGTTTCTAGACCTGTGGCTATCTTTGCTTTCTTTTCAAGTGTTTTGTTTGGGTCTCACACACAATTGACACACCTTGATAGGCCGGTGAGTTTCCATTATAGCACAAACAGGTCTCTACTCAATTTGTTGCCTCTGAAAGAGGAAAACTATAAGCTAAGGGCACTAAAATTGAATAGATAGTAAGCTGCAACAAAGTGAAGAAAGCAGGTGCCTGGGGCGGCCAATAGAAAGGGGCGGTACTCCATCCAGGACTGCAGCAGCAATTCGGCGGTGGGTCCATCAGTCCTTCGCTTCCTCTTTGGCGGCACTTCGGCGGCTTCTCAATGGGTTTTTTTCCTTTTTTCTCTTCGCCACCACTTGGGGCGGCAAAAAAGCTGGAGCCTGCACTGCACAAACCCAATGTCAAAGATATGTACATGTTTGATTCTACAGCAACAAAATACTAATCTGATTTAATTGACAGATTTCTTTGGTCTTAAAACTCATTGATCAGGCACTCTCTCTTGTAAAACTGATTTAATTCTATAGTTTATTCTTGTGTGACCCTGCACAAGCCTTATACCCTCTCTGAATCTCAGGTTCCTCATTTGTAAATCATTAATGTTTATGAAGCACTCATATAGTCTGATGGCTAACAGCCTAGCAAAACCTGTACCCTAAATTGGTTTACATGTGTGATTTCTGATTTTCCTGCTCCTTTAGGAGTTCTGTTAGCCTCTCCCCATTCACATGAAACTCTCCTTGATGAGAAAGGGACATCATGACAAGATTTTATTTCCAGCACAAACCAAAAACAAAATGGTAGAATCTCATTCTTATTTGAATTATGTTAGTTTCATGGCTTGAGTCAGCGCTCATTTGTCTTTTTAATCTAATCCATGTGTTTTAAGATTTTCTATAGTATACATCACTAAGCACATATCAGTATTCCAAAGTCTATGAGTAAATGGCTACTGGGAAATAAATAGGGTTACAAGGAAGAAAAGTCAATATTTAATAAGCTAGATTGGTCTTGCTGTCTATTTCTGTTAGGGCTCTGAGACTGGAGTGGTGAGCGAAGAATAAGTCAGAACTTTCTCTCTTCTCAAGTGCTAGAGACCAATTTTCAGGAGTGGAAGAGACCCAGAAACAAATCCAATGCAAGTTCTGTATCGTACCAAGCTGCTTTCAAGACATGCTGCTGGATGGGCTTACTTCCCTGGAAAGAGAGATGGTGACTGTGTGAGACCATATGGGTCTTCGGTATAAGGAAGTGACCAAGGGAGAAGATACGTAGGGAAAGAGGAGGACTTTGGGGCCTTTATAATGCAGCCTCTGTCCGAATCAGAAGTAGTACTGATGGCCTGCATGGAGGGAATTCCTGCAACCTGTTTTTGGCCAAAAGGACAGGACAGGTGTGCATCCAATACTTAATTTGTAATGAAAGAGGTTCTGGGGCTCAAGCAATTAGGTTCCAGTACTCAAGCAGCAAGCCTAGAGGTGCTGGGGTTATGAACCGCCAAGCCTAGAGGTGCAGAGGCTCAGGCTTGGCAGTCCCTGGCAAAAATTAAGCAGTGTGCGCATGATAGATCTTTCAGAGAATGGAAAACATATAGACTGTAAATCTGGAGAAGCACGGGTGTAATCTGAATTAGAGAATTTCAGTTTGATGCACATCTCAGAGCTTCTTGGTGTTGTAAACATTGTAAAAAAAAACCCCCATACTTTGTCATGCTTCAAAAGAATCTACCAGCCTGCTTTGTCCTCTGTCTTATGAGCTGGGTATGATCAATGCATAGGGCTTGTAGGCAGAGGCACCAGCCTCAGATGTGGGTAACAGAAGAGTATATGCACAAATGCTGTAAGCCATTTTTTTTTTCAGCAAAGGTTGTATGGGTTTATATGGGATACAGGGAAAGGAGAAGCAGCTTTATAGAGGAAAGAGATGAAATTGGAGCATCTGATCGAAGAAAACTTTAATACAAAAAACACAGAAGCTTTGTTCCAGTCTAGCTACATCCATCACATGACTCAGAAACCCTTTTTCTTTTACTGGGGTATTGGTTTTCATAACCATTTGTCCCCATAACAAGTGGCACTGGTGGTGATACTGGGAAACTGGAGTGTCTAAGGGAATTGCTTGTGTGACTTATGGTTAGTCAGTGGGGTAAAACCAAAGTCTTCTGTTTGGCTGGTTTGGTTTGCCTTAATAGTAAAGAAATCCCAGCCTTGGACTGTAACTGCCCCGCTTTAAGCAATTTGTCCTGAATTGCTCTCAATTGGGTCCTGCCCGAACCAGCATTGTTATAAAGGGAAATCTTTTTGTTTGTTTGAATACCATATTGGGCAAAAAGGGGAACTGAACCCTAATCTCCATATCCCAGGGGAGAGCCTTAATCAGTTGGCTAAAGGTTATGAGGTGACTACCACTACCTCCTACTGCTGTTTTGTGAATGGTGCTCAAGTCCCCCCAAACACCTTTTTTTATAGGCAAAAATCCTATTTGGTGAATTCATGTCAAATTCATGAACAGTTTCAAGTCAACTTAAAACTACATTTTTTGACAAATAAACTATTTGTCCAAAAAATTTCACTCAGTGCTAGTTTGCAAGGCCCTTCTCTCTCCTTCCAAGCCTCTCCCTACCTTTGTAGAGGGTACTTCTATTCTCACATTCTCTTCAGCCAGTATGAGGATAGGGGTTGTCTCTGAAAACTTAGGAAGAACATTTAGTACTAGTATGTGTTGCAGAAACCTTAACATTAGGACTGCATTAGCTCCATAAAGTAGCAGGACCAAACAAAGAGTAACAACAAACAGCACTGTACCAAAATGGCAAGAGATCTCCTTTCATTAATGATCTGGAAATTGGAGGGATGCATGTTAGTTAAAGTGACAGATACTACTAAATTAGAAGATGTTGCATAAACTCATGAGCACAAAGAATTAAAACAAAGACAAAGGTATAAACAACTCTGTCTGGAAAAAAACAAACAAACAAACAAATGGGAGGAGAGGCAAAAGGAATCATCTATTTTCCAGGGACAAAATGGAAAACAATAATTCTGAAAGTGAATACTGTGAGGTGATGGTGGACAGAAAGTTAGATCAGAGTTTCTGTTACAAAATGATGGGGGGGGGGAATCAATATGATTTTGAACTGCATATATAAAGGTATCACGTCTCTGCAAGTGTGAACAGCATTGTAGATGTAGACAGATGGAGATAATTCAGAGAAGAGCAACAGAAATAGTTAAGGACTAGAGGGATTGACAAAGATATAAAACTAGGTATAGTTTTAGTTCAATAAGTGGGTATAATAACTTCTCACAATTATTAGATGACATGAAATCCCAAGGAATCTTTCAGAGCAGTCTAAGGCACAATGGGTTTCAAACAATGGGTTGTGACCCAGAGCTGGGTCGTGGAATGTAAGGCACTGGGTCGCAGCAGCTCTGGTCAGCACAGGCCATTAAAAGTCCCATCAGCAGTGCTGCCCGGATAAGGCAGGCTAGTTCCTACCTATTCCAACACTCCACTGCACCCGGAAGCGCCCAGCAGCAGATCCGGCTACAAGGCAGGGGGGCCACGGGGCTCCACGCACTGCCCCCACCCCGAACACTGGCTCCGCACTCCCATTGGCTGGTTTAGAAAAGTAGGAGTGGATAAAGCACTTGAGTAATAACTGTGTGGGTGGGGGAGTGAATGGGGACCTACACTGCAGGAGAATGGATTACTTAGTTTTATCTCTTCCATCTGAAATTTCTATAAGGTAATGTCCAGCTATCTGATTTTAAGAACCCCTATAAAAACAATGGGAAGTTCTGATTAAAAGTCAATGGGGAAATGTGATCCTCTGATTACCATATGGACAATGTTATCTTGTACATTCTCACAACCGAAATGGGGAGAAAAGACCTTAGTGTGTCTGATTCTTATAAGATAAGAATAAACTGCAAGATGGACAAAGCTAAGGAAAATTTAATATTAAAGAGATTGTAAACAAAATTTGTCTGGATTGCAGAAATGAGCCTGAGTTAAATAGGTTAAAAGTATGTGTCTTTAGCTGCTGAGGAGCAGGGATTTCCAAATCTTGAGTGCTCTACATTTTTTTTTTGTAGGCAAGAGTTATGACAGATGTTATCACATGGTCACCAGCCACTCAAACAATGTAAAGACAGTGAAATAGGGCTGTTGTAAATGCCTTGAACTAGCCATCTTTTGTTTGTCATAATAAATTAGCAAGAAATCAAGGAATATTTTAATTTGTTATTCCTAATCCAATGAGATACTACTGACCTGCCTGAAGGAGGTTGCAGGGCTCCAGGGAAAATATTTCAGTGTGTTGTGTCCTTCCTGGAGGGACATACCCAAAGGGAGTATTTGGAAACTGCACCTCTATCTCCAGACCTCTCGTTTGTGAAGTCCCACAAGAACTGATTCTTTCTCCCAGTCTATTCCACATCTACATGCAGCCACTAGCAAAACTGCTGAGACAACATGAAGTCAAGTACCAACAATATTTAGGTAACACAGACTTCTATCTTTCCTTCACTGCATATGTTACTATTGTCCTCAAACTGGCCCAGTGCTTGGCTAAGATCAGCTCATGCATGTACAGCAGCTGGTTGATGCTTCTCCTGCACAAGAAGCAGGTTATGTTGGTTGGCAGAGGAGAGCATTTTGAAGAATTTGCAGCCATATCACACTGTTCTTTGGTTAAAGAGGAACACCCATAATTGGTCAATTCAGTCTGTAGTTTAGGAGTGCTCCTGGCTTTCTCACTGACACAGCAATTTCTACAAGTAACGCTCTTTACCACTGGTGGTTGGGAAGAAGACTTGATCCCATCCTGGAAAATGATGATCTGGCCTCAGTCAGACATGGCTTTGTCACCTCTCAACAGCACTACTGCAATGCAGAATACCTGGGCATGAAGTCATCAGGAAAACGTCAACTCCAGCATAGTACAGAATGTTGTAGCATATCTCCTTAGCAAGATGGGCTACCATGAGCACCTCAGAGCGGTCCTCTACACTGGTGTCCCACGGAATATAGAGTTAAATTCAAGATCTCAGTTTCAGGGTTAACTGCCCCTTTCACTCTTCCTCCTGGTCCTCCTCAAGGGCACCCACTTAAGGTTTCAGGCGCCTAGTCATTACCTCTCTTGGGCAGAGACCCAAATCTCTGTCCTCCTGATCAGGGGTTTAAATTTGCAGTCCCTCTGCACCTCATTGTGATTTCCCCATTGGGTCTGACTGGGATCCAGCACCTGTGGTTAACCTTTCCTAAGGGCCTACAACAGTGTATTCTAGTTACCAACCAGCCTTCACAAAGCAAAATATATTTATTCTTAAGGTAAAAGCATTAGATAATTTGGAAAAAACATACTTTAAAAAACAAAATAAACAGATTTAAACACACACTAAATATATCAGGAGTCACCCATCAGTCTTATGGGGCTTTATTAGGCCACAGGCTTTCCAACCCTTCTGCAAGGGTTAGCCCCTTGGACAGAAGGTCCTCTCCTTTTGTTTGATCAGAAAGAAGGCTCTAGGTCAGTTTAAGTACAGCCTTTTATGGCCAAAAAAAAACAAAAAAACCCCAACAACCACCCTTTTTGTCTGCTGGTCTCTGGAAAAGCAATGGTGAACCAGAATCTGCAAGCATCCCCAATGGGTGGTACCTCTCTGGAGGGGTTTACAACTTGAGTTATTCACCTTAATCATGCCTGCCTCACTATTTTTAGTTCCTGAAAGAGCTGTGGCAATTCTCCCCTCCAAAGTTACACGTAATCCCTGGCCCACAGTAATGTATAAACCCAGGACTGGCTCCAGGCACCAGCAAAGGAAGCAGGTGCTTGGAGCAGCCAATGGAAAGGGGCAACACGTCCGGGTCTTCAGCGGCAATTCAGCGGCGGGTCCCTCACTCCCTCTTGGAGGGAAGGACCCGCCACCAAATTGCCGCTGAAGAATGAAGTGGCGCGGTAGAGCTGCCGCCGAAGTGCCGCCGATCGTGGCTTTATCTTTTTTTTTTTTTGGCCTCGCTGCTTGGGGTGGCAAAAAAGCTGGAGCCAGCCCTGCATAAACCATTCATAAACTTAATACAATAAGGTGCCCAAAGATACTGCATGTGGCTGCAGTATCTGTCACAGCACCCATCAATTCAGCCCAGGATTCCTCAAAGGATAGCCTAAAACTTAATCATTGAGGACTGATCTACAGCTTTGCTCCTCAGGCACAATGGAATTTTCTACCACAGGTATATAGCTCATCTATGCAGAAGACAGAGCTGACTTGGGGCCAGTCTGAACACCCATGGGACCTAAGAACCAACTCAAACATCACTACTTTTTGTTCCATGTGCAAGGTGCACTTCTTTGACCATGACTTCAGTTGGAAGCACACACAGATGTAACAGTATATAAATATACCTCACACCATTTTCCCAGTGGGGAGAAAAGGGAGGGAGAGAGAGTCACATATGACCTATTAGTCACATCATTTAAGGTGCTGCTGGTGAGTGCTCAGAGTGTTACAGTGAAGAGGGTGATAAGAACTTGAAGAGAAGATAACAAAATGTAGCACTAAAAGATTATTTTGGTGTGGAAAAACAATCAGAGAACTTAGCCATATACAGTAGACAGCATATTAGTATTAAGCAGTCAAAATTAGGGCACTGGCATTCCATCATGAGAAGAATCTGGGTTACTAAGACCTTGAACTAGCAGGGCTGCTCTAAGGGTCTCAGAATAGATGTATCACCGAGAAACAGATGTCTGCAGTAAATAGAGGTACTTTAATCATATTTACTTTTTAGTACATGCATTTGTATTGGATAATCCTGTAGTTGTGAAACTGGTTAACAGTGTATTATATTCCTGGCTTTCATATTGCTATATTCTTACAGGATTTGTTTCATGTCTCTTCCCACCTGCAATCTATATATTTTTATGGAAAGATGTGGACACAAGAATTCTATGTGTATGGACCAAACATTATGTCAATAAGAATGCAGATGTGAAACCAACTTCACACATGTAGTCTGACGCTGTAGAAATGGGAGAGTAGGTCTGGAACTTGCTGCAAATGCCTGGAATAAAAATTAGAAAGAGCTGGTCTGAGTCAAATTGTGATAGAATAGTCGAGGTATTACAACTTTATTAGCGGCAGTTACTTAAGGAAACAATGGTATGAACCATCAACTCTTTTCATGTAGCCTCAGGGGGTCTTTCAGCTTTCCAGCCCACTGTGCTTTTCCTCTGCCCCATGCCTCTTAAAACGGGACAGCCCCATTAGGGAACCATTGCTTTAAAAATATGTATGTATAGTAAAATTGCTGTACAACCAAGAAGGGCTCCATCCTCTCACCGCATTATACATTCATTAAGTCCTCTTATCTATCTTAGAAGGATCACCCATGCTGTGTATTTCTGTAGTAAATGAAACAAACACACTGTGCTTTATTCTTAAACCTCTGTAACAAGGATAATTTATAATCAGATTAGTCCTCCTTCAAGGCAAAGTGCAGACAAAGCTGATATTCTTGAGGAAAGCTGAGTTAACACAGTACAAAAGAGAACCTGAAACTTCTTACCTACTGAAAATTTCCTCAGACTAACCACTTCTTTTATGGCCAAATAGCTAAATGGGTTTTTATTAAAAACTTTCCAAACAAGAATTTACCAGGCATGAGAAATTTTAGTACATTTTTTTTGAAATTTGAGTGAAAATAGGAGCTTAAAATGAAAATGCCATCTCAGATTTAACTGTCTCAGCATTGCCTCTGCTATGCCAGATAATATATTTACACACATTTCTTCTTTTGAGTCCCAAGGATATTTATTGACATTGTGTAATTGTTGCAGCACAATATAATGATCTATGAACTGAAAATATTCCCAGTCCAGAGAAAATAGGCAATACTGCACAATTACAGCTTTGCTATTTGAGCTGAGAGTGTGAAAAGCATATACTAGAAGTCTCTGAAAATAAATAAAACCCAAAGGACATTAACCTAAGTTTTTTAAAAATAAATACTCTTATCATTCCTTCCTCCTTTTCCTCCTCCCCATCTCAGGAAGATTGACAACCTAAGGCTCTTTGGAATATTTTAAAAGTAGCAAATTAATTATAATTACTGGCCAGTATTCTGGAACAGAGCTGTGCAAAACTTGCTCATTTTGATTTGCATGGATTCCAAAAGCCTAAACCATTAGAGGATTTTCTCATGGATTTGCGGGAGCTCAAAGTGGGAACCACAAAGTGATTTAAGCATTGCAACTCAGAGTCAGGGTGCCTCAATAGTATTCTAGCCTTGGGGGTAGATGGAATAATTGTAGTGTGTCATGAATGTCAGTATCTTGCATTTGGGCTTTTTGCCAGTCAGCAGCATTAAGCATGGGCAATGGAGATTGGTCCAACACAATATAGTTCACTGAGGCAGACAGCACACTTTCAGGAGGCAGGCCCAGAGATTCTGCAACACAACTGTTGATGTCACTAGGCATAACCCGAGGTAACTCGGGAGGGTGGAAGGCCACAAAGTGTCAATGAAGCCTTCCTGCACTAGGCCTAAGTGAACCAAACTCTATCCTTCCATGTTTAAACTCTGATCAACCTCAAAAGCCAGGTGCAATTGGAATATGTAAGCAACCAGTTATCTGTGTGCAACCCCCTGCTCAAGTGGTAATAATGAGGCCTGCATGTTTCTGGCTGAAGGGAAAAAGGACAAGATAACGGTTTAAAGAAGTTACTAACAAGCTAGGCTTATAGCTGCCAAGAATAAATGTAATAGTTAAGTCAAACAGTTTATTTGCTTAGTAACTATTACCAGGGACGGGAGGGGTAGAGGGAGGAATGGGGGGGAGGGGAGAAAGGGAGAACTAGAGGGGAAAGGGGCGGTGAGGCTTAACTGCAAAATGTATAAAAGAAGAAAAACTGTTCCTGTTAGTGTGCTTGATTTGAGACGTGCCTGTCTCCTAGCACCGCTTTGGGATCCCAAATAAACTTTGTTTGCTTCTCCCCCTGGTGTGTTTATTGGCGTGAAGCACACCGGGCAACGAACCCCGCTGCTGCTTTGCCTCGGGCACTCTGTGCTGGCAACACAACCATGAAGACTCTCATGGGCCTCTCACTCTTGATAATTCCCATTGCAAATAGCTCTCACTCCATCCATAGGATTCACAGCAATTTCCAATGGTCAGTGCATCCGCATCTACATTGCTTCTCCCTGATCAGTACTGAATGTCCAACTCATAGCTAGCCAAGGCAGCCACCCATCTCTGCCCTGTAGCATCCAGCTTAGCACTTGTTAACATGCAAGTCATCGGATTGTTGTTTGTCCACACTTGAAACCTAGCACCATACAAGTAGTCACGAAACTTCTCAGTGATGGCCCATTTCAAGGCCAAGAACTCCAGCCTGTGGATGGGGTAGTGAGTTACATTATCAGACAGCCCTCGGCTGGCAAAGGCCACAGGTTTACATTTGCTTTCAACTTCCTGGTATAAGACCATTCCTAAAGCCTCCAAACTGGCATCTGTATGTAGGATAAGTGGCTTGCTTGGCTCAGCAAAGACTAGGATGGGAGCATGGGTTAAGCGATTAATGATTTTTTTTAAAAGCCGTTTCACATCTCGTCCCATCATGGTCCAAAGGGCTCTAAGGGGCCATTGTGTCTCTGCTCAGGCGGCCTTCGGGACCTCCCTTTACTCTTGATCTTACCCATCCAGCAAGAACAAGTGTATCCCCTTGTAAAATCATTCAGAGGCTTTACAATGGTAGCATAATTCTTCACAAACCTCCACTAGTAGCCACTAAATCTGAGTAAGGTCTTAAACTCTCTAATTACTTGGGCGTGGCCATGTAGTGTGTGCTTCTATTTTACCCAGGTCAGTACTCATGCCCTCTTGGGACACGATGTGACCCATGTACTTCCCTGATGTTCTGCAAAACTGGCATTTATCAATGGAAAGCTTCAGTCCATAGGCCTCCAACCTGTCAAGCACTTTAAGAAGTCTTTCAAATACATTCAGGTCATCCAAATAAATTAAGACTTGCAGTAAGTTCATGTCTCCCACAACTTTCTCCATAAGATGTTGAAATGTGGCAGGTGTTCCAGAAATCCCTTGAGGCATGCGTTCAAACTGATTAAACCCTAATGGGCAGATGAAAGCTGACTTCTCCTTGTCTTCTGCTCCCAGAGGAATCTGGTAGTATCCACTTTGAAGATCCAATACTGAGAATCACTGGCTTTTCAGTAAACAGTCTAAGGCATCTTGTACTCAAGGCATGGTGTACTGGTCAACTACAGTACAGCTCATCAGGGTGCGGTAGTCCATACACATCCGGATTTGCCCATTCTTTTTACGGACCACCACAATGGGTGAGGCATAGGGGCTGCAGGACTCAGTAATTATGCCATTTGCAATCAGCTCCTGAAGATGATGTCGCACGTCTTCCATCTCTGAGAGCCCAAGCTTCCTAGATCTCTCCCTGAAGGGTCGGGAGTCATCCAGTCTGATGTTGTGCTCTACTCCTTTTGCAGATCCCATTCATGCAGTGAGAATAACTTCAATCTTTCACAAAGTTTCTTCCTCAGGTGATCCTTCCACTCTTCAGACAGTGGCGAATCTCCAAAGTCAAACTTTGCAGGATCTATTGCCAGAACTTGAGTTTTACACTGGAGTCTTATAATGGTTTCAGGCTCAAAGAGGTCTGCTATCTTCTGCCCTTGCTTCACAGCAATATCATGGCTTGTTTCATTAGCAATCAGTATAATCCCCTTTTCCTGAGCTTCAGCAGGTAGGGTTATGACTCCACTGGGGACCAGCACTCCTTCAGGGAGCTCTCCTTCAGCCGGCTGCTCTACCATTGCTAATGCCCCTTTACTGCCTTTCAGCCAGGTACTCACGACAAATACTTCTTGCTCCATCCTTGCAGGCACTACAAAGGGGGTCATGCCCGCGTACCTCAGTGCTCCCATTGGTAGCTCAGACATCTCCTTTTTAGTGCTCTAAATTTTTCTATAAGCTTCAGCACAAAGCGTATGGCTCATCATGGTGTTTAGGTATTGGTCCCCAGTTCGTTGTCTGCAGTAATCTGCGAGTACCTTGAAGAGACGAGTTGGTCCCTATCAGCATGGACACATCAGAGATTCCTTTAGGGTTGGGGCATATGAAGGCAGCAGTGTCTACCTCTTCTCTTACCCCAGCAACCTCCTCTGGAAATTCCAGGTGCACTACAACATACTCTTGGTAGGGATAGTCATTCCTGCTGAGGCCACACAGGCCAAGGCCTGTCAGTGGCTGTATAGGCAGGTGTCTAAGCATCCATTGGTAGAATGACTGAAATATAATCATCACTTGAGATCCAGCATCAAGCACTGCTTTACATTCTGCCCCTTCAATCCTCATAGTGACCTCTGCTCGGGGCCCTATCAGTCCTGAGGGGATCCCAGCTGGATAGTCTTTTCCAGGGGAGCCTTCAAGTCCTGTGGGCTTGGATGGCCCCTATCCCCAGAACCTTCAGCAGTTCCTTGATCCCTTCCAACTGGTCCTTGGCATTCCATACACCAAGGAGGGATTTTCTTCATTACGACACTTGGCAGCACTGTGTCTATCCTGACCACACTGATACCAGAAGAATTGTCCTTTTCCCCTTTGCTCAGGTGGGATGGTGGCTCTAAATGCTGACTTCTCCATTGCCACAGCCAGAGACTCCTTATACCTGGAAGTATTTTCATGGTCAATGGTACTTTGAAGCTCAGCTTTCTGTTCTGTTAGGACCTGCACTTGTTGGGCAAGTTCATCTCCAGTGCCCACCATCAGTACACTGGCTTACTGCGGGGGTGCTGTGCTGACTGGCTCAGATAGTTGGGCTTCCCAAAACTCACTGACAGCCTGCCTTTCTTCCTCCTCTCTGATCTCTTTTATCAACTAGGAGGAACTCTGGGGACGTTCCTGTTGTTCTCTTAACCAGAGATGAAGTAGAATCGGGTTCGGATATTGAGTTCCTCTTACCATTTGAGCCATCTGCTCAACAGTCATTGCTCCCCTTTTGACAGTTCTCTGAAGCAGTCTCTCCAGCCTCTGTATTTAGGCTGAAACTTTCTCGCCCCTTTGCTGTCAGGAATTAAGGAACTTATAATAACTGTCCTCAGAGCCCTCTACATTCCCAAAAGTGTGATCGAAGGCCTCTAGACAGTCCTTCACACTGACCCAGGGTTAGTGAGTTTCAAGGTGCATTTCATGTCCAATGCTGGGCCCCTGAGCCTGTCTACTAGACATCTTTGCTTTTCTGCATCTGGTACAGCCCACTCCTGCAGCATTTCAGTGGCATGTTCTAACCAGGGTCCAAACTCCTCTTCCCCAGGTATTGGGATGGGACCCCCAGCAAATAACCCTAATTTATGATAGGGGATTGACGTAGCATGGGACAACACAACCTTTTCCAATGCTTGCCCCAGTGCTTTTGCTTAATCATCAGCTGAGGCCACAGACCCTGAGCTAGGGGCTGCTGAGTCAGGGCCCAACAAACCTGATATATTAGCCATTATTCAGTGATTTCCTCAAAATATGAACACAATTGTTTTCCCAACTTAGTGTATCACTCAAGAAGTGCTTGCGAGGGGTACTCACCCAGCATCGTGGACAAGCCTCCCAAAATATAATCCTTTTGCCCGGTGAAGCCAGCATCAACCAGGGGCAGGTTCACTATCTAGGGATTCCTTTCCACTGATACAAGACAGAACTGGCTCGAGCCCCCACCCACTAACCTGTGAACATTATACATCACCTCTGAGTGACTGAGAGGCAAACTTCCCCACTCGCAAGCAGAGTCTGAGTGTAGAAAAGAAACTTTTAATAAAAGGAGGGAAGTAACTCGGCGTTAATTTGGGAAAACACTGCAAACAGGTTCATAAACATAAACCATGAGCAAAAGAGCCACCCCCAAGCAAGTTGGGCAGTGTCCTTTTCCCCTCAGGTTCTTAAGTCAAGCAACCCAAAAGTCCCTTTAGCATGCCTGTCCCTTCTCTGCACCCCACTCACAGTTGCTGTCCTTGGTCAGTGCAGACCCAGAGTTCAAAGGTGCATCTGCAGAGTTCACCTCCCACCCTGGGTGCAGGCAAGGAGGCATTTTACTCGCTCTGCTGCTCGGGCACTCATCGGCCACCCCTTTCTGCCAGCCATCCTGCTGGCCACTTGCTGCACCTCTCCACTGATTACCCTGCTGGCCACACGCTTGGCTCATCACCTCACTAGCAACTTGTTCATCAGATAATTATCAGTCACCTTCTGCAGCCACCTCTTTGCTGTGACCTCTGCACATCAGTCTCTTAGTGATCTTCAGCTCTTTGCAGGCTGGGCAGAGATACTACTCTATTTCAAGTGATTTTAGCTCTCAGTGATAGAGCATTTAAAAGAACAAAAGAGACCCCTAATGAAGTTTATTTAGCTTTTTCTGTGAACAGTGGGGAGGAACAGCTCAAACCAGTCTGGGGACTCCTAGGGAGAGTCTACAAACTGCCTGGATAGGACATCTGTTCCTCCCTCCTCCTTACTTTCACAAGGCTCTGGCATTCGAGCCCCTGGCTTAATGAGGTCCTTTCAGCTGAAGGTGTCCCCCCTCATTTGAGACAGGTTAAGCACAGTCCTGCTTCCCTGTATTCCTACAACAATTACAACATTTTGGCTACAGCATTTCTCTACCCCTGCATTCAGTACTAAAGTGATTTGTACCCTACACCAGCCAAAACTGATTACTTTGACATCTGCTGAATATCTAAGCAGAGCAGGAGCAAACTGTACTTACATAAACACACCCAAAGTCTCTCCCCCTTTCAGCTACTGTCAGTGGAGCATTCATTCAGACCCTGCTTACACTTACAAAATCAGATGTAATAAATACAAAAGTATGACAGCACGCTATTACTGAAAAAATTGTTTACTTTCTCATTTTAACCATAAATTATAAAATAAATCAATTGGAATATAAATATTGTACTTACAGTTCAGCGGAACAAGTCAGTATAAACAAGTCATGTCTATATGAAATTTTAGTTTGTTCTGACTTCACTAGAAATTTGTATGTAGACTGTTGCAAAACTAGGCAAATATCTAGATGACTTGATATACCCCTGGAAGACCTCTGCATACTCTCAGGGGTATGTGTACCCCTGGTTGAAAACCACTGACTTAGACTGTGATCCACAAAGCCAGCACACTAGGCAGAGAGTTCCCTAAGCTAGCCTCTGGGAGATGCTCATATCTGGGGTGTGTACTAAGCCCCACCCCTCTCTCAGAGATAGGAACCTAAATTGAGGCTACAGGGAGATCCCTAGCTCTGCTTAACAATCCATGAATAGGATCTTGCTGTCAGGAGTCAGATGGCTTAGCACCTAAGGGCATTTCTTGCAGGAATGAGTTAGGTGTATGCCTTGCTCCATGCAAAGCAACAGCAGCAGGAGGAAGAGATGGTACTCACCCAATAGCTTTTAACCGAGTGGTTAGGACTCTTGCCTGAGGTATGAGAGACTATGGTTCAATTCCTTTTGTTCTATTAGAGGAGAAAGAAAGGATTTGAACATACGTCTCCCACCACCTCTCAGGAGAGTTCTTCAATCACTGGGCTATGGGATGATCTGATGTGGGGCTCCCTCAATCTCTCTTTTGAAGATTTTCCCCTTGGCTAAATAATGAAAGCATGATTGGAGCATGGGGGGATGGGGGAGCTGGACCCAGAGCCTCCTATCTCTCAGTTGGGTGCCCTAACCACTAGGCTACAGAGTCATTCACACTCAGGCTTGCTGCTGCTTTCTCTGACCCAATGACTATTGGACCTGTCTTTAAGTCCAAAAGAGAGAGAGATAGGCAGAAACATAGGTTAGGGAACTTTTTCTCTGGAAAAACTTGGGTGCTGAGTGAGTTTAGGCTCCTACAGGGTTCAGTGGGAGTGGTGTGGACCATAGTGGAGCCAAAACTGGGACTTAGTCGTCTAAACCCAAAACTTAGATGCCTACATATTTTCATGGATCCTGCTCCTACACAATGAATGGGGAGGGATAGGTACCTTAGGCTGGGATCCACAAAACCAGTAGGCTAAGTTGTGAGCTGCCTGAGCCAACCAATGGGAGATGTTGACTAGATATATGTGTGCTAGCCTTGTCCCTCTGTTGGAGATAGATACCCAAGTACAGGCATCAGGGAGGTGCCTAGCTGTGCTTGTGATCCACAGAATGGGGGAAGAAAGGTGCTTGGCTGCCTAAATTGCATGTGGGGCCTGAAGCAAAGTGGCCAGCAGGCAGGATCACTCAGGCCTTCCCTTTAGTTCACTGGTTAGGGTACTCACCCAGGATGGAGAAAACCCCCAATGCAAGTCTCACTTCCTCCTGAGGGAGAAGAAGAGATTTGAACAGGATCTGCTACTACTTAGGTAAGTGACTTAACTACTGAGCTATAGAATCAGTCTAGACCTTGTACTGGCCCAATTAATATTTAATTATTCAATTAAAATGTAACTGTTACATCAGGCAAGATAGAGAAAGCCTCCCTCAGACTGTCTCATAGCTGAGTGGGTAGGGCACTTCCCTAAGAGGTAGTAGATCCCTGTTCAAATCCCTTCTCAGCAGTAGGAGAACAGGGGATGTGAACTAGGGATCTTCTACATGGTGGGTGAGTACCCTAACCATGAGCTACAGGTTATGAGGGATACCTGGCTGCTCCCCCACCTGTTCTGTGTGAACTTGACTGGATGGGGTGACCCAAACTGGACCCAAGACTGAAAGAAGATTAATACTTCCTTGATTTCAATGAGAGTTGAAGATCCTACACATTGCTCAATACCTCTAATAACTGAAGTCTTGAGGGGAGATAAGCCAGTGGCTTGCAGCTCTTCCCTCACTGCAGATCTTTCTTCTTTTATAGTGGGGATGCTGAAAGCCAGCATAACTATCCCCAAACTTTTTACCTCACTGCCCCACCTCCCCAGAGCTGAGCCTAGGAGCAGGGCCGCGTCTCCGGAGTTGGGAGGGGGAAAGAACATGGATAGAGATAAGGGGCTGAGGTTGGGGTCATGGCTGAGGGCAGGCATGGGGCCAGTGGCAGAGCCCCACATGTGGGACCAGCAGCCAGAACCCCATGTGCACGGCCGGGAGCAGAACCCTGGGCACGGGACCGGCAGCTGAGACTCCACGTGCGGGGCTGGCAGCCAGGACCCTACATAAAAATCTTCCTGCACCTACGGGTGACCAAAGTTATCCCACCTAGAGCTTTTTTTGGAGAGTACTCAGTAGGTGTTCCATATATATTCAGTCTTTGGGTGAGGAGCCTGGAGAATCCACTGACACTTCCCTATCAAGCCCAGCTCCATGTTTCCCAGAAAGGCCTTTGCACAGGGAAATTATCTACAGTTGCAGATACAATGCTCTATTCCTAAACTCCTTTCAAACAATGAGAAAGGGGGAAAAGAACATTTTACAGAAAAACATCATTCTTACATAACTTACAAGCAATCCATTTTTATAATATTCAATGTCAGTGCTAAAGTCACCATGGTTGTAGCAATTAAAGCATAATTTATTCCCTGCATGAAGAAACTTGCAGAGTGGCATGCTTCCACAACCACACTTCAAGAGTTAGTCTAGTAACCTATTTCATCTTTTAAAGTCATTGGTGTTGAAGCATGAAACAAAACTAGCTTATAAAAAGGAAATGCAGAACCTTAAATGTTCACAGAAACGCACTCTCCTCCTCTCCAGACAGAAGTGAGCCAGACAGTTTTGTCTCAATCAGCTAGGCAGCTTAAAAGAGTTAAGGGAATTTAGTTACCAGAGTGTCCATCCCTGAAGGTTTTTCCATACAGCATTATTTGTAAAATTGCCCAGATTGCTAAAACAGGCACTGTTCATTATAGAGACATTCCTCAATAGCTGACTTGTCTTTATCAGAACTTCTGAAAGAGACACATTTTTCAGTGGAATAAATGATAGACAAATCAGGACTTAATTGCATTAGAAGCACCTGTGCACGAATTGAATTGGTGAATGTCCTAATTGTGTGATCATGACTCACGCATAAAAGAAGCTTTCTAGCTTACAGCCAGCATTTAATAGTTTGGAGAAAAACAATTTTCTTTGTGAGGCTGTCTGCTTTGCTTCAGCAAATTTAATTTATCCAGTTTTGGAGGGTGGTAACTTATATACAATAGGCAACTTTATTCAATTAAATTCAGAATCTTCAGACAGGCAAAGCTAAACATAAAGGTGCAAAATGATTGACTTACTCTTTTACATTTTAAATACCAGTCACCTGTTACATTTTGAGTGTTTGACTTTATAATTCTTAAAGTTATTTGTAAAAATATGTAAGTTTTGCCTCATTGTCTCAATGAATACTATGTTATCCCTTAAAATGAGCCTCTTCAAATGGTATTTTCAGACTGCATTCAGAATTTGTTTGTGTTAGTATATAAATGCATTTGTTGTTCTTGACCAACTTAGCTCCACTGTAAAGCAAGCATAGGAAAATATATAAAATTTAATTCATCTGCTGATATGTGATTTTGTTACAGCAATAATTCTATTCTTCAGCAATAATATATACATATAGAGTGAGCTCTCCGTCACATGGGATGCACATACTATTCCAAAATGACTCACTAAAGACCCAGAACATTTTTTCCCTTTAAGACAAAGAATGGCTATAGTTGAGATGCTCTTGAGAAAAATGTTTAGTTTATTTATTTATCCAGAGATAAAACAAGACTAAGAAGCCTCTTCTCACTATTATTGTGAGAAATACATTATTCTTTTTCAGAATTTCTTTCAATTTAGGAATTATATAAAATCCATTTGCATGATTAAAGTAATTAACTCTTTTTCCAAAAGCAAGGGTATCCTAAGCAAAGTTCACAGAACAAAAGTGAGGTGCCCTGCTGTGGGTAAAGGAGATTTAGCACATGAAAAAAAACCACATTAATCCCTTGTAGGGTAGTGCAATCCATTAATTTTTTGGCAGCAGTGTTGGACAACAAAGACTGAATTTGGCTCCCAGTGTGACAAGATCTAGGATATATCTAGGATAAACTAGGGAAAGAACAAGTTAAAAATTACTTACATGTTAGATGTCTTCAAGCCACCAGGGCCTGATGAAATACATTCTAGAATACTCAAAGAGCTGACTGAGGAGATATCTGAGCCATTAGTGATTATCTTTGAAAAGTTATGGAAGATGGGAGAGATTTCAGAGGACTGGAAAAGGGCAAATATAGTTCCAATCTATAAAAAGGGAAATAAGGGCAACCTGGAGAATTACAGACTAGTCAGTTTAACTCCAGTACCCAGAAAGATAATGGAGCAAATAATTAAGCAATCCATTTGCAAACACCTAAGAGATAATAAGGTGATAAGTAACAGTCAGCATGATTTTTCAAGAGCAAATTGTGTCAAACCAACCTAGTAGTTTTCTTTGACAGTGTAACAAGCCTTGTGGATGGGGGAAGCAGTAGGTATGGTTTATCTTGACTTTAGTAAGACTTTGGATACTGTCTTGCATGGCCTTTTCATAAACAAACTAGGGAAATACAATCTAGATGGGTGGGTGCATAACTGGTTGGAAAACTGTTCCCAGAGAGTAGTTATTAGTGGTTCACAGTCAAGATGGAAGGGCATATCAAGTGGGGTCCTGCAGGGATCAGTTTTGGTTCCGGTTCTATTGAATATCTTCATCAGTGATTTAGATAATGGCATAGAGAGTACACTTATGAAGTTTGTGGATGATACCAAACTGGGAGGCGCTGCAAGTGCTTTGGAGGATAGGATTAAAACTAGAAATTATCTGGACAAACTGGAGAAGTGGTCTGAAGGATGAAATTCAATAAGGACAAATGGAAAGTTCTCCACATAGGAAGAAAGAATCAGTTGCACAGATACAAAATGGGAAATGACTGCCTAGGAAGGAATACTGTGGAACGGGATCTGTGGGTCATAGTGGATCACAAGCTAAATACGAGTGAACAGTGTAACACTGTTGTAGAAAAGGCGAACATCATTCTGGGCTTTATTAGCAGGAGTCTTTTAAGCAAGCATGAAAAGTTTGTTTAGTCTGGAGAAGAGAAGACTAAGAGGGGACATGATAATAATTTTCAAGTATATAAGAGGTTGTCACAAGGAGGAGGGAGAAAAATTGTTCTTGTTAACCTCTGAGGGTAGGACAAAAAGCAATGGGCTTAAATTGCAGAAAAGGTGGTTTAGGTTGGACATTAGGAAAAACTTCCTAACTGTCAGGATTGTTAAACACTGGAATAAATTGCCTATTGAGGTTGTGGAATCTCCATCATTGGAGATTTTTAAGAACGTTAGACAAACACCCGTCAGGGATGGTCTAGATAATACTTAGTCCTGCCGTGAATGCAGGGGACTGGACTAGATGACCTCTCAAGGTCCCTTCCAGTCCTACAATTCTATGATTTTATATTTGAAGACTACTGCAGGACTATAGTTTACATTCCACCTGGTCCTTACAGAATGACATGTGTGTATCTGAAGGGCTGTGCTTCTGCTTTCATTGCTTGGTTCCATTGCTTTCATTGCTAGGTGATCCATAAAGGAAGAATGGGAGTACTAAAGAAAAGAAGGAGAGAAATACTGCCATACTGCCATTAGATATTATAATCTTGAGAGGTAGGGTACATCTACACTACAGGGGGGAGTCGATTTAAGATACGCAAATTCAGCTACGTGAATAGCGTAGCTGAATTCGACGTATCGCAGCCGACTTACCCCGCTGTGAGGACGGCGGCAAAATCGACTTCTGCAGCTTTCTGTCGACGGCGCTTACTCCCACCTCCGCTGGTGGAGTAAGAGCGCCGATTTGGGGATCGATTGTCGCGTCCCGATGGGACGCGATAATTCGATCCCCGAGAGGTCGATTTCTACCTGCCGATTCAGAGGTAGGATCTGGAACAAGTTAAGACCGATGAAGCTGTTTACCACTTGGGTTGCATGAAAGAGGAAATTTAGGGTTACTACTGATATGTCCAAATAGAATTATAATTCCAACTGATTTTTTTCCTCTATCTGCACTATTGTAGACATATCTTCTGAGATGGTTTGCTAAAGATGGACTGTACAGATGCTCAAATACCTACTCTAATCATTCAAGAGTAGACGTTCTCTGGTCCTGAGAGAGTTAGTTTTCTTTACCCTCTAATACTAATATATAGTATAACATCAGCAAGGCAGTCAAACTTGTTTAAGCTGAGACTTCTCAGGCTCAAACATAACAATAAATTCACAGAGTTGGTGCAGCTCTTGTAGCTGAACTCAGAACAAGAGGACAACAAATTGCAAACAAACAAAATCACATAATAGGCTTTTACATAAGTATAGTTTACCTTCACCACATGTACTAAGTGGAATATAATTATAAATCCTGATAACTCCCAATGATAGACAGAGGAGCTGACAGCACAAGAACACATTATCTTGCATTACTGCTGCTTAAAGGAAAGACATTCTGGAACTAGTTTTCTAGCAGGACCTCAACCAAGCCACTGAACTTATGGGAACAATTTTCCACATCCAAGATACATGGGAGTCCTAGGTTTCTGCATCTGAGGGTATGTCTACACTTGGAGCTAGGGTTGTGATTCTCAGCTCATGTAAACATACTTGCACTAACTCTCATCCGAGCTAGCTTGCAAAAACTAATAGTGTAGCTATGGTAGCATGGGCAGCGGCAAAGAGTGGTGTGGGCTAGCTGCCCTGAGTACAAAGTTGCATGGACCCTTGGGTATGTACTTGGGGTAGCTAGCCCATGGTGCTGCTCACTGCTACTGATGCTACCATGGCTATATTACTATTTTTAGTGTGCTAGCTTGATGAGCGCTAGTGCGAGGATGTCTACATGAGCTTGGGATCACCCCTAGCTCCAAGTGTAGAGGTATCCTACATTTTCAAGTATTGTGAGACTGCAAATTTCTTTTTTTGCTTGGAAATCATGTGTTTAGCTGTCTAAGGGTAAGATCCACAAAGATAAGGTACCTAAACCCCAGATATAAAATGCCTACATCTTGAGTTTAGGTACTGAAGTCCCAGTTTTGACTCCACTGTGATCCAGTAAACTCCTGCCAAACCCTATAAGTACCTAAACTCACGCTTAAGTTTTGCAGGGTAAAATCTCCCTACTCACCTACGTTTCTGGCTCTGGGCATGTGCACTGCAGCATCATTCTAGGCATCCAGACACCTGTGTCCCATTTAAGCCCCAGAGCTACCCATAATCCAGGGGAAGATAGGAGGCTGAACACCTGAGTCATGTGCAGGGCCCAATCCAGTAGGAGGCCTCTGACTCTGAGCATACATACTGGATCAGGTCCAGTTCAAAATGCAGAAGGAGGAGGAGGAAGAAGTGGAGCATCTCTTATAAGTTTTAGCCCAGTGGTTACAGCACTTGCATGGGAGACGCAGAGTCAATTTCACCTTCTTTCCTGGAGGGGGGAGAAAGTATTTGAACTAGGGTTGCCAACTTTCTAATCACACAAAACCGAACACCCTAGCCCAGCCCCTTCCCTGAGGCCCCGCCCCTCACTCACTACATTCCCCCTCCCTCAGTGGCTCGATCTCCTCCACCCTCCCTCACTTTAACTAGGTTGGGGCAGGGGGCTGGGATGAAGGAGGGGGTGTGGGCTATACCTGGGAGTGCGGACTCTGGGATGGGGCCAGAAATGAGGGGTTCAGGGTGCAGGAGGGGGCTACGGGCTGGAGCAGGGAGTTGGGTTGCGGGAGGGGATGAGAGCTCTGGCTGGGGATGCGGGCTCTGGGCTGGGGATGGGGATGAGGGATTCAGAGTGTAGGAGGGGGCTCTGGACTTGGGCAGGGGGTTGGGATGTGGGGGGTGAGGGCTTTGGGGGAGCTCAGGGCTGGGGCAGGGGATTGGGGCACAAAGTTGGGGCATGGGCTTACCTCTGGTGGCTCCCGGTCAGCGGTACAGCGGGGGTGCTAAGGCAGTCTTCCTGCCTGTCTTGGCACTATGGACCACGCTGTGCCCTGGAAGCAGCCAGCAGTAGATCCATCTCCTAGGCGGAGATGTGCAGGCAGCTCTGCACACTGCTCTCACCCGCAAGCAGTGCCCCTCCCCTCCTCCCAGCTCCTCCCAAGCAGTGCACAGCTGGTGCTAGGGGTAGGGGCAGCACGTGGAGGCCCGTGGCTCTCCTGCCTAGGAGCCAGACCTGTTGTCTGCTTCCGGGGTGCAGCGCAGTGTCAAAACAGGTAGGGACTAGCCTGCCTTAGCTGGGCAGCATCCGCTGACTGGACTTTAAACAGCCCGGTCGGCGGTGCTGACCAGAGCCGCCAGGTTCCCTTTTTGACTGTGTGTCAGGGCCGCCCAGAGTGGGGGGGCAAGTGGGGCAATTTGCCCCAGGCCCCACAGGGGCCCCGCAAGCCCTGGCCCGGTGGCGGGGCGGGTCTTCGCGACATTTCGGCAGCAGGGGCCCTTCAGTCGCTCCAGGTCCTCAGCGGCATTTCGGCGGCGGGTCCTTCAGTGCTGATGAAGACGTGGATATGAATATGGCATAACTAAATTATATTTAATGCAAGATGGATCATGTGAGGTATCATTGGAAAGATTATGATTTACTAAATGTAATTATCCTATTTGTATGCATATATCATTTCTGTATATGAAGTTAGGAATATTGACTATGTAACAATTACAAGTGGGTTAGCACCTGGGGAATGCTCACCAGACAAAATACAATCAATCAGTCTGGCTGGTTAGTCAATGGGCCATTAGGAAGAACAATGGGACTTTGAAGAGGCTAATCTCCCACCTTCCTGGAAAGTCTTCTGGAGGATTTATGATCATGTCACCTGGTACTGGACTCCATCTTAGACTGCTACTATTTTTCCACAAAGAGGGTGGGGATCAAACTGGGAAACAAAGGATTCCCACCATATATAAATCCTATTTAAGGTGGGGAAGTGAGGTTTTTTTTTTTTCATAGATTCATAGATTCTAGGAGTGGAAGGGACCTCGAGAGGTCATCGAGTCCAGTCCCCTGCCCGCATGGCAGGACCAAATACCGTCTAGACCATCCCTGATAGACATTTATCTAACCTACTCTTAAATATCTCCAGAGATGGAGATTCCACAACCTCCCTAGGCAATTTATTCCAGTGTTTGACCACCCTGACAGTTAGGAACTTTTTCCTAATGTCCAACCTAGACCTCCCTTGCTGCAGTTTAAACCCATTGCTTCTGGTTCTATCCTTAGAGGCTAAGGTGAACAAGTTTTCTCCCGCCTCCTTATGACACCCTTTTAAATACCTGAAAACTGCTATCATGTCCCCTCTCAGTCTTCTCTTTTCCAAACTAAACAAACCCAATTCTTTCAACCTTCCTTCATAGGTCATGTTCTCAAGACCTTTAATCATTCTTGTTGCTCTTCTCTGGACCCTTTCCAATTTCTCCACATCTTTTTTAAAATGCAGTGCC
Organism: Trachemys scripta elegans; assembly: GCF_013100865.1. Taxonomy (NCBI): domain Eukaryota; kingdom Metazoa; phylum Chordata; order Testudines; family Emydidae; genus Trachemys; species Trachemys scripta. The sequence goes on along the minus strand of NC_048299.1, from coordinate 121,484,022 downwards.
CAGAACTGGACACAATACTCCAGCTGAGGCCTAACCAGAGCAGAGTAGAGCAGAAGAATGACTTCTCGTGTCTTGCTCACAACACACCTGTTAATCCCAGAATCATGTTTGCTTTTTTTGCAACAGCATCACACTGTTGACTCATATTTAGCTTGTGGTCCACTATAACCCCTAGATCCCTTTCTGCCGTACTCCTTCCTAGACAGTCTCTTCCCATTCTGTATGTGTGAAACTGATTTTTCCTTCCTAAGTGGAGCACTTTGCATTTGTCTTTGTTAAACTTCATCCTGTTTACCTCAGCCCATTTCTCCAATTTGTCCAGATCATTTTGAATTATGACCCTGTCCTCCAAAGCAGTTGCAATCCCTCCCAGTTTGGTATCATCCGCAAACTTAATAAGCGTACTTTCTATGCCAATATCTAAGTCGTTGATGAAGATATTGAACAGCGTCGGTCCCAAAACAGACCCCTGCGGTACCCCACTCGTTATGCCTTTCCAGCAGGATTGGGAACCATTAATAACAACTCTCTGAGTACGGTTATCCAGCCAGTTATGCACCCACCTTATAGTAGCCCCATCTAAATTGTATTTGCCTAGTTTATCGATAAGAATATCATGCGAGACTGTATCAAATGCCTTACTAAAATCTAGGTATACCACATCCACAGCTTCACCCTTATCCACAAGGCTCGTTATCCTATCAAAGAAAGCTATCAGATTGGTTTGACATGATTTGTTCTTCACAAATCCATGCTGGCTGTTCCCCATCACCCAAGTTACTCAAGGTCAGTTCTTCATTGAATCCTCACCCAAGATAACTGCTGAAAACACATAAGACTGATCTGGGAAAGAAAGGATTGGACCCAGGCTAGAAGGTGTCTGTGCTGTGAAAGGAATATCAGGAGTTCTAAACTGCAAGAAAGAGCAGTTTGTCTTCAAGAATCTCTGCAATCTGCTTAAAATAACATTTAGGGTGAGAAATTACTACTTGTAGACAGTTTCTTTTTTGTTTTAAGTTTAATTTGTGTGCTTGCTTTATTTGCTCAATAATCTGCTTTGATCTGTTTGCTATCCCTTATAATCACTTAAAATCATAGAATAATAGAAGATTAGGGTTGGAAGAGACCTCAGGAGATCATCTAGTCCAACCCCCTGCTCAATGCAGGACCAAGACCAACTAAATCATCCCAGCCAGGGCTTTGTCACACCGGGCCTTAAAAACTTCTAAGGATAGAGATTCCACCACCTCCCTAGGTAACCCATTCTAGTGCTTCACCACCCTCCTAGTGAAATAGTGTTTCCTAATATCCAACCTAGACCTCAACCACTACAACTTGAGACCATTGCTTGTCATCTGCCACCACTGAGAACAGCGGAGCTCCAGCATCTTTGTAACCCAACCCAACAGGTAGTTGAAGACTGCTATCAAATCCCCCCTCACTCTTCTCTTCTGCAGACTAAATAAGCCCACTTTTCTCAGCCTCTCCTCATAAGTTGTGTGCCCCAGTCCCCTGATCATTTTTCTTGCTCTCCGCTGGACTCTCTCCAATTTGTCCACATCCTTTCTGTAGTGTGGGGGGGGCCCCCCAAAACTGGATGCAATACTCCAGATGTGGCCACACTAGTGCTGAATAGAGGGAATAATCACTTCCCTTGATCTGCTGGCAATACTCCTATTAATGCAGCCCAATATACCATTAGCCTTCTTGGCAACAAGGGCACACTGCTGTCTCATATCCAGCTTCTCATCCACTGTAATCCCCAGGTCCTTTTCTGCAGAACTGCTGCTTAGTCAGTCAGTCCCCAACCTCTAATGGTGCATGGAATTCTTCTGTCCAAAGTGCAGGACTCTGCATTTGTCCTTGTTGACCCTCATCAGATATCTTTTGGCCCAATCCTCCAATTTGTATAGGTCGCTCTGGACCCTATCCTTACCCTCCAGCATATCTATCTCTCCCTTAAGCTTAGTGTCATCTGCGAACTTGCTGATGGTGCAATCCATCCCATTATCCAGATCATTAATAAAGATGTTGAACAAAACTGGCCTCAGGACTGACCCCTGGGGCACTCTGCTTCATACCAGCTACTAACTAGACATCGAGCCATTGATCATTACCCATTGAGCCCAACAATCTAGCCAGATTTCTATCCACCTTATAGTCCATTCATCCAATCCATACTTTTTTTAAGTTGCTGGCAAGAATACTGTGGGAGACCGTATCAAAAGCTTTGCTAAAGTCAAGATATATCACATCTACTGCTTTCCCCATATCCACAGAGCCAGTTATCTCATCATAGAAGGTAATCAGGTTAGTCAGGCGTGACTTGCCCTTGGTGAACCCATGCTGACTGTTCCTGATCACTTTCCTCTCCTCTAAGTGCTTCAGAATTGATTCCTTGAGGACCTTTCTCCATGATTTTTCCAGGGACTGAGGTGAGGCTGACCGTTCTGTAGTTCTCCAGGTTCTCCTTCTTCCCTTTTTTTTAAATATAGGCACTATATTTGCCTTTTTCCAATCATCCAGGACCTTCCCTGATCACCATGAGAACCTACAGAGCTTGGTGGCAGCAGAGTCAGGGTTTGAGGAGCCAATGGCCTTAGGCCTTTAGGTGCTCAAGTCCATTTGTGGATCTCAGTTTAAATTACTATCTTAGTTTAACACAAAGAGGATCTTCCAAAAGTGAGCTGACTAGTTTGGGAGGGAGGCATCACAGATCAGGCACAGCCTCACAATTCCTTGTATCTTGGTCAAAATTCACTACATTGTCACTTTTCCTTGCAGATGTGGAGGGGAAGATCTTTCCCAAAGACACTAGGGCAAGGGTTAGATTCACAAAAGTACTTAGGCACCTAACTACTTCTTTATGTGCCTACATCCACAATTCAGGTGGCACTGACAGTCTCAAAAGCAATGCTGAGCTGCCACCTAACCCTATAGGTCCCTAGGTTTCTACAAGTGGGCACACAAAGGTTCCTTAGTTCTGATGCCATCCCACAGCTAATGAACTGCTTAGAACTCTAGTTCATGCCTAATCATAGTAGGATTCTTAAACTAGGCATTACCCTGCAGGGCCCAATCTGGTAAGTGGTCTCAGAGCACATCTACCAGACCAGGCCTGGTACAAGCCTCAGTAAGATCAGAATACTCAATAGCCCAGGGGTTAGATCACTTAGCTGTAATGTGAGACAGTCAGGTTTAAGTCCTTGCTCCCATTAATGTTTTATTTATACAAAGTTGACGGCTCCCAGCAGGAGAGATTGAAAGAGCCATCCCATCTTACCCCATAGACACAGGGTAAGGGCCCTTTCCTAGGAAGCAGGAGGCCTGGGGTTCAAATCTCTGCACCAATCAGACAGAGTAGAGATTGAAACTGGGTCTGTTGCATCTTAGTTAAGTGCCCTGACCGCTTGGCCATTGCGTATAACAGGTTTGGGGGAGTGGTTTGTCTCTCAGGTTTTTTACAAGAAATGGCTGACGTGATTTCGGCACCTAATTCCAGGAGAGGGTTTACAACTGAGAATTCCAAGTGGAGACAGGTGCTTCCCTTCAACCAGTCAGTGAAGTGCCTAGAAGCCCCAATATGGACTGATTATGGAGCATCCACCCCAGAGATACATGAACACGTGTGGCCTTTAAGACACTTTAATGCACTGCCAAGTATATCTGTTGTATGCTCAGGTAAGATATGTTACACATGTCACCACTTAGTGGCTGAACAGTATAATAGTGTTTAGCCATTCCATTACATCTCCCCTTTAAATTTTACATTCCTACAATTTACAACATTTTACAAAATTTGCAGCTCACACTATCTTTAAAGGTCAATATGGATCAGTCTAAGTGTTTCTTAATCATACTGGTTTTCTAATTACACAACCCAAACACATAACAACTTGGTCATCTGTTTGTCATTGGTTACAATGACGGTTTCTGGTCAGTTTGGAGTCTGATTCTTTTTCTTGATCTGCGTCCACCATCTATAGAGTTTGCTCTGTTGATTGTTCTTTCTGAGAAACAAACTGAAGATATTGATGGTTTCCGTTGAACTCTCCACTATCAGACTTGATCACATATGATTAGGATGATTTTTTTTTATGACAGCTGGAGTTCTCCATCCTTTTTCTCCATACAGTTTGACATAAACATGGTCATCAGGTTCACAATCTAACAATTATCTGAGTGACGTCAGTTGTAAAAGTGTGCATAAGCTCTTTTTGCCTTTTTAACTGATTTTGCTATTCTCTTAATGTCTGGCCAGTTTGGAGACAGATTCTTCTCCAAAATCAAAACAGTAGTTCTGAGTTGTCTTCCCAACAGGAGTTGAGATGGACTATATCCGGTAACAGTTGAACTGTAGCTCAGAAGAGCAAGGAATGGATCTTCCTGCTGTAGAATTTTCTTGGTTGTCTGTACAGCTCTCTCAGCCTCTCCATTTTCTTGTGGGTATGTGGGTTGCTAGTAATATGATCAAAATCAATCTGTTGTTCTTTCGCCTCTTTATTATTTATTTCAATTAACTCATTAATTTTGTCCTGTGTTTGAACAAACGAGCCATGTTATGAAAATTAAAAATGGTAAATCTTTCTTCTTGAGCCAAACCATGAATTCCCTCTGCTACAGTAAAAAGAACAGGAGTACTTGTGGCACCTTAGAGACTAACAAATTTATTAAAGCATAAGCTTTCGTGGACTACAGCCCACTTCTTCGGATGCATATAGAATGGAAAATATATTGAGGAGATATATATACACACATACAGAGAGCATGAACAGGTGGGAGTTGTCTTACCAACTCTGAGAGGCCAATTAAGTAAGAGAAAAAAAACTTTTGAAGTGATAATCAAGCTAGCCCAGTACAGACAGGTTGATAAGAAGTGTGAGAATACTTACAAGGGGAGATAGATTCAATGTTTGTAATGGCTCAGCCATTCCCAGTCCTTATTCAATCCTTTGTTGATTGTGTCTAGTTTGCATATCAATTCCAGCTCAGCAGTCTCTCATTGGAGTCTGTTTTTGAAGTTTTTCTGTTGTAATATAGCCACCCACAGGTCTGTCACTGAATGACCAGACAGGTTAAAGTGTTCTCCCACTGGTTTTTGAGTATTATGATTCCTGATGTCAGATTTGTGTCCATTAATTCTTTTGCGTAGAGACTGTCCTGTTTGGCCAATGTACATGGCAGAGGGGCATTGCTGGCACATGATGGCATATATCACATTGGTAGATGTGCAGGTGAACGAGCCCCTGATGGTATGGCTGATGTGATTAGGTCCTATGATGTTGTCACTTGAATAGATATGTGGACAGAGTTGGCATCGGGGTTTGTTACAA